>NC_052625.1:115146276-115449306 GCF_016161935.1 Mauremys reevesii | reverse complement strand
CCAACTACTGGAGAAACACCTTTTTCTTCTGTATCCTATGTAGCTGTGGAAATCAACTAGGATATTTCTCTTTTCAATTTATATGACCATCTGTAGAGTGCTCTCAGTGAAGGATTTTCATTTGTTGAGGTCACTTCCTTGGTTAGTTGATTTAATGACATTGAGAGCACAGTAAAAAACAAACACTTTTAAAGCTCAGAGCTTCTGACTATATTACTATTTTATAGCATTAAGAAGGAGCCAATGGAAGAAGGTTGCAACCACTTAATTATAAAGGTATCAGTTTGTTTGACAAATCTGAGGTGAAATTCTTTACCTTCTAATTGTTGGTGTCATGCATTAGAAAAACTGCTTGTGTCCTATAGAGAGATTTACAGGTAAATATATTTGCAAATTACACAGGTAGATATGACACATAAGGTGAGATAACACCTACTCAGTCTAGTGTTCTTTTCTATTAGAAGATAAGCAGGTTTTTGGTGGAACACTGTTGTACAAAAATATACCCGCAGGTATTTGATGCAATACTGTTACACGGATACATCCAGTGTGATTGTTAGTGCATCAGTACTTGATGTAGAATTAATTAATTAAAAAAATGTTAGGTGTCCAGATGGCCCTGTGATAAGTGCCATAAAAAGCATGTATACATAAAAGAAGTGTCCCAAAATCCAAAAAGCTGACAGCACAACAGGGGAAACAGAAGGGTAATCTGAAAACTAGCATGGATTATTTTTTTATTAAAAAAACCCTCTAGTTTTAGGATTCTGTTGTAAATATAACTGAGAGTGGTTTTTGCTTTTTAAAAAATTGTTTATTCCTTTTTAGTTCTGGTCAGCTCCTTACTTTACACATTTATTATCTGATTGCTAAATAAAATGGCTCTTGCATTGTTGGTAATAAATGTCATTTTCTATTCACATCTATTTGAACCAGTGGACCACTTGACACAGCAAAAGACTTCCGCTGTGAGCTATGCTATGGTGAGATGTGTTGCACTGAATGCAAAAACACAAGCTATTTTAGAGCCACTGCAGCACACACACTGTTTCCAGGACTGATTGATGACATTTCCTTATATAGTTAGGAGTGAGACGTTGCTTTTGAAAATAGAATTAAAACTTTCCCTTTTTAGGAGCAAGCACCATTTTGGCAACACAATCAGCCCCAAGCACATACGTTCTTTTGGTCAAAACATTACCAGGGTCCTTTGTTAACAAAATGTTCAGGTCATGCTAAGGTCAAAGCATGAACTATAAGACTTTTTATGAGCTAAATGTTTCCAAATTACACTCCAAGTTGAAAGTGCTGAAATTAAACCTTCCTCCTGTAAACAGGGTATTGGTGAGCTGAGGAGGAGAATGGCCTTTTTTTTTTTCATGACTCAGCATAAGTGAAGTGCCTGTGCACTGACATGTGTCCCCTGAGCAAAGGCACATGCTATCATAACCCTGGCTTAAAGCAGAGCTCCGACCAGGAGGCAATAAAGACATATTTGTGTCATAAAGCATTGCTCTTTCCTGTCTAGTTTAGCAAGCAAGTAATTATTTGCCTGTCCTCCAGAATGAACACCTTGCACCACAGCATGTGCCTGCTTAGATCTATTATGGAGAGGAATTTTCTAGTCACATCTATTTAGTGCAGCGACAGCCTTCTCTCTGGTCTCATTACATTTGGAATTAGGGATAAATTATGCAACCCTTACTCATGTTGGTGGGCGTTCACTTAGATTGCAGTGGGACTATGCCCGTAAGTGCTCACCAGTTGATTAAAGGTTGCATTATCTAGCCCATAGAGCTCTAACAGAGAGTGAGTAATGAAAGCAGGACACTGCTTCTATTGCACAGGAATTACAAACTGTGTTGGTTGTGTTTTAGTTAGACATTTGGTACTAGTAAGAAGGTTGATCACAAATAACTACAGTATAGTTCTATTTAATTGATAATTTTCATACAGTTAATAATCATTACTCTCATTTCACAAGTACAATAAATCAAGAACTACTCTGCAACATTCTCAATATCAAACAACTTTGAAACTAACACACATTATCTATATCAATATGTGCACGCACACACATTTTGAATAAGAAAAAATAGAGGTGGCCATGATTTCTTACACTATGAGAGCCAAACTTTCACGTTTTCTGAATTTGTGTGCCCATGATTGTGTGTGCAAGTATTTACATGCCCCAAAGCAATGTATGTGTTGTTGTGTTGCAGGAGGGGGCACAAAAGCATGTGAATTGCAGTCCCACTATAAAAATTTAGCCTTGAAAGCACAAGAGGTGCCATGATTATGATATTCTAATATCTGAGAGTCTGATTCCGCTCTCACACTGGAAAAAATCAGGAGCAACACTATTGAATTCAATAGTTACATTGGTGTCAAAATGGTGTAAGAGAGGAGTATGGGGTTATCTATTTTGTGATTAAATGAATCCTCATGGGTGGAAGTTGTGTGTACAAAGACTCCACAATCAAGACTTTAGTGGAATGGAATATGCATTCTGGGTGAAATTCAAGGCTGACTTATACCTCATGAAGCAACATAGAAGCAATGGGGTGGCATTTGAATCAGCATATCATATGTCCAAGGGGATATGATTGAGAGTGAATGATGAAGTTGTGGTGACAAGAGAGAATTTTTATTACATATACTTTAGGGTTTAACCATAGAGGGATCCTACTGTACTTATTGTTCATTCTGCCTGTAATCCTTCACCTGATGAAAATCTCCTGTGTACAGCAGAAATGTATGACCTTGAGAACTGAAAAACAAAAGCACTGCAAAAATGGACTTAAAATGATTTATTCCAATTATTTATTTGAAATCTGGTGAATTAAGAATAATGCAAAGACCAGGTTGTTAAACAAAAGATCTGTACTAAATGGGAAGCTTGGCAAGTAACAAAGCTGGTTTTATTTTTTTCCTTGTACCTCTCCGAGCTTTGCAAAATATTGATGTAAACAACAACTTAAAATCAGATCTGGTTTTAATAAACAAATGCTATCATTCCATCTCACTTGCTCTGGATATCTCACTACAAAATTATCTTTTAAATATCTAATAACACCTTCAAATATATGTGAGAAATTTTATGATATCTTTCCTCTGGGTCTTTGGCAAATTGAAAAATAATCTGTTTTATTGACAGAAAAAAATCCGGGTTTAGTGCATTGTTCCTTGCATTGGTTTTTATTGTTTTCTTTAGACTTTTAAGCTTCATATTAGCCTTACACAGACTAGGTCTCTTCCAGGGCACAGATCATTATTATCAGCCTCTCTGTCTATGTAATATTTGATGCCACTTTTAATCTCATAAGGATTTCATTATACTCCACAAGCTTTGGTTTTTCACTTTCCCCACATTCATCCTCCTCCTCCATGGCAGTGGTTCAGACCAGATCTATCACTGATCAGATCACTTGAACCGGAGAAGCATAGGCAGGATTTCAACACATTCACTCGTTTGTTTACCACCTCCTTGTCTTCCCCCTCATCCCCAAGCACCAGGATGGAATTTTGCGACCCATGACAAAGCTACAGCACTGTCCTTCAGTTCTCCCAAGGTTACAGCCTATAAAAGTCATGAGGAAACAAAAAAAGATATGTCCCACTCTAACAAAAGGGCCTCTTAAAATGAGTAGATCCTCTTTCCCATCAGGTGAGAAAAAATAATAAAAGCTCCTTTATCAGTCAACTTGATCTGGAGAGATGGGGAATAAAAGCAGCCTTTGAAACAACTTAATAAGGAAAGAGGGACCTGGTGGGAACATTTTAAGCATAGCTTACATTCTATTCTTAACCTTTGCTGCAAAGTTACTGCCCTTCTGTCATTTACTGCCAACTTTTCAACATACAACCTGATGGGCTAGTGAGCAGTATTACAATCTTCCAGCAGCCTACTGCAGACAAAATAGATGCCTAATACAGCACAGGGTGGATGGAAGGGGGGCTGGAGTGTGAAGATGGGCAAATGTCTGAGAAAAGCTTCAACTTTCAAACATAACTAGTTAGCCTTTTGAAGTGCTCACTGTAGTGGTCATTGTATTAAATAGAAGCCTACAGCCTCTGTGCTCCGACTGAAGGCAAGATCACCTGGCTTGGCACCTGGCAGGACTGGGTTCATATATTGCAGGTCATGCAGAGTTCAGAGCTTCCATCTCTCAGGTTTAGCCTTCTTTATTCAGTCTCCATCTTTGAGAGCTGAAGGACAATCTGTGTTAATCCCTTCTCCCCATTGCCTGTATATCTGGGTTTCAATCAGAACTGAGGTAAGTCTTCCTGAGGCTCCCCCAAAGAAATATCCAAACCTGACCCTAAGCCGAGGGATAGAAAGTCTGATTCTTTCTGTCGACTTGGACTGTTTTTTCTTTCCATGAGCTAACACTGTAAATCCAAGAGCAAGGCATGAATAAACACAAACTAGGAGGGATTAGGACATGTTACTTAGTTAATAATGACTAACACAGCTCGATCTCGCTTCCTCTAAAAGAATGCCACAAAAGTTCAACAAATATTATTTTGAAATGAACCACGAAGACTTTACACACTTTGAAAAATGGCATCTTGACCCATCCTCCCTGGCAACAAACAAGTGGATTTAGTTTCTAGTTGATGGGAAAATCTCTAGATTTAAAACACTTGACAAGTGACACAAGAAGCAAAAGTGTTTCAGTTCCCTCCCACGCACCCTCCTCATGACTGATCTATTTTATTGAAAAAAAATCTTGACATTACTGGTTATTTTAATCGAGATGAGAGGCGTCTTGTTCTTTCTGTTGCATGTATCAAGAAATCATGCAGAGAACAACACCATCTTATGTGAAACAAAAGAAAATAGTTCGCACTTTACGTGAAAGGCCAGTGGTGTTCTCCTTGATCACTGTTATTAGTGGCAATGGGAATTACGTGTGCATTGGAGATGGCAGAAGAGACCCCCCCTATAACTGATGTGTGGTGGGAGAGTTTTTGCACACAAGTAAGGAAAAGTATTTCAAACGTTTTTTTTAAATCTCCTGATGTTATGAGTGTGTGTATGTGTGTGTATAATATATATTAGGTCTCCTTAATTAAAGTAACTAGAGATTTCCCAGATTTATGATTCATGTGGTACTGGATATGGCCAAATATAAGAACATTGTTAAAAGTAGCAATCATAGCTATGCTAACTAATGTAACTAATTATATCTGCCACACCCCAGGCATTTGCAAAAGAGGGTATGGGGAATGTTGGGTGGGGAGGTTGATCTGAGCTTTTAAGTAGCCTAACTTGCAACTGGTGGGTTATATTGAATTGTGCTGCTGCACTTTTAGAGTATGATTTGTGATGTACTTTTAAGTTATGTCATGATCACCTAGAGTATATAAGAGTTCCCCGTTATAGCATTTGTGCAAATTTAAATAAAGACCGAATGAGTGTAGCGTTGCATGTTTGGTTTTGCTACAAATTTTATTTCTGCGTGCCATTGCTGTTTTGTAGTTCTTGTCAAATTGCTATGGAAAAAAACATAATAAAGCTGATGCTGAGCATCTGAACTCCCACTGACTTGAAAGTACTCATCAGGGACTGGATCCAACTCACATTGAAGTTAATAGGTGCCTTTACATTGACTTCAGTAGGAATTGGTCATAGGTTTTCTGCAACTGTGAAAATCAGTGTTCTGACCCCTAGGCCAATCCAAATGTTAGGGAAGTAGGCCTACCAACACAGATACCGTGCTTGATTATTATCTTACTTACACTGGACCAGGTGCTTGTTCCTGGGGTGGGATCAATCCCTTTGTCCTGACAAGGATCTTTCCACTCTAGCTTCTTATTCTCTGGCCTGGTGTTTTCCCCAGAGTCATCACAGGCAGTATGATAACAGGGTCATGGGTTCCTTTGGTCTGCTGCAAGGACTGCATTTTGCAGACAATAATCTGAAAGTTCTAGATGTGCCATCCATTTCCATTGAAGCTTTGCCTAAGTCTCCCAAACTTCACTGCTGATGTTCCTCGGCTTGTATTCCCCCTCACATTGGAGAAAAGTCTGTGGCTTTTAATTCATTTGAAAAGTCTCTGGACAACTTTCCAAGCCCCTTCTGGCTACCTTCTGATGAGGTGGGCTCTTGCTGCCATGGTGACTTAAGCCAAAATCAGAGCTCCAGTCAAGAGACTTGCAGGACATTTCTTATCCTGGAGTCATTGTTACAAGTGGGACTGTATTTATAAGAATCTCTCTGGCAGAAAAAGACTGGGAGGGCTCTAGCAAATGGGATCATATTTATCTTCAGGATATGTGTGTGTATGACATGTGATGCCAACGCTCACAATATCTGGGGTTTTTAAACTTTCACATGACCTTCCTATTCAGGAGTTCAATCTTGCAACATTTTCCTTATTCAAAATGGCTGCCAACCTCCTTTACTTTAATATGGCTAAAGCCAGGGAAGAGGGCCACCATTTTACTACAGACATCACACGTGAAATTGAGGCTGCCCTTAGTAAGATGGCTACTAATCCTCAGTATTTTCAATGAGACTGAAACCAGACTATCCAAAGGGGAAATAGCTGCCATTCTAGATAGAAAGCTAGACAGAACACTATGAGGAGACATGGGATTGTGAGGAGCAGAAGAAAAGCTGAAGAGGTTGTAAGAGCAAAATGGGGAGTATTCAGGGGTGCGTGGAATTCAGGGAAGAGACTGAGAGCGGTGAGGGATGTATTGTATTGGGTGTTGGAATAAATGGGCCCAAAGAGGCAAAGGTGTTGATATGACCCTGTCACTGTCCAACATTAAACTGTGTTAAACAGGTTTTGGGGTTTGGTATCCAGAGACGACAGCCTGCTTAGTACCATGGCAAACACATCCTTAAATATCTCTTAAGCCTTTTATTAAAGATACAGAAAAGAAGGAAAACCAGTTAAAACATTTGAATTGTAAAATATTAGGCAAGGCTTTCATTTTAACAATATTTCTTGCATGCTTTCCCTTTATCTGGAGAGAGTTTTAGAAGGGAATCTCCTTTCCCATTTGGCAGTCACTTAGATGGGATTGAAAATGGTCATAGCTGTCCTTTTTGGGGAAAAGAGAGGTAGGTAGTTGAGCTGGGCTGGAGCTGGTGTTGTTAAAGTCCAATCCCATTTCCTAGAAGACAAACAAGAAGGGAGAGAAAAGAACAGCACAGATATAAAATACAGTTCCTGTCTCTGGTGTACACTTTAGTTGCAAGCAAGCTCGTAGCAGTATTGGGCTGTTAAGGGCATTGCTTCTGGTGTTTTTCTTACAGGCTTACAATAGTGCTGTAAAATATACGGTCTTGCTGGTTAAGCCAGAATCTTATTAAACAGAAGGTAAAAGGAGAGGGATAGCAAAGAGAAGAGATATGGTGGGGAAGGAAAAGGACACATAAAGGGCAGAGCAGGGGCAGCCGACAAAATCTCACATCCCAGGTTGTGTTAGGGATTCAGCTGGAGCCAGTGGAGGTGGCGCAGTGTGGTTGGCATCTTTCAGGATCGGGATGAGGAAGGCCCAATTATAACTGGATTCCAGGATCTCAGGAGATGGTGGGTGTGGCAGCAATAATGCTGAAGCTCATTCCTTCCCCTTCTTTCAGATAGCAATTGTTGCACTTGTGCGTGATTTCCCCTCCCTCCAAAGTTTTTCTTTTAAGGACCCCAAAAGAGAGTGAAGGGTGGAATAGCCCATTCCCCCCATTATTCTGTCCACCAATTAGATCTGATATCTGACATACCAATTTTGGTTCATGGATTTCTGTCCTAGACTTCTCTTGTTTTCCAGACATGATGTTAACACAGTTCTTGAGTTATATCAGCAGGCCTTGTCGTTTGGATTAATTCAGTTTTTCTGTCTCCCTTTTGCACCTTTCCCCATCAACATTTGTTGTTATAGGTTATTGTGACACTTTAGAAACTTTTATCTGCTTTCCTGCAGTTAGGCTCATAAGTAGGGTAAATTTGTAGATGCAATTATTACAACAGAGGAGAAGGAGGCAGCATACTGAAGGAGATGTGGGTTGCAGAAGGATACTGAGTAAGAAACGGGAATGCAGGGAATGGGAAGCAGTGGGAGGGTGCAGGAGAATATGCGGAGTAGGAGCAAACAGGCATGTGGGGGAAAGAGAATGTGAAGACACGGAGGGGATTGAGGGAGTGCAGGGAACTTTGTGGGGAGCAGAGATAGACGGAGAGTGTGCGGGGAATGCATTATTGCAGAAGGAGAAAATGTGAGGGGAAAGAAGAGAAATATGAGGAGCAAGTGAACGGAGGGCCCTGGCTGGGGACAAGAGTCTCTTGGGGAGCATAGATGGAGATTAAGAATGAGGCAGTTGGTTATTGTATTGAGTTAGGAAGGAGGATGAAGAGAGGTAGAATGGCATCTCTTTATATCCCAGGGGTAGAAGAGGGTAAATAAAGTTCCATCTAAGGAGTGATGGGGGACAGGGCCTGCATTTTTGTCTTGGTGTTTAAGGCTGAATTTTGAACCTCAAATGATCACACCCTGAGAATGGGCAACTTTTTCCTAGAGGTGGAAAAATCAGCCGTCTGGCAAAAACTATAGTTTGAAAATCTCAATCTCTTATTTTTGGTTTCTTACTCATGAGTTTTGAATGCTTGTGTTGGTAACACTGATGACCTAAACAATCTTTATGGTTTGAAATCCCTCTTCTTGTCTCCCTTGCCCCCTCTTTCATGAAAGGTTTTAAATAGGGAATTAATCGGATTTTTTTAAAATGCCCTCATCTGATTAATACTGAATAATTGTATGTAAGGTATACAGTAGAAATATGTGCTCATTACCAGAAAAGACTCAGATGGGCAGGTGCGTGTGTATGCAAGAAATTGTTAGAGGCATCTTTCCAAATAGTTGGACTAAGTTAAGAGTCTTTTTTTAAGTGCTGTTATAGAAAGTAAAGAGTGTAATACCTCTATCAAGATGCTCTCAACAATTACATTTATTCTCATGGTAAATTACAACACTACATACTTTTACAATCAAACAGCTTGAACAAGTATATTAGAATAGTATTTAGATGTAAGACATATTATCAGTTGCTTTCTCCTGGCTAGCAAGAGAGTTGAGGATTACAAATCTCTATATTGCATTGTCTATGCTCTGCAAGTGAAATGATTTTATTTCATGCTTATAAACTCCCCAGAAGATCACTTATAGGTTGACCAAAGAGGAAATATATACTCATATAAACGAATACACAGCTTGAATATACATATACAGCTTTGCCTCTTTCCAGGTCCAAATGTTCCAGGCTCTTTCAACACCCATTGCTGTCAGCCCCAAACTCTAGTGTTCTAGTTCACAGGCCTCAATTTGTCATGGAATGAAACACTACGGTGATTGTCATGGGTGAGTGCTGTTATGGGAAGCTAATCTGACTTGGACAGAAGAGAAACTGAATCTTGGCTTTCTGGTGGGGGAGAATGAAAACATGCATCTTGTGATATGTTACCACAAGATCCTCTGTATGAAATCTACTTTACTCCAGGAGTACCTCTAGATCAGAAAGATGAACTTCCAGAAACTATATTTGGAGGCCACGTGCAGATTCCCAGATAGAGCAGGATCACAGCAGCTACAAAACAAGCTAGATTTATAAGCCATTGCAGTTGTTTTTATTAATCCACTTTAGCAGGTTAAACTCGGACAGTGTTTCATGATTCCATCCTGTACTCTAACAGCCTATAATCAAGTCTACATTTATAGGTTAAAAAGCTACTAAAAAGAAGCAGATTTATTGGTAAATATTAATTTTTATCAACCCACTCTTAGCACATTTTCAAGCAGCTTCTGGGATCTGCCCTCTTGACAGACTGCTTCAAACCTTAACCAGCTTCACAATGGGGAGCAATGAGGAGCTGTCAGACAGATGTGCAACTATGGGGATGAAGCTTGAAGTCTTGACTCAGGCCCCAATCCAGGAACTGGATCCATGTAAGTAGAGCCTTATGCCCCTGTAACTGTTAACGTCAAAGGGTTTCTGCACAGATGCAAAGGTTGTCCCTTGCAGATTTGATTGGAGGACCATGGGCATGGGTACTACTCAGTCAAACTCCCACTAATGTCAACTAGGTATTTTTGGCCCAGAGGGAGACGCAGGAATAAATGTGCCCCCTGGTCCCTCCCTCCCCAAAGCCCAGATCACTGGCTTTTCAGTTATATACTTACTATAATAAAATGACTCCTGAACGAATCAAAAATGAATGCTTATACCTGGATGTTTCTCTCTCTCTCTGCATTTGTAAAATATAGTATCCGAGGCGAGGGATCTATAAGTTAAAGGACACCAGGCCAATCTGCATGCCCAAAGCTGGAAACAGATCTTCTACTCTTCTGTTGTTTTAGTTTCTTGCTTTTTTTTGACCCACAAGACTTTCCTTCAGTTACTGCTATGTAGAAAGAAAATGCCTCTGTGTTCAGGTGAGTTTTGCAATGTGCCCTTGGGGGCATAGCAGGTGGGATTTTCAAAGAGCTCTGCATGGGCCTAACTCAGCCCCCACATGCACCTATGGTAAAACCCCCATTGACTTCAATGGGGGCAGAGTTAAGCCAGTTTTAAGCACATTAGAAAATCCCACCTATAGTGTTTCTCAAAAGCTATATAGTAGGCAGCTCACAATTTTTATAAAAACAGCTAAACATTTCAAATGGAGCTGTGTGCACAAAATTAACCTCCTGGCCCAACACAAATAAAATCCTTATTTCCTCCAGCTCAGCCCACTTATGACCCATTCACCCAGCCCCTACCCAGATTTCTGTCTGTATATATCTTTCATTCCACGTGAACGCTTAGAGGTAAGTTAAAAACCCCTAACAAAACATAACATTTTTCCAAAATGAAAAAAATAACTAGTTAGGCAAAACCTGCATAATATTTCTTGGGTTTCTGTGGGATTTTTTTTTTGAGTGATAATAGTCTACTTTGGAAATTTTGGGGGGCAAAAATTAATTTACTCCCAAAACATGAAATTTTGATGTGAAATTAAGCATATTTGGGGGGGGGGGAAGCAGAAAACAGCATTTCTGGCTTGTAAAATAGCAAGATGACCAAAAATTTCAGATGAAATGTTGCATATAAATGTTCTGCATTTTCACGCAGCTTTAGTACACATGCACCACATACTATGTTGTTGTTGTTGTTATTCATAGATAAGGCTGAAAGAAACCACTGTGATCATATAGTCTGACCTCCTGCATAACACAGGCCATAGGACTTGAATTAATTCCTGCTTCAATTCCAATAACTGTGGTTGAACTAGAACATATCTTTTAGAAATCATCCAATTTTGATTTTAAAATTTTCCAGTGGTGGAGAATCCACCATAGCCCTTGGTAAATTGCCTTAGTCGTTAATTATCCTTACTGTTAAAAAAAATATAGACTTTATTGCTAATGTGAAAATGTGTAGTTTCAACATCCAGCCATTGGATCTTGTTATGCCTTTCTCTGCTAGACTGAAGATCCCTCTATTGTCAAACTTATGTTCCCCATGTAGGTACTTATAGACTGTTATCAAGTCACCCCTTAACCCTCTCTTTGATAAGCTAAATATAGTGAGGGACTAAGGAGCTCGATCTACGGCATCATTTCCAATCATTTAATCATTCTTGTGGCTCTTCTCTGAACCCTCTCCAGTTTATCAGAATCCTTCTTGAATTGAGAACACTAGAACTGGGCACAATATTTCAGTAGTGGTTGCACCAATTCCAAATACAGATGTAATATAACCTCTCTACTCCTATACAATATTCTCTTGTGAATGTATCCAAGGATCACATTAGCCCTTTTGGCCATGGCATCACACTGGAAGCTCACATTCAGCTGATTATCCACCATGCTGCTCAAGTCTTTTTCAAAGTCACTGATTCCCAGGGTAGAGTCCCCTATCCTGTAAGTATGGCCTTCCTTCTTTGTTCCTAGATGTATGATCTTACATTTGGTCATATTGAAACACATACTATTTGCTTATGCTCATCTTACCAAGTGATCCAGAATGCTCTGATTCAGAGAACTGATCTCTTCATTATCTGCCACTCCCCCAATCTTTGTGTCAAGATTTATCAGTGATGATTTTATGTTTTCTTTCAAGTCATTCAAAAAATGTTAAATAATATAGGGCCAAGAACTGATCTCTGTGGGACCCCACTAGAAACACACTTGCTTGATGGTAATTTCTCTCCTCTTGTTTACAGTTAATTATGCGACCTGTCAGTTAGCTAGTTTTTAATCCATTTAATGTGTGCCAGGTTGGTTTTGTGTCATGCTAGTTTCTTAATCAAAATGTCATGGGGTACCAAGTCAAACACCTTTCAAAAGTCTAAAGTATGTTACATCAACAACAACAAAAAATCAAGTTACTTTCACAGGATCTAGTGTCCATAAACCCATGTTGATTGGCATTAATTATATTATCCTCCTTAATTCTTTATTGATCGAGTCTTGGATCAACCATTCCATTTTTTGGCAGGGAATCAATGTCAGGAGGGCAGTCCTCTACTTAACCAGTCACCCAGTTTACTGTTTTTAAATGACCGGGGCCACCAGATGGCACCGTTACACGTAGTCTTACAAGTTCTTTTTCTTTCTTTGTAAGCAAATGTTTAATCTTGTCTTGCTGGTGGGTTTTTTTAATAAACAATTTGCAAATGCTTTGTGGGAGCTCTGGCAAGTGCAAAGAAGGACATGCTTCCATGATGATGATGCTTGTTAAAAAAAAAAAAGCATTAATTAAATTTGTGACTGAACTCCTTTGGGGAGAATTGTATGTCTCCTGCCCCGTTTTACTTGCATTTTGCCATATATTTCATGAAAAAGCAGTTTTGGATGATGACACAGCACATGTTGTTCATTTTAAGAACACGTTCACAGCAGATTTGACAAAACAAATAGAAGATACCAATGTGAGATTTCTAAAGATAGCTACAGCACTTGAACTAAGGTTTAAGACTCTGAAGTGCCTTCCAAAATCTGAGAGGGATGAAGTGTGGAGCATGCTTTCAGAAGTCTTAAAAGAGCAACACTCCGATGCAGAAACTACAGAACAGAACCACCAAAAAAGAAAATCAACCTTCTGCTGGTGGCATCTGACTCAGATGATGAAAATGAACATGCGTCGGTCCACACTAATTTGGATCATTATCGTGCAGATCCCGTCATCAGCATGGACGCATATCCTCTGAAAGGGTGGTTGAAGCATGAAGGGACATATGATGCATCTGGCATGTAAATATCTTGCAATGCTGGCTATAACAGTGCCATGCAAACACCTGTTGTCACTTTCAGGTGACATTGCAGACAAGAAGAGGGCAGTATTATCTCCTGCAAATGTAGCCAAACTTGCTTGTCTGAGTGATTGGCTGAACAAGAAGTAGGACTGAGTGGACTTGTAGGGTCTAAAGTTTTACATTGCTTTATTTTTGAGTACAGTTATATTTTCTACATAATTCTACATTTGTAAGTTCAACTTTCATGATAAAGAGTTTGCACTACATTATTTGTATTAGGTGAATTGAAAAATACTCTTTCTTTTGTTTTTTACTATGCAAATATTTGTAATAAAAATAATATAAAGTGAGCACTGTACACTTTGTATTATGTGTGGTAATTTAAATCAATATATTTGAAAATGTAGAAAGCATACACAAATATTTAAATAAATAGTATTCTATTATTCTTTGACAATGTGATTAATCACACGATTAATCGAGATTAATTTTTTTAATCACGCAATTAATTTATTTAATTGCTTTAGAGCCATAATTATTTGTATTTCAGTAGAGCCTAAAGGTCCCAGCCAGGTCAGGACACCATTTTGCTAGGCGCCCTACAGACATAGTGTAATAAACAGTCTCTGTCTCAAAGAACCTACAGTGATAGGTCTGGATCTGGCAAACACATATATGCTTAACTTTAGGCATGAGAATAATCTCATTACAGTCAATGATTGTTACTGCGTGCTATGTCTTTTGAAGGTGCAACACACACATATACAGCCCAAATTTCTGTTGCACCTCCAGGATTCTAGGCTGGTCAGGGGCCAGTGCAGCCCCCAGTGAAATCCATCAGATCAGGGAGCTGCACCAGTCTCATCTGGGCTGCCTATGAACAGCTCTGCAACACTGAGCTACTCAGAATTGCTATAGCACCATGTGTTGTGGCTATGCTCCCTCTGACATGCCCCAAATGCCCCCCAACACACACACACACTGGAGACTGAGAGCACCTCCTGTGAGTGTCTTACGCTACGTCTATATAGGAAGGTTTTTATCTTTGGCCAGCCAGGAAGATTCATGCCTCCTGTACACTGTGCCAGGATACAGGCACCATAACAGGAGGCAGAATCCCTCCCAGGGAGTCTTGTTTGCAGAATCAGGGCCTTAGTTTAAGAGAAGACATAGCAAGTGAGAGAGAGAATAACAAAAGGAGGAGGGAAAAGTGAGAGAGAGAAGGCTGGGATATTGCAAACATGATTTTTCTTTGTAGACTGTTTCAGCTTCTCATTTGCCTGGCTTTTATCAGTTGGCATTGTACACACCTGCATATATTATGTTCATGCCCTTTAAATTTACTTCATGCTTCAAGAAGGAAGGAGATGTTATACAGTGATAATAAAGTGCTATGTTTGATTCTTGATGTGCCGTGTGCAGCAGCAGAAATACCCTTACCAGAATATAAAACTGCACACAGACAAACCAGACTAGCAAATAGGACTGTTGTATCCTTGCCAGGTCATTTAAGGATTTGATTTTGTTGGTTTTCCAGTGAAAAGTTTAGTAAAAGTCATTTAAACCAAAGTAGTCTTTTTACCTGATAACAATATCTGCTCTGCTTAGATTAGCTGTTCTTGTTTTCTTTGCCCCCTGACAACAAATAGGGTTGAATTATAACCAGCAAAGATGCCAAATATTGAACAAATGGAGTTCATTGCCTAATATAGTAGTTGTACTGTTATGGTTGTGGTAAACATGATTTGTGACAGATATTTAGCATCTGAGGAAAAAATAAGCCCAACAATATAACATTCTTAAATAAAATAGAGGAAATAAAGCATGTGTGTGTGTGTTGAGAGGACATAGATCTTCTTCTGTCTGAAAGTTGTACTTTGGATTGTTCATTATTTATTAATCTAATCATAAGATGAGCGATTTATTCACTTTTTGTGTTTACTCTTGGGGAAAAATGACACGCTAGCCAGAAAAAGCAAATGAAGCAGCCCATGCGGAAAAAGTTTTCCAGACTTTGGAGGCTCCAAAGTTCTCATTAGGAAAAGAAACCCCCAAATAGTTTTTGATTACGAATGACAACAGAGCATAGGCATCCAAGACTGGGACAGACCTTCAGCTAATGTAAATCAGCATAGCTCCATCAGTGTAGTTCTGTGCAGTAGGTGAAGAACTGGCCCACTATATATACATCGCACATCCAGAGCAGAGCCAATTGCAGAGTGTACATTTGAACCCATATTCTTATGAACCTCAATAAACGGGGTTTGATTCTCCTTTCACTTTCCTAATACTGGTGCAACGCCATTGACTTCAGTGGAATTAGTTCTGATTTGCTCCAGTGTATGAGAAAAATCAGGCCCATAGTATGCACACCTGCTTCGATACCAGCAATGAGCTTAGTGTAAATGGAGGGGTAAACAGATAATAGATATGTTGTGTTGATTACAGTCCACTAGAAAGTTTAAACTCTTCTCAAGTTGTTCAGTCTGTTTGCAGTCTTGCATATAAATTCATGCTGTGATCCTCTGCAATCTCCCCATTTCAGGGTAAAACAGATATTTTAGAGACGTTTAACATAAAAGTACTCCTCCTACCCTGTTTTTTGAGGCAGTTACAGCACTGAAAGTGTCTTCAGCAACGTGGCTTGCTGGAGCTGTAATTCCCTTCTCCCCAGCCCCCCAAATTTAACAAAGATCTTCCCACTTCCCACATTTACTGACCAGCATGAATTCTCTTTTTTCACAATACCTTCTTTGAAATAGAACCAGACTCTGAAAAGTCCCCTTGGAAATGAGCACATTTCCTGCCAAGTACTTCATGGGGAATGTGGAATGCCTGTGCAACTGACACCAAGGTTTTGTGTCCTGTTGTAAAGGTACAGACGCTGTATAGAAAGGGAAATGGGGAGGGGGCTTACTTTTCCCATATGCAGTCTATTAAAAAAATTGCTTATGGTCTCATGGCAAATCTGCTTTTGATTATTCGTTTTTCCACTGTTCCCAAGATAGTGAGTGCAGCCACTGATCCATTCCCCGAAAGTTAACATTTCGGCAGACTCACCAATAAGTCCTATAAGCATGTACACTTTATACAGAATGAAAACAATTCATTTGTCTGATATGATTTAACTGAACACATGGTATCCTGCCGATGGTACTGATCATCTTAAACTGACTGTGACCTGAAGATACGAGATGCTCATTAGGGGCCTTAGTAGCCTAATATCACCGGTAGATTGAACAAAGCTGTTCTCTTCTTTGCCAGCACAAACATTAATAAAAAAGACTGTGTCAATAAAAGTTTCCAAGATGAACCCATAGAATGAAGCACTTATGGACTATTATAAACAGTTTGCCCCTTGGTGGCTGTCCGTTATCAGGACTAGTCAAAGCCCCGATAAGCTTTGCCTCCTTAGGAGTCATTAATTTCCTTGGAAATTTAAACAGCTGTCACTTGTGATACTCTTCAGGTGTCCATGTGGGAAAGATTAGCTAGTGTTTATAAGCCAATCTGGTCATTAAGCGCCTGCCCATGTGGAACCTCCTTCACAGGCTGTGAGTCAGGCCTGCAAATCTCCCACAGATAATTGGGGGCAGCCATGAATTATGCGAATGAGCTGTCGACAACAGGGATTGTGTGGCCTTATTAATATCAGCTGGTCTTAGTACAACATTTAATGATTTCTAATAAACCAGGGTTCTCTCTGAGATGGAGATGTGCTTGGTACTCCCAGTGCTGAATATATGTGTAGAGTATATGCACTTCCTGTCAGGTTTGCCTGCCTTCCTGTTGCTATTTGATATATATATATTTGCAGTACAGCAAAATGCATAATATTAGGATTCAAAATGGTAATATAACTCACTAGTGAGTGTGTGTTATAGGGCTCCCTCTGTGTTGCTCCACAAAGGATGTGAATTTTTACAGCCACTCACTAGGAAGCTGTGACATTCTCCTCAGGACACCCAGAACTATAAGCCACTTTGTTACCCCACTGCGTCAAGTGAGAGCTTTGCAATTGTTATAATATGTGTCAGCTCCCTGACACCCCAGCCTATCCGCCAACTCTTTGAGAATCTGCTAGTCTAAACCTTGCCATGCAGGTAACATACAGTGAACCCCAGTTCCTGAATTCCCCCAGAGACATCTCCCTGCACTATCCAGTCCCTCTCACTGACACTCACAGAAATTAAGTTTGCTGTCTCCAAAAAGACAGAGCACACATCAGCCTGCAAAGTTAGTTGAAGATTCACACTTGACTTTAATGCACAGAACTGAAATAGTTTTGTATTACTAAAGGACAGAAATTTAAGGGATAGCAAAGAAAAAAAAGACAGCTGTGGTCACAAGTAAAACAAAACAACCCCCCCCCCCCAACACGCTTTCTATTGGCAACTTTCTAGCAAGTTACAGTCTTTGACTGAGCAGTTTTCTTACTTACATCAAGTTACCGACATCTCTAGGCTAGGGGATCCAACTTTCAAAGGCTCAGAGGGTAGTTACCCTATGGCCCCTCAGTGATGGATAACTAAAATGTCTGTTTTGGTTTCCTTCTATTACCCAAAGCCCATTGTCTCTGCTTCAAAAGCCAGGAAGACTTCCTGGAGTGCAGATTCTGTCTCCTGGCATGATTGCTAAACTGTTTTCTCCACCGCGTGTTAGCTTGATGACTTTGTTTACCTTATATATAAATGTACTTTCATTGTCAGTGCCTATAATCAAGTCAGTCAGACAGATAAATACACATGCCTTTGTCTAGGGCAGGCTGGGTTTATGCACTGCCTCCAAACATACTGTCAGATCATATTTCCAGCACACATATGTAACTCTTTGTATGCATTCTGTATATACATCACACAATGATTTTTGGGACCGGTCTGTCACCAGTTTACATATGCTACCTTACATGATACCTTTTAGATACATAGTATGACAAAAATGCATTGGGGGTAATGAGTGTGTCAGGTCTAGTATGAATTACATTATGGTGGGCCCTCTGCCAGTTGGCACTGAGGGGCTTTTAGGGTCACAGCAGACTTGGCTCGTTAGTTCAAACTATAGTGCTCATGCTTTCAGCTTTGCAGGTCTCTGTTCAATCTCCATTATGTTGGCCAACATAGTGGTCATCACAATAGGGTAAACTTTTCCAAAACACCTAAGTGACTTAGAAGCCAATGGGACCTAGGTTCCTAAATCACTTAGGCACTTCTGAAAATGTTATCCTTAAAAAATTGTCTGCAGTTGTAAAAAGAATAGTACAAGATGCTGAAGCTTTTAGGACCAGATTATTTCCACTCTTCCCTATCTTGTGACCCTATGCAGGGGCCAGGATCAATCAGAGTTATTGTAGCTGGCATCAGGACTGCATGAGATAACTGTCCATGGTGGTGGTAATTCCCCCAAAAGGACGGGGAAGGGACTGGAGGTGCACAGCCATCATCCTGTGAAGTCAAATGGAGGAAAGGGTGTTGAGCACCTTGCAGAGGATGCTTTGTGTGTAACAGAATTGGGCCCTAGCTCACTCCACGTACGTCTTCATTAATTTTAAAAGTAACTTCTCTCTGTTTTTCTCTAGAGCCACTGACAATCAGAGCCCTGCCATAGGTCCTGAATGTCAACCCACTATTTCCTCTGCTTTACAGCCCACTCTTAAGCCACTTCCTTTATAACTGAAAAAGTATGGATGGATTCATTTCAGAGTCTATCCATGCCTCATCTTAACAGACTGGAAGAATTGCTCCTGAGTGGCTTACGGATCAATCTCCTGCCAGTTCTTCTTTTCTTTTTTATTTGTGGCGGGGTTATTTTTAAAGGGTGGGAGATGGGTGGAGGTGGATATCAGTACTATGAATGTCATTCTTCTTATGGTGGAAAATCTTTGCAACATTTCCTAAAGATAGTTAGATTCTGGATTCGCAAAATTGTCTCTGGATTTTGTTTCTTTGGCCATGTCTACACTGCACAGTTTTGTCGGCAAAAGGCAACTTTTGTTGATAAAGCAACTGAGGTGTACACATTATAATGCTTCTTCCACTGACAAAATTCTCCTGTTTTCCTGAGAAAATAAAACCACCTCAAAGAGTGGTGTAGAGCTTTTTTTGCCACAGTTAGATCAACAAAGTGTCAGTGTAGACACTGTGCTTGGTTTTGTTGCTGTAAATGGCCTTCAGGAGGTGTTCTACAATGTCCATCCTGACTGCTCTGGTCAACAGTTTGAATGCTGCTGCCCGGCATGCAGGTACACAGGCATCCACCCCTACCTCTTTAGCAGTCCGGACTGTTTGAAATTCCTTTTTCTGTTTGCTCACATTGCATTTTCTCAGGTGACCATGGCAGTTCCACGCAAGTGCAGCAAATGCTCTCCCACTTGGACCAGAGCTGAGTTGTTGGACCTGCTGAGTACATGGGGAGAGGAGGCTGTCCAGTCCCAGCTGTGTTGCAGTCATAGGGACTTTGATACCTACGGGCAGGTTTCTTGTGGCTTGAGTGAGAGGATGAGATGGAGCAGTGGCGGCGTTGTCAGATGGCATGGAGAATCAGGGCCTCTTTTCCACTACGGAGGAGTCTAGCTAGTCGCAGCAGTCTGTCTCTGTCTCTGGTGCACATGATGTAGAAGAGGAGAATCCTGGTAAGTGATCTTTTTGAGTTAATGCTGCTTCGTTATACGAAGTAGAGCTGTCCTTTGCTCTGTGTATTGTAGAAGTGGGTGAAGGTATAGAAATATACAAGACTAGCTGTATTTGTGTGTGCTTTTCAGTCTCCTGTGCAGCTAAGCAGTGCGGTGGAACAGTTTGTTAATGCATCCTGAGATTTCATGGGAATCCTCCAGAGAGCTCTCTAGGAAACTTTCCTGGAGGTACTCGCCAATCATCTGCCGAAGGTTCCGTGGCAGAGCTGCTTTGTAGAAAACTTTCCCGTGCCACTCAGCTATCACTTGTCCAGGGACCAAAGTGGCACAAAGGCACACACCCCACCTGGGCCTAACTCACCATGTTTAGGGTGTTCGCTGAGATGTTGCTTCCCAAGGGTCAATGAGAAAGTGATTGGTATGTTACAAGAGGTGTATTTTACTGTCATGACTGAATGCTGTGCGTTAACTACAATCATGCTTCTGTTTATTGTTTCTTGTGCTTCTGCAGATGTGGCTTTCAGGGGAACCCACTACACACCAGTGGAGCACCTTTGCCGGAAAAGGAAGTGATCAGGGCGTAGCAAGGAGGACGTGTTCCACGAAGGGCTCCAACCCTCAGAGGCCGAAAAAAGAGAACACAGGAAGTAGAGAGAAAAGGAAAGGCAGGACAGAAGGGAGAGTGAGGAGCACATTACGAAGGGCCAGGCGCAGATGATAACAGTGATAGACACGCAAACAGAGATGTTGAAGTCCCTAATCACCCTAGAGATGAGTACTTGCCTAACTCCTGCAACTGATATGGAACTGTTTTCCATGTCCTCCCCAAACTCCTCCAACACATTCCTTGCAACTTCCCAGCACATCTTGCTACCCCATTCACTCCACCCCTTCAGACAGCTTCCAAAATGATAATTGGACTTATGCACAGCTCTGAGAGCCTATACTGCCCTTCACTGTTATATCCCTATCTTTTGTGTGTGGGAATTGGTGTTTAATAAAAACAAGCTCTCTGAAAGAGAACCAATCTTTATTTGTGTCCTACATGTAATGATTGATACTGGTAGTAATACATAGATGCAGTTTAATCATTTGCTTAGTACAAATCCCGCTGAGGAATCATCACAATTTTTAGGCAAAAGAAGACAACTGAAATTATTGAAGCATGGCAGATTGCTGTATAGAAATACACATTAGTGGTGCTCATTATCAAAATGTTGCCTCAAAGCCTCCCTGATTCTAATAGCCCCCATTGTGCCTCTCTAAGAGTCCTGATATCTGGCTGCTCAAAATCAGCAGCCAGGCAATCTCCCTCAGCACTCCACCCCTGGGGAAACTTTTCACCATTAGCCTCACAAATATTATGGAGTGTGCAGCATGCTGCTATGACCATGGGAATGTATCCTCATTTAGGTCTAACCTGCAATAAAGGCAGCACCAGCGTGCTTTTAATCTCCCAAAGGCACATTCCACGGTCATTCTGCACCTGTTTAGCCTATTGTTGAAGCGCTCCTTGCTGCCGTCTGGGTTTCTTGTGTAACACTTTATGAGCCATGGGAGTAAGGGTATTCAGGGTCTCTCAGGATCACTATGAGCAGTTCAACATCCCTCACTGAATCTTCTGGTCTGGAAAGAAAGTCACTGCTTGCAGCTTTCTGTACAGGCTGGTGTTCCTGAAGATACATGCATCATGCACCTTCTCTGACTACCATGTGTTGAAATGCCCGTGGTGATCCACAAGCACCTGCAACACCATAACTGGTCTGGTGCCAAAATTGGGATATGCGTGCCATCTATCCCCCCTCCGCAGTCAGGGAAACCCATTTCCACAAAGTCATCCACTATTTCACGCACATTGCCAAGAATAATGGTTCTTCATAGCAGGATGAGATTAATGGTTTTGCACACTTGTGTTAACGCAGCCCCAATGGTTGACTTCCCGATTCCAAACTGATTTGTGACCTACTGGTAGAAGTCTGGAGTCACCAGCTTCCACACAGCAATCACCGTGTGCTTCTCCACTGAGAGGGCAACTCTCACGTTGGTGTCCTTGTGCCACAGTGCTGGGGCAAGCTCCGCACATGGTTCCAGGAAGGTGGCTTTCCTCATCCGAAAGTTCTGCAGCCACTGCTTGTCATCCCAGACCTGCATAACGATGCGATCCCACCACTCAGTGCTTGTTTCCTGCACCCAAAAGTAATGGTCCACCATGCGCAGCTGCTCAGTGAATGCCAGAAGTAACCTGGTGTTGTTTCTTTCCATGGCACACAGCAAGTCAGGCAACTCTGGTTTCTGTTCAGATTGGGTGCTCATGACATACTGCATGACCATCTGCGATGTGTTCATAAAAGTGACCACAACAGTAAAGAGCAGTGTGGGATCCATCCTTCCAGACAGAGATGGCGGCGCATAGTAAACATGACCATTGAAAAAATGCCATGAAACACAGTCAGAAGCCCATGGAATGCTGGGATGGAAAAAACTGCATCATGGGATGTTGAACTCCACTTTCCCCAAGCTGCAAGCTGCAGAAGATGGCGAGCAGCATAGTGGGATAGCTACCCACAGTGCACTGCTCTCACTGTCAATGATAGAGTACCAAATGTGGACACGCTCTGCCAACAGAGGAAGCATAGTGTGAACATTCACTAGAAATGTAATTATAGTGCTTTTTGATTATTGGGATAACTTTTGTTGACAGAAGTTTGTAGTGTAGCCAAGGCCTTAGCCAGATCCCCTCAAGTGAGAAGGCTTCATTGCTGGCTTTCAGCTGGGCTCCACTTCTGCAGCAGGAGGATTCCTCCCAAAATATGCACTGAGAACAGCAATGTAATCAAAGTTTTCTCCAAAACAGTGCAGAATATCATGCTGGCCAACCAACATTTGTTTGATTGCACCATCATGTAATTTTCTGCAAAGCTACACTCCTTTCCATAGGCTGGTTTATCATCAGACCATTACAGACTGGGCCAGATTCAACTCTCGTGTAAATCTACCAAAGCCACCCCGAGACAGGGAATTGTAAGACCCAAGTCCTTTGAAACTGCTCTAACCTCAAGGATATTTTTGCAGTGTAGACCCTTTGTTCTTCTGGCCTGGCAGATAAGAGCAAGGCCTGTGGTACAGCAGGTGACTGATCAAGAACAAAATGGGAACACTTAGCCCATCTGCAACTGTCAGCTGAATAGAAGTGGGATCTCTTAAAGATCATTTCCTTTACTTTTTACAGGTCATCACCTTGGGTTGTTTCTCTAAGCTGAGGAGTGCAGACAAGGAAGGCAAATGACGGAGCAAAAAAGTGGACTTTTTCTGGGAACACACCCAGAATTTTCATGAAAAAAGCAAACAGGTAACATTTGTTGGTTTCAACTTTTCAACACAAGGAGGATTGTTGTTCATTCTCTTCTGTCCTCATTTGTATATTTTGGAACATTTTGAGGAATTATGGTAGCAGTCCCTATTTCTAAGGTTTCCTGACATTTCCTGTTATATCCCCATTTTCAATTGCTTATAACTGTGCCAAACTTTAACCATTCAGGCTGAAACTTTCCATCCTTGGACTTTGTCTCGGGTTGAATATTTTTGGGAAAGGTTTCAGTTGTTTTTGTGAATACAATCTAAGCAATGTTAACCAGCTTTCCTTTTTAAAGGGCTCTAATGCCTCTATGATTAGGAGCATGGACTTCATATTTGGCAGGGGATAGTCCTAAGGTCAGAGAGGTGCCTGCATCATTTTCTTGCATAAGTAATCTGTGCATCCTTAAATCAGCTTCCTTGTATGTATGCATTTTGATGCAGTCTTTTATTACATCATCACAATCTTTACTTGCATGACCATACAACCTCTTCTTCATTCAGTACACAGGATAGATGGTGTTCTCCAGAATGGAAAATTGTCATTTGCTCAAAAATGTTCACCAGATCTATTAAACATGCTGCTATTTTTTAAGTTATTCCCGTGCTCCAGAGGAAGAAGAAAAGTCTAAATTCTTACTGTTTTTTGTATACGATAACTAAAATGAATTCCAATCTTGGTTTATAAAACGAAGTGTTCTTATTACTCCAATCCTAGCCAATGTAGCATTTCTTGCAGCTTTTCCTATAAGATATATCTCGAGTGTCATCCTCATCAGTTTGTAGATTCAAAAGGCAATTCTGTTTCAGCTGATAGTAAAACTGTGGGGGGGGGCAGTTTTGCTGGGTACAAGAATGCTACTTCTACGCTCTGATGAGTGAAAGCCTTTTTAACTGGGAAAAGGTGTTCCAATTTTGCAATGCTAGAGAGAAGACTAGACATTGCTTTTTTTGATGTGAGGCTATTTTAATTTCCCTGCCCCTTAAATCAGATGTTGGACTAATCAGAATTTGGACTCCTTTTGGAATTAAGTCGTATTCATTAGTTTGCTCTGTATACGCACTCCACAAATATCAAGTCATGCTCATTATTTGATCCCTGCAGCTGATCAACTACTTTTCACAATAAGAGCAAAATAGGCAGTCCAATGATGTGCCCATTATGTCCTCTTATGTGATTTTTCAAGAGTTTCCATCCTCTAAGTTAATTTTCTTTTAGAGCATCTAGGGATAGCTTGCCATCACAAATGCTTTCTTCCTCTTGTTCCTGGGCCTTCTGAGAGCTAATAAAAACTATTTAATTTATGGCAACTTTTCAATAATTTAATTTAAACTTTACAGGTCATCTGATTTAAATTTTGTTTAAGGACCTCAACTCTGAAACTAATCACTTTTCATTGATTTAATGTAACAGATTCAGAATGTGACTGTCCTTTTGTTCTTTGGCAAGACGTAAAGTTCTGAACTTGCAAGCTGTTCCTCGTAGGCCTATGCCCATGTGGGTGGATCTGATTTCAACGGGCCTTGCACTGATGTAAGGGTCTTCCTGTATGGAATGGTTTGGCAGGATCAGGGTCTAAGATTAAAGTTCACCCACACCTGACTACTTTAGTTTTGGATGGAGAAAAATCCAGCTGTGGAGTCTTAGGCATGTTTTTAGATATTTTATTATTATTTCTGGAGCAATGTATTGCTGATCACATCAGTGTTTTTATGTGTAGGGGATAACATCACATTGGTGTGTACTACAATGCTAGCATCCTTAACTGTCTTTTCCTAAACATCAGCCCTGCCCCTTGGAGTCAGAGAATATATCAAGAGCAGATTCTTTAAAACAAGGGATAGGATTGCCACTGTAGATCCAGGGCTGGTTTTGAAAGATACATAATGCTCAAAGAAATCCACTGGCCAGATACTTAATGGGTGTTGCTTCTTTGACTTCAGTTACACTGTTCCGCCTGGCCCTTCAAACTGTATAAAGGTAAATGCTTTAAAAAGACTTGAAATAGTCAAATTGGGTGGCCTGAAAATATTTGACATAAGGAGCAGTGCCATTATTTTTGTACAGAGTACATAGTGTCAGCTATAAACACCAGAAAGACTTGAGCCCTACCGCCCCTTTTGACTTTCTTCTAGTGTGCATCCAATTTGCTCCCTGCCACTAAAAATTGATACCCAGCAGGAATAGCAGCAAATACCAAATCACTGTAAAAATTTGTCAGAGTCCAAATTCTGGAACTTGGAGCATATCCCATTAGCTTGTATATAAACTTGGGTTAAGACTGTTCACTTTGTTTCAGAGAGAGGTTTTTAGAAGAAAGCCTATCTCAAAAGTTGTTTAAATATACAGTAGTAAACAATTTATAAGAACAAATTGGCTGAAGGGGGACCTAACTGCTTCTTCTCATAGAAGATCTTATCACTGTGGTCTGGCTCAGTGGCAGTATTAGTAACATTTCTTAAACAGTGTAATGTAGTTTAAGATGTCCTCGTTATCCTGTGACATGTTATTCACAGGTATTCAAGCTAGTTAAAAGAAAATCTGCTGGTCCTCAGATGTTGTCTATCCTAGTCAGATATATGACCCATAGAACAACATGGTGTTAGGTCACGCCATATTGCGTTTTTTGAGACAACGTAATGTAAGATGAGGGTGATAATACTTAGCATTTATATACCGCATTGTGTTTTCAAAGCACTGTGCGAGCACCGTCATATTCATCTCAATCTCAAACAATCTCCTTGCGATGGGGTGTATTCCCCGCACTGGCCCCTGAGAAGGTAAATTAGGCCAGGCATGCCCAAGTAGGGGAGAAATGTAGGCTACAAGGAGGCCACTAATGAGAAGCAGGCTCAGCTGGGCAGGAACAGGAGTGGCCTGCATAAAGCCCAGGAGCTGAGGGCTGCAGGAAGAGTGGCTGCAGTTACTCCCTGAGAGGAGGGAGTTAAGAGGCTGGTGAACCAAGAGAAGGTGGGAGCCAGTTATGTACGAAGAAGCCCAGGGAAACAGCAGCAAGGACTAAGATGATACGGGCCTTGGCTGCATATAGGGTACCTGGGCTGGAACTAGGGTGACCAGATAGCAAGTGTGAAAAATCAGGACAAGAGGTGGGGGGATAATAGGAGCCCATATTAAAAAAAAGCCCCAAATATTGGGACTGTCCCTATAAAATCAGGAGATCTGGTCACGCTAGCTGGAACCCAGTGTAGAGGGTGGGCCTAGGTTCCCCTACCAGCCACTAGCTAGTGACACAGGGTGTTGAAAATGTCATCCGGACAGCTGACAGGAGGGCCAAGCCACAGACTTGGAGCTGCGGCTTCCAGTCCATGGCTTGTCACTAAGTTCCTCTCCTTCTAGGGAAATCACAGTCCTTCCGGACCAAGAGTGGGGCGAATCCTCCTCTACCCCACTACTATAGTAAAAACACCCAGGAGCTTGCAAT
This sequence comes from Mauremys reevesii, assembly GCF_016161935.1. Lineage (NCBI taxonomy): Eukaryota > Metazoa > Chordata > Testudines > Geoemydidae > Mauremys > Mauremys reevesii. The sequence continues at coordinate 115,422,637 of NC_052625.1, read as the reverse complement.
CTGCACAATGCCTAACACAAATAAATGACAACACAAAGCAAAGGGTTGGGGAAGGAAAGATAAAAGGTGAAATATGTTTGCCATGTAAGCATCTTGTTTGAGCTCTTCTTTAAAATTAATTCATTTGGGGTTAAGGTTGGTGATCACAGATCCAAAATTGTTCTCACTGAAAGAATTTGTTTTGTTGGGATTTCTTTGTGGAAGAAAAAAAAGTGGCTTTCAACTCGTTCTAGACTTCAAGATTTTGACTATCATGACCACCAGTAAAAACCTTTCTGGCAGACCATAAGGAGATTTTAGAACTATATTATTTTATTCTAATTTGCACTTTTATTAGGCTGAGTGTTGACCAATATACATACATACATATATATATATATTTAAAGTGTTGAGTTTTAATAATTGTTATGTCATCTAGAATGTTTGCAGCAGGTGGTTGCTTAAAAACAGCAGACTGGTTATTAACACCAACCTTGGTGTGTTCTTAGGCAAGAGGCCAAATTGAGTGCCCGAAATCCAGTTAATACAGCATAGCTGAATCTGTCCTGTGAGAAGGCAGGGAGATGAAACAGTACCTAGGGGTCTATTTATACATGTGTGCAATTCCTATAATTATCAGTGGGAGATCTCCACATGTATGTGATTTATTTCTTTTAAAGTATCTGAGGCATTATAAGGAAGAGAATGGAGCTCAAAGCAAGCCTTCCCCCAAGCTAAAAGAAAAAGCGGGGGCGGGGAGAGAGAATCAACGACTGTCATCAGTACTTTTTCCTTTTTAAGTTTACCTTTGTTTCATTGTATCTTAGTTCACATAGGGAAGATGTTTATGAGTCTACATGAAGAGCAGTATAAATCTGAGCCCTCAAAAATCAGCAAATCCTGATGAACAGATGGCAATTGTTTAATTAGGATGACATGGTCTCTACAGTCATAGTTAAAACAAGCGCTGCTCTGATGATGGGTAAAAATAATTCCTATGACTTGTGTCTTGAAAGTAAAAGTTGTAAACAGTAGTCACAATTCTCTTTCGTCTTTAGACTTCATCTTTTTTCTCAATGGGGGCCTTCAGAGGGAAAAACGGGATCAGCAAATACAATGCACTGCATTTTTAATTAATGTACTCTCATACCACCAGACTGGCTGAATGCACTAACCCTGGGCTGCATAATCTTCCGCATGTGTATAGCTATCTGAGTATTTGCTTAAAGTAGTGCTATGACTCCTCCCAGAGACATATTATGTAAGAAATCGTAGGCATCTCTGCATAGTTGGCATATAAGATTATGATATAGCTTGGATATCCCTGTATTGCTGGTACACATTGTTGATGGCGCAAGTATTAGAAAAATCTTCACAGGCAATTATCTTAAAATGGTAACAGCATTTTGTGCTTCATTTCTCATAAAGAATAAGAATACAAAAATCAGAGAAACTGTCCCAGTGAGTATTACCCAGGGGTGAAAGTAACTTAAAGGACATACCAGGATGCCAGAGTCCTGAGCAGGGGGTGGGGACTCAACCAGAAGGGGCGTGGCATGAACCAGAAGAGGCAGGGGCTTTAAATCCCCGGGCCCTTTAACTTGAGATTTAAAGGGCTCAGGGCAGTAGCGGTGGCTGGGAGCCCCAGGCCCTTTAAATCACCACCGGAGCCCCATGGTAGCGGTAGCTGCGGCAGTGGCCAGGAGCCATGGGCCTCAGGCAGTGATTTAAAGGGCCCAGGGCTCCTGCCGCCACTACCATAGCGGAGCCCCGGCCCTTTAAATTGCAGCCAGAGCCCTGGGGCTCCTGGCTGCCGTCGCAACCCCAGGGCCCAGCAGCGGAGCTTTGGCAGGGATTTAAAGGGCCTGGGGCTCCAGCCGCTTCCGGGAGCCCCAAGCCCTTTAAATCACTGGCCTGGGGAAGCTGCCCCATGCCAGTAGTCAGCTTTGTACCGGCTCTTGCCAGGACGCCGTACCTTACCGGCTTACTTTCACCTCTGGTATTACCTTTATTTAAGAAAATATTACAGTCATTGCTCAAAACACTGTGTAACACTACATATTTTCTGGTGTGGGATAATTATTACTGAAATATTTTAAAATATGTTTAGAAGTAGACATACCCTGAGATTTGCATTTGGCTGTTTACAAATTTTGATCACTCTTAATTACTCCCTTTCCTGGAAAGTAATGGGTCCTGGACGCTATCCGTATTAAGGAAATTCCCCTAATATAGATATGCTACACCTGCACAACCCAGGGTTTTCACCAGTGCAGCTTTCGTGAGTATGTTACTGGATTAATCTGCACTGGTGTAAACCTTGCTTTGTGTCAGTACAGCACAGCTATATTAGAGATTTGGGCCAGAGTAACTACATCAATATTGTCAACCCCAGCATTCAAAAATCATGAGTCAGGCCTCCAAAAATCATGACGTTGGTTTAAAACTTGTTTGCTATGATGCCTACAAAAAACTGACAACTGTTCGGCAGCTGGTATGCTGAGACCACTCACTGCCTATCATGCTGACCTGTATTGTCTCACTGTTTCCTTTTACTCCACCGTCTGTGCCCACCTGTTGTTGCTTGTCTTATACTTAGATTTTATACTCTTTGGGGCAGAGGTCATCTTTTTGTTCTGAGTTTGTAGAGAGCCTGCCACAATGAGGTTTCAGTCCAAGACTGGAGCCTCTAGCTGCTACTCCAATATAAATAATATATGTTGGGTCTTTTTATTAGCCTTGTTTTTGAGCCTGTAATATTCACATTTTCAAGATTTTCTCTCCAACCGTGACGTCTGGAAGCTTACTTTTACGAAAAATGAACGCTGAGATTCTCATGTAATGTCATGACTCTAGAGGAGATGGGGATTTCAGAAAAACAGCAAAAAGGAAATTCCTGCCAAATTCATGAGTTTGCAGCACTCCTCCATCATTGCAGTTACACAGGTGGGAGTTTCATGTATGGCTAAACAGGACCCTACAGCAGATGGCTCTCTAGAGTAGCTTGCTCTATCTATGCCATAATGTATTTCTACAGCATTGTGACAGATACTTCTAAAAGGTGACTGCTGAACAAACCAGGCAGATTCAGATGGGCTTGGATTCCTACACATATTCTTCACTCAGTCCTCATGGATAGTCTTAACATGGCTCAACCAGCCAGTAAAGAATATTCATTTTGGTTGGTTCAAGCACTGTTGCTTTCAGGATAATTAAGGCTGCTTAAGTCATTTATACTGGTGTTATTTCATGAATGTACTGCCACTATAGTCAAAGGCAACCTAGTGCGATCCAAGAGATGCTGATTGCCACACAGACATGTATGTAAACCTGTATATAGGCACTCCAGACATAATTGCTTCTACCCTCAAATTGTCTTGTAAACTGAGGTAAGAGTGATCTTTTCCCATATACCAGGAGGACACTTTTATTCCTACAAATTTACAGTCTTCTCATAAACTAATACAATAATTTCATGGTCAATGGATCTTTCTCTTGTGCCCGTTCTTCAGTTTAAGTGTAGCTTAAAGGGTCCAGTAAAAATCAAAACACATATGAAAACTGTTTGGAAGGTGCAACTTTGGCCTCAGTAAAAGTCAGCTAAGCTCCTGTAGATGCCTGTTGGTGCAGCCTCTCTTGCAGTACTTGGATCTATTAGATGATGTGCATGTGTGTCTTCAAGGAGGCTTGTTTTGCAGACTGAAGAAATGTTGGTTCAAGTGCTGTTCTACATAAATAATGACCTGCCTCCCTCTCTAGGTCTCCAAAGATGATTAAGGTTTTGCTTACTGACCCTAAGCATCCATACAGATTTTTCATGGATTTAGAGCCCATACTGTCAAAGATAATATCTTAGTACTCTCTAGGAGACCTTCTTTGCCCCAGTAGGTAAGATGTCTGCTACATGTGCTCAAATTGTATTTTGCAACAGATTTCTTTTTACTGGGATGTAACTGTTCTATCATTGATGCTTCTTTAACTATATTAGGTGTAAATTATCTTGTAGATGCCAAAATTCTAATCGCTGTGTCTGTGTGGGAGTTTTCACAAACAACACTCTTGGCCCTTTGACCAGTTTTTAAAAAAAACCAAAACAAAACACACACTTCCATGGCTAAGGTCCAATCGGCTCAGCTCCGTGGGGGGTTTCCAGTGCTTGGGTGAGTTTTAACCATCCTGCCATAAATCAAACTGTGCAGAGCAATGAAATTCTGATAGCTGTGCAATGAGATGACTGGATAGTGTTACAGTTCCCTCATTAAGAAGGACTGGAGTTAAGCTGGGGAGTTGAACTTTCAGCTGTATTAAAATAACAAGTGTGGGAGAAAAGGCTAGAGTAAGGGAGTTCACCTTATCACAACAAAGACTTTGCATGCACATTATATCAACTCTCCTGAACATCATCCTGCTGGGTAGTTTATCAGAATACCAAGTTGAATAGAACAGAAAAGAATTTTGTCTATATACAGCCTAGTTTAAATCTTCTAGCCTAGTTTTCATCCTCATTCTTTCTCTGTTATGTCACTCTATTGCAATGGACTCCACCTCCTCAAAAATAAATTCATACTACATCAGATTTTATAACAATATTAGTATAGTGATCATATTATCTAAAGAAAACAGTGAAAGTAGGAGCCATGGTGAGGCAAGAACTTTGCTAACTTAGGAACTTACTGATCACTTCCCATGCATTCTAATGTGACCAAAACAACTGACTTCTCCTTCAGCTTTGACCTCTATCTTTTTTATTAATTGTAGCCAATTAACCCCTCCAACAGATGAATCATATGTCCCCCTTTTATCCTCTTAGCAGTGCTATTTGTGTGTTACCGTTGTTTAAACACAAGAGACAATAGAAATGTGACTTCATGTGGGAGAGCATTTTTGGATGATAGCATGTGAATAAACTGTGTAATATGAACTGAGACATGTAATTACAAATTTCAGAGGAAACCTGAATGAAAATCTTGCTGTTACTTTTCTATACAGCAATGTGAACATAAGGATTTTAAGGATTACATAGGTTCAAACAAAGCAAAAACCACCACTGCCACGAAAAACATCAGCCTTGTTGGCTTGTTTAAAAGCAACCAGGTCCAAAGGACTTCACTTTGAGAAATGGATTAGTGACGTCTTGGCATCAAGACAAAATGAAAACACAGGAGATACTTTCATGAATAATTGCTAAATGCAGACAAATTGTGCAGAAGATACTGATTATGAAAAATGTTAATTTATACCAAACCGTTACAAGAGAATGGGATCATTTTGCTGACACTCTGTTAGTACTTGGATTTACTATGCTTCCTAAGTGACTTATTAACTTATAAGCGAGACAGGCCAAAATCTGGGACAACATCAGGCGGTCAGAGAAAGAGAACAGTGATGTACTTGATTTTTCATCAATTATTTTCATTTTGATTTATCTTGGATGAGTGTTTCATTATGGCCTACTGGATACACATATCCAGTAATAATCGTGTATTCCCCCATATGCTTGAAGTTTTGCTTGTTTACAGACCAGTTCAAGTGCCTTTGGCTGTCTATCAGGGCTGAAGTATGGAGGCAAATTAATTTGCTACCTTGACATGGAACAGGACTTTACGCTCAGTTGCCCATCCATTGTGGGTGTTTCTATATGGTTCATATGATTGCTTTCTCATCACCAATGCAAAAAAGAAACATTGTTAGACCACTCATCTGACCCAGTACATGTATATGACCTAATATAGGCCCCAATTCAGCAAAGTACTCAAACGCGTACCCAACTACCCACGTGCCTAAAATTAAACACATGCTGAATTTGGGCTACAGAGAAGCTGGGTACTACAAGTAACTACCTACATTGAGTTTCAATAAAAGAAACCAATTTCCACAGTGTATCCCTCTGGTGGTTAATACTAAAGAAATGCAAGTGATAAAACACCTGCCACTTCTTTCTATGCTCGATTAGAACCTTTCATCACTGTACCCAGCAGTGCTGAAATATTGTAGAGCTTTAAAATATTTCAGCTGTTATAAAGCACTCTTGTGAAATTTGGGGTCTACACCAAACACTGACACACACAGCTATGGTTCCTGGTATTGTTCAGGCACTGAGCAGCAGCCTTTCATAATGCTGCAGGCAAGCTGGAGAACCCTAATAAATATATTATATGTAATGACCCAGACAAAGAGGTAATTGGAAAAACTATTGGCTCTGGTTGAACTTTCTGAATATTTTCCCTTTTAGTGGTTTTGCAGTGTGAAGAGTAATCCTACTTTTTATATGAACATTCTATAGCTTCAGCACGTGGCAACATATTTTTGGAAGAAAATGGGTGTTGCTTGGATTTGACAATAGTGGTTGCATTACAAGAATCAAAATAGAATAGTGCAATAGGATATTGCTGTGCCATTTGCTGTGGCTGGTGGGATGCCAGTGCATTACAGTTTTGTAAATTATCGTTAGCAGATGCTTCACCCTCAAGGATAGCAATAATGAGGGTAACAAAATTTCTGCCCTGTCTGTGGATTAGCAAGTATTCACATGTTCAGAGATAAGTGAAGTTTTAGGCCAAGTCATTAAAAATAGGGGTGACTAAAGTTAGGCTCTTACCAAACATTACATTCTATCTTAGGGTTTTATACTGTTGTCCATTACCATGGTATGAGTGACTTGCTTTAAATTATTACCCTTTACTGAAATTATAATGCAAGGTTTAATATCAAGTTCTCATTGTCTGTAATTGTTAATTCAAAACCTCCACTGACTAAATATCTAAGACCAAGTCTTATGGTGTCTATGTTCAAGAGAAATGATTACAATCATATTGCTAGACAGATGTAAAAGGCACCTTGGCTACTGAAGCCACATAAGAATTCAGGTGAAATTAAGGATCCAAACACATCCCCTAAATTGTGACTCCTCTGAAAAACAATAATGAGAGACGGCAGCACACATCTCATACCCTCAAAACTAGTATCACTCCTGACTTGTTTGCATTGATCTTCAGTCAGCTACTGCTCATCTGACTCCCTATCTCAGTCAGCCACTCAGAAAGATACATCATTATTATTGGTGTTATTTTGTTAGACAAATATAACATTATATATATATATATATATATATATATATATATATATATATATATATATATATATATATATATATATATATATATATATATATAGTAGTGCCTAGAGGTCTTAATCAGGAGCCCATCGTGCTGGGCTCTCTACAAATGCACACAAGAGAGAGTCCCTTCTCAAAAGAGCTTACAGTCTAAATAGGGGGATGACTGGAGTGGAATGGTGACAATTATGACAGTAACAAACACAGGGTTCCATGGTTTAGTTTGTGCATAATTTAGCAACCTTCAATTTAATATACACAAACAAAAATAAATGGGTAAGATGTTAATGGATCTCTGAACAGGCCACTTGTTTAGCGTTATCACTAGGCAATTAACCATGGGCAATTAACTCTATAGGTTCAATAAGAAAGAGACTGTACAGATCGTTATGTAGAACTATGTATGTGAAATGGCTCAGGAAGATAGTGAAATGATTTGGACTTCTCACAAATCACAGAACAGTAACTTCCCACCTACTTGGAATGGAAGTTCTTCAGTGGGGACAGAAGGCCAGCGAGGATAATTGGCGGCATGTGACTTCCAGAAGAGAAAAGAGTACCAGAAGCGTCCATGTACCAGAAACACAGATGCAGGTGAGCAACCGTTTTCATATTCTCTCCGCAGGTACTAGTGCAGAGAGTGGAGTGGATGATACATCTGAGGGAACAGAGCAGAAGGAGACTCCACTGATTGGAAGGCATGAGATGCACCGTCCTAGGGATGGGGGTTCCACGACCACCACTCCCAAGAGGAGGAGGAGGAGGAGGGTGGTGGTGGTCGGGGACTCTCTCCTCAGGGGGACTGAGTCATCTATCTGCCGCCCTGACCGGGAAAACCGAGAGGTGTGCTGCTTGCCAGGGGCTAGGATTCATGATGTGAAGGAGAGACTGCCGAGACTCATCAAGCCCTCAGATCGCTACCCCTTCCTGCTTCTCCACGTTGGGCACCAATGATACTGCCAAGAATGACCTTGAGCGTATCACTGCAGACTACGTGGCTCTGGGAAGAAGGATAAAAGAGTTTGAGGCACAAGTGGTGTTCTCGTCTATCCTCCCTGTGGCAGGAAAAGGCCAGGGTAGAGACCGTCGAATCGTGGAAATCAACGAATGGCTACGCAGATGGTGTCGGAGAGAAGGGTTTGGATTCTTTGACCATGGGATGGTCTTCCAAGAAGAAGGATTGCTAGGCAGAGACGGGCTCCACCTCACGAAGAGAGGGAAGAGCATCTTTGCAAGCAGGCTGGCTAACCTAGTGAGGAGGGCTTTAAACTAGGTTCACCGGGGGAAGGAGACCAAAGCCCCGAGGTAAGTGGGGAAGTGGGATATCGGGAGAAAGCACAAGTAGGTGAGTGCAAGAGGGGAGGGCTCCAGCCCCATACTGGGACACCAGGACGATCAGTGAGTTATCTTACATGCCTATACACAAATGCAAGAAGCCTGGGGAACAAGCAGGGAGAACTAGAAGTCCTGGCACCGTCAAGGAATTATGATGTAATTGGAATAACAGAGACTTGGTGGGATAACTCTCATGATTGGAGTACTGTCATGGATGGATATAAACTGTTCAGGAAGGATAGGCAGGGCAGAAAAGGTGGGGGAGTTGTGTTGTATGTAAGAGAGCAGTATGACTGCTCAGAGCTCCAGTATGAAACTGCAGAAAAACCTGAGAGTCTCTGGATTAAATTTAGAAGTATGAACAACAAGGGTAATGTCGTGGTGGGAGTCTGCTACAGACCACCAGACCAGGGGGATGAGGTGGACGAGGCTTTCTTCCAGCAACTAACAGAAGTTGCTAGGTTACAGGCCCTGGTTCTCATGGGTGACTTTAATCACCCCGATATCTGCTGGGAGAGCAATACAGCAGTGCACAGACAATCCAGGAAGTTTCTGGAAAGTGTAGGGGACAATTTCCTGGTGCAAGTGGTGGAGGAACCAAGTAGGGGAAAAGCTCTTCTTGACCTGCTGCTCACAAACAGGGAAGAAATAGTAGAGGAAGCAATAGTGGATGGGAACCTGGGAGGCAGTGACCATGAGATGGTCGAGTTCAGGATCCTGACACAAGGAAGAAAGGAGAGCAGTAGAACAGAGACCCTGGACTTCAGAAAAGCAGACTTCGACTCCCTCAGGGAACTGATGGGCAAGGTCCCCTGGGAGAATAACATGACGGGAAAAGAGTCGAGGAAAGCTGGCTGTATTTTAAAGAATCCTTATTGAGGTTGCAGGAACAAACCATCCCAATATGTAGGAAGAAAAGTAAATATGGCAGGCGACCAGCTTGGCTTAACAGTGAAATCCTTGCTCGTCTTAAACACAAAAAAACAGCTTACAAGAAGTGGAAGATTGGACAAATAACCAGGGAGGAGTATAAAAGTATTGCTCAGGCATGCAGGAGTGAAATTAGGAAGGCCAAATCACATTTGGACTTGCAGCTAGCCGGAGATGTTAGGAGTAACAAGAAGGGTTTCTTCAGGTATGTTAGTAACAAGAAGAAAGTCAAGGAAAGTGTGGGCCCCTTGCTGAATGAGGGAAGGAACCTAGTGACAGAGGATGTGGAGAAAGCTAGTGTACTCAATGCTTTTTTTACCTCTGTCTTCACAGACAAGGTCAGCTCCCAGACAGCTGCACTCTGCAGCACGGTATGGGGAGGAGGTGACCAGCTCTCTGTGGAGAAAGAAGTAGTTTGGGACTATTTAGAAAAGCTGGATGAGCACAAGTCCATGGGGCTGGATGCACTGCATCCGAGGGTGCTAAAGGAGTTGGCTGATGAGATTGCAGAGCCATTGGCCATTATCTTTGAAAAATCATGGCAATCGGGGGAGGTCCCGGATGACTGGAAAAAAGCTAATGTAGTGCCCATCTTTAAAAAAGGGAAGCAGGAAGATCCAGGGAACTACAGGCCAGTCAGTCTCACCTCAGTCCCTGGAAAAATCATGGAACAGGTCCTCAAGGAATCAATTCTGAACCACTTAAAGGAGGGGAAGTGATCAGGAACAGTCAGCATGGATTCACCAAGGGCAAGTCATGCCTGACTAACCTAATTGCCTTCTATGATGAGATAACCGGCTCTGTGGATGAGGGGAAAGCAGTGGATGTGCTATTTCTGGACTTTAGCAAAGCTTTTGATACAGTCTCCCACAGTATTCTTGCCAGCGAGTTAAAGAAGTATGGGCTGGATGAATCCAGGGGCGGCTCTAGAAAGTTGGCTGCCCCAAGCAGCACAGAGCGCTGCGCCGCCTTCCTCGTCCGGGGCGGGTCCCCCCCGGCTCTGGTCTCTCTCCTCGCGCGCGCCCCGCCAGCAGGTCCACCACGGGCTCGGGACCAGCCTGCCGCAGCCTCATGCCGGCGGCGGCTCGCTCAGCGGGGGGAAGGGGGAGCGGCCAGGCGCGCGCGTCATGCGGTCCGCCTGCCTCGCCCGTGACCTGCTCCGCGCGGCGCGCGCGCGCGTGCAACGAGGTCAAACAAGCCGCCCGCGCGCCCGGCCCGCGGCTTGCGCGCGCTGGGGTCTAGAGCTGCCCCTGGATGAATGGACGGCAAGGTAGATAGAAAACTGGCTAGATGGTCGAGCTCAACGGGTAGTGATCAATGGTTCCATGTCTAGTTGGCAGCCAGTATCAAGTGGAGTGCCCCAAGGGTTGGTGCTGGGGCCGGTTTTGTTCAATATCTTCATTAACGATCTGGAGGACGGTGTGGACAGCACCCTTAGCAAGTTTGCAGATGACACTAAACTGGGAGGAGTGGTTGATACGCTGGAGGGTAGGGATAGGATACAGAGGGACCTAGACACATTAGAGGATTGGGCCAAAAGAAATATGATGAGGTTCAACAAGGACAAGTGCAGAGTCCTGCACTTAGGACGGAAGAATCCCATGCACTGCTACAGACTAGGGACCGAATGGCTGGGCAGCAGTTCTGCAGAAAAGGTCCTAGGGGTTATGGTGGACGAAAAGCTGAATATGAGTCAACAGTGTGCCCTTGTTGCCAAGAAGGCTAATGGCATTTTGGTTTGTATAAGTAGGGGCATTTCCAGCAGATCGAGGGATGTGATCATTCCCCTCTATTCAGCACTGGTGAGGCCTCATTTGGAGTACTGTGTCCAGTTTTGGGCCCCACACTACAAGAAGGATGTGGATAAATTGGAGAGAGTCCAGCGGAGGGCAACAAAAATGATTAGGGAGCTGGAGCACATGACTTATGAGGAGAGGCTGAGGGAACTGAGATTGTTTAGCCTGGAGAAGAGAAGAATGAGGGGGGATTTGATAGCTGCTTTCAACTACCTGAAAGGGGGTTCCAAAGAGGATGGATCTAGACTGTTCTCAGTGGTAGAAGATGACAGAACAAGGAGTAATGGTCTCAAGTTGCAGAGGGGGAGGTTTAGGTTGGACATTAGGAAAAACTTTTTCACTAGTAGGGTGGTGAAGAACTGGAATGGGTTACCTAGGGAGGTGGTGGAATCTCCTTCCTTAGAGGTTTTTAAGGTCAGGCTTGACAAAGCCCTGGCTGGGATGATTTAGTTGGGTTTGGTCCTGCTTTGAGCAGGGGGTTGGACTAGATGACCTCCTGAGGTCCCTTCCAACCCTGAGATTCTATGATTCTATCATTTGGGCTTCCTGGGGCATCTCCAGACTGACCCACATTATTTCTGTCTCTGCCCTTATGTCTATGAACAACTCCAAATATAATGTATCCATTCGCAAGTTACTGTTTTATCAATATTTTCAGATAAAACATTTTATTATGTAGAATACACTAAATGTCCTCAAAGATCTAAGTAACATAGGTCCAGCTCTTCAAAAGTATTTAGGGGTTCCTTTGCTGAGCATTGCCACACCTAATCCTTATGTGGTCTAGTGGAATCCTCAACCCTGAGTTAGGTGCTGGTGCCTAAAGAAGGGATCCTCAGAAGTCAGCAAGTTGACTGAGGTGCTGCCTAAGCTAGCCAGGAGTGAAATGCCAAGAGAGGGGTAGGAAAAGGAGCAGGTCTTAGGCATCTAAATGGTGATGTGATGTGTATGGCTGGTGGGCCAGAGATAGGCACCTACCTCCACTCAAAATCCTTAGCCATAAACCTTCTCCAGGAGTTAGGCATCTAAGCCAGGTCAGCTACTTAGGTAGCCCATGCCATAGCAGCTGAAACAGTCTTTTGCTTTCTCTGTCACCTGCTTACGCTTGATACCTCTCTCATTGTGTAGGTGCTATGCTGCCCACTCACCACATATTGCTGACCTGTGTCCAGTCCCCCTGCTGCAACATTTGGCAGGTCTCAGGTGTACTCAGAGCAGGCCTATAGGATCGGGCCCCACGAGTGAGAGTGGCATTTTCCTGTCTAGTTTGAGAATCCTGCTTTGGGACTTCCAAGGCTTTGACTTGAGCTAGGACTCCAAGCTGTTTGTTAGCTGTGGTGTGGCTTCAGGACTTAGGTGGCTTTGTAGTAAAAACTTTTGTGGTAAAAACTTAGGGCCCTATGGGACTTGGGAGCCTGCAGGGTTAGGTGGCAACTTTCAACAGTGTTGCTTAAATGGTGGACTTTTTGGCTCCTAAAGAGGCAGATAGGCACCTAAATACCTTTGAGGATGTGGGTCCCCACAGCGGACCACTAGATTCTAAGGCAGTGGTTCTCAACCCGCGGGCCGTGGGCTGCTTGCGGCCCAATCGGCACACAGCTGCGACCCATGTGACATCCTCAGGGCCATACAGGTAATATATATATTGTGTGGATATGGCCACATAACACAGAAAGAGCCCACAAAGGTAAATAGGTTGAGAACCACTGCTCTAAGGGCATGGTCCTTGACTTCACTGAGCTTGGATCAGGCCTTAAGGGCTTTACTGTGTGCCTCTATAATGATTTAATGGACTGTGAAGATAGTTACTCCTAGAGACTTGTGGTTTGATTTTTCAGAGGGGCTGACCACCTGCCGTTTCCATTAACTTTGAAAATCAACAGCTCTGAAATTTGGGTCACTAGAGGGTTGGGGAAGGGCTTTCATCTCAAAATGTCAAACTTTCACACTCATTTCAAACTGCATCCACTTGAGCTGTCCATTTGGATTCCCAGTATATAGTTATTTACTGTTCTTTGAAGATTATTCCATATGACTTGTTGTTGAGCCTAAGGGTTTCACTACACTTGCAGGTGTGCAGCGCTGGGAGTTACAGCTGTCTTCGTACAGCTGTGTAGGGAAAGCACTGCAGTGTGGCCACATTTGCAGCATTTGCAGCGGTGTTGGGAGTGGTGCATTATGGGCAGCTATCCCACAGAGCACCTCGTCCCATTTTGGCGCCATGGGTTGTGGGAAGGGGGTGGAGGATGTGGGTCATTCTGCTTCCTGTCCCAATGCCCCGTGATGCATCGCTTCACATCCCAGCAATCCCTGTTTTTCCGTCCATGTTTGGTGCCATCTTGACTCTCTCAACAGTTTCTGTGCAGCGCGATTTCTGTGGGAAATGGAGCCTGAACTGCTGAGGAGTATGCTGACGAGTCTCGCCAGCACATCACGTTTGGCAGTTGAGCTATTCCTTAAGATCCAAAGTGATGAGGAGTCCGACGATGATAGCGAGTCGCCTGACGCTTATGACACTAAATTGCTTCTGGCATTCATGGAAATGCTCAGCACCATGGAATGCCGCTTTTGGGCTCGGGAAACAAGCACTGAGTGGTGGGATCACATCGTCATGGAAGTCTGGGATGATGAGCAGTGGCTGCAGAACTTTCAGATGAGAAAAGCCACTTTCATGGGACTGTGTGCTGAGCTCGCCCCCCACTCTGTGGCGCAAGGACATGAGATTGAGAGCTGCCCTGACGGTGGAGACCTGGAGAATCTGGAAGCTGGCAACTCCAGACAGCTACCGATTGGTCAGGAACCAGTTTGGAATGGGAAAGTTGACCGTTGGAATCGTGTTGATGCAAGTTTGCAGGGCCATTAATTGCATCCTGCTAAGAAGAACCATGACTCTGGGAAATGTGCAGGACATTGTGGATGGCTTTGCACAAATAGGTTTCCCTAACTGTGGAGGAGCGATAGATGGGACACATATTCCTATCTGGTACCACTCCACCTAGCATCTGAGTACGTTAATCGGAAGGGGTATTTCTCTATGGTTCTCCAGGCGCTTGTGGATTACCATGGGTGTTTCAATGACATTAACACAGGCTGGCCTGGAAAGGTGCATGATGCACGCATCTTTTGGAACACTGGCCTGTTCTGGAAGCTGCAGGCAGGGACTTTTTTTCCAGACCGGAAGATCACAGTAGGGGACGTTGAAATGCCCATTGTGATCCTTGGAGACCCCGCTTACCCGTTAATGCCGTGGCTCATGAAACCGTATACAGGGAAGCTTGACAGGAGCAAGGACCGGTTCAACTACAGGCTGAGCCGGTGCCGAATGACTGTGGAGTGTGCTTTTGGCCGTTTAAAGGGGCGCTGGCGATCTCTGTATGGGAAGCTAGACTTGGGGGAAAGCAGCATCCCTGCGGTTATATCCGCGTGCTGTACCTTATATAATATTTGTGAAGGGAAGGGTGAAAGATTCAGTCAGGCATGGACCTCCAAGGTTCAACGCCTGGAGGCTGAATTTGCACAGCCAGAGAGCAGGGCTATTAGAGAGGCCCAGCACAGGGCTGCAAGGATTAGGGATGCCTTGAGGGAGGAATTTGAGGCTGAAAACCAACAGTAATGTTTGGTGCCTTGCACGGGAGTGAAGTGCAGTGGTTACAATGTTAGTAGGAATCTGTTTTTCCTAAGCTGATTTGCAGTGCCTGTTTCTTTCCTGGGCTAAGGTATCTTTGACTTTTTGCAATAATAAAGACTGTTTTCAAAGCCAAGAATTCATTTATTGAAAAGAAAATAACTTTATTGACAGACACACAACATTTTGGGAACCTAAAAGAGCAGGGGGGTGGGGTGGGGAACTGTGCAGTCACAGGTTTGAATATAACTGTCTGCAGTGCTGTGCAATGACTGCTGCACTTCAGGGTGCATATACTGCATGGTGATGGGGGTTGAGTGCAGACGGTAAGGGTCGTAGTTCTCAGAGCTGGTTGGTGAACGTACAGGTGTTGGAGGCAGCTGGTGGTGGTAAGAACCTGGATGCTGGGGAAGGGGGTTTTGAGCTGACATTGGGGCACAAGGGAAAGAGCTTTGGGACGGGGTAGGGCTGGCGCGGTAGTGCTCTGCCTGCATGGCTACGAGCGCCTGGATAGAGTCCGCTTGGTGCGCCAGGATGCTTATCAGCTGCTTTGTGCTTTTCTTCCTGGCCGCTGCGTTTTTCTGGCAGATCCTGCTTTCCCTTTCCCTCCAGTCCTGCACTTTTTGATTCTCTCTGGCAGAGTGATCCATAACTGCTTGCAGCAGGTCTTCTTTGCTTTTTCGCTGCTTCTTCTGGAGGTTTTGGAGTCTTTGAGCTGTTGATAACATGGGCAGCCCAGAACTCAAGGTTGCTTGTGGAAAGAGAAAAAAGGCAACACTTAACAGAGGCAGCATTGTTTATATCTCAGACAGTTATTCCCACACAGTGAAGGAGTAACATTCTTCACAATAGCATAATTTTCCCACATCAAAGAGAGCGCACATAACCCACAGGAGCCCCAAAATAGTGAGTAAGGGGGACTGATTGCTTCAGGGCTGTACTGGAGTTTCTGTGCATTGGGGAAAGCAAACAGCTGCCGGGGGCACCTACACTGAACATTCTCCCAACATTTTCCACAGGAGTTGATCCTGGAAGATATCTCGCTGCTGCGGGTCACCTGGGAAGAGCGGGAAGGTCTTCTACAGCAATGCGGATTCCACCCTGGCCCCTATGCAGCTTGCCTGTGTGCAGCAATGGTCTCTCCACCCCTCGCGGCACAGTGGCGCGGATGCGTTAGCCTGACTGGGACAAGGACCACAGTGGCTCTCCCAATAAACTTGCGCAAGCGCATTGCCCACGCTCTGACTGAAACTTTTGAAGAGATTACCAAGGCCGATTACCGCGATGTGATAGACCACATCAATGCGCTATTCCACATCTAGGCATGCATGCATGCATGCAGAACCCTCCCTCCTCTCCCGAAAAATTTCCATCCTGAAAATAAAAAGCTGCTTACCGGGAACCCGCTCCTCTGTTTGTCCTCCACCAAGTACTGGCTGCTGCGACTGGCTACCTTCCTCCTGGCTTGAGAAGAGCTCCTGGCTGCATGCCTCCAGGGACTCCGGGGTGTCTCCCCCCACCCCAGTACCCTCACTCTCAGTTTCCTCCTTCCCCCCCTCCTCCCCCACACTCTGAAGTGTCCATCGTGGTCCTCGGATTGGCAGTGGGGTCACCCCCAAGTATGGCTTTCAGCTCTTTGTAAAAACGGCAGGTCGTGGGGGCAGCGCCGGAGCTGCGGTTTCCCTTGCGGGCTTTGCAATAGGCACTCCGCAGCTCCTTCACTTTAACCCTGCACTGCAGTGCGTCCTGGTCATGGGCCCTTTCCAGCATGGCCTTTGATACCTGCCCAAAGGTATCGTAATTCCTACGGCTGGAGCGCAGCTGGGACTGTACAGCTTCCTCCCCCTAAACACTGATGAGGTCCAGCAACTCGCCATTGCTCCATGCTGGGGCTTGTTTGGCGCGTGGAGGCATGGTCACCTGGAAAGATTCACTGATTGCACTCCACTCCTGGTTGAGCAAACAGGAAGGGGATTTTTAAAATTCCCGGGGCATTTAAAGGGCAGGTCACCTGAGGCCAGGGTAGTAGAGTTTGAACTGATGAGCAGAGTGGCTGAACAGGCATTTTGGGATACCTCCGAATTCCTCTGGAGGCCAATAACTGGCGGAGCAGCGCTGCATCACCAGCACTGCAGTCGTTATTCCCCAGGCCGAGGTGGAGTACATGCAGCGCTGTAGCCAGGGAGATACAGCGCTGTATGTGCCTTGCAAGTGTGGACGGTGAGTGAGTTGCAGCGCTGTAAAGCCACCACCAGCGCTGCAACTCTCCAGTGTAGCCAAGCCCTAAGTTGTGATATATAAGGTGATATAAAGCTAGACTCATTTCACAATGTCCAACAAATAAGAGGCTTCTTGACACGAAAGGAACTAGCCTCACAGTTTTTGGCTTAGGACCCCTGGAAGCAGATGGATGTATTTCATACCTAAGCTTATTCAGCATTTAGTGCTGGCTGCTAGATTAGTCCTGGCAGCTGACTTGAAATCTCCTATTCCCCTGAAAATTAACACCTGGTTTCAGAAATGCTGGCCTATGCAAGTGATGGAAAAACTCTCCAGCTTTATAAAAAGAAAAGTCATGCACTACTATGCTGTCTTGAAGCTTGTTAGCCAAGAAATCCAACCCTCTATTAGAGCTGTGTGAAATCACTGAAAGAAAAACAAAGATGAAAAATGAGAGCAATGACATTTGTCATAGAAACAATTAAAAATGCATGGAGTTTAATATGTCCATAAATACACGTAGTTAAGTATTATCCCTATTTTACAGCTATTGAAACTCAGACACAGAGGTTAAAGCAAAATTTTCAAATGTGAATGCCTAAAGCTGAAGGCCTAAATCCATATATAGTCACCTAAAGAAGTAGCGTAATTTTACAGAAGTGCTGCACACCACAGATCACTCATTTATGATGGCTTTTGGTGCCCAGATTTAGACATCAACATTTAAATTTTGGCCTTAATCTCTGGGTCAGAGTTACCCCATCTGTAAAATGGAGATAATGACTTTTACCAACTTCATAGGGATGCTGTAAGGCCCAGCTAAATGTTTGTAAAAGGTTATATGGAAGTGAAAAGTATTGTTAAAGTTAGTCAATGCCACAGGTGGGAATGGCATTTTGGATTTATGGGCTGAAATCTGATTCACAAAGGTACTTACCTAACTCCTAAGAGCCCTACCAACTCCAGGAATTCTGGGCACTGTTTTAAGCTAGCCAGGAGTGAAATGCAGAGAAAAGGGATAGGATTTAGATTCACAAGGTCAGTGCTTAATTTGTGCCAGGTCTTGCCAGGGCTGAGCCATGGCACTTCTAGGCGTGGCAGTTCATAGCCCCAGCTCTCCTGAGCTTGCAGCATCAATTATGAATATAAAAAAAATTGCTTGAGCCCCAGCATCTCTTTCATTACAAATTAAGCACTGACACAGGTAGTTAGGTGCCTAACTTCTATTAATCGGAGCCTTAGGCCCCAGACTGACAGGCCAGAGATAGAAGCCTCCCTCTGCTTGAGATTCACAGTCATTAATACTCTCCTGGAATTAGGCCCTTAAGCCAGGTAGAAAAATGTCCTGTCTGGTGTGGAATTGGGACACCGCCTTTGAGAGAAAGGTCGGGTGAGGTCTGAACTGCACTTTGTCCTTAAAAAAAACCTACATGGGGAGGTCAGAGCTGAAGGCCTTTAGCTCTGACACCCTCCTATTTGATATAGTGGTGACCAGGAAGGCTACTTTCCATGATAGGTAGAGGAGTGAACAATCCACCAGTGGTTCAAACAGGGGCCCCATTAGTCTGGAGAGAGCTGGTTAAGGTCCCATGCTGGAACCGGTTGTCTAACTTGTGGGTACAGATGTTTCAGACCCTTAAGGAAATGGCTGACCATGGGATTGGTGAAGACTAACTGCCCAGCCGCTCCTGGGTGGAAGGCCAAAATACCTGTCAGGTGCACTTTGATGGATGACGCTGCTAGACCCTGCTGTTTCAGGTGCAGTAGGTATTCCAGGATGAGTGGTATGAGCGCCTGTAGTGTGGCCCTGAGCGCACCAGAATGTAAAACTCTTCCATTTTGCCAGGTAGGTAGCCCTAGAGGTGGGTTTTCTGCTACCAAGAAAGACCTCCCTCACTGGCTTCGAGCACATGAGCTCCTTGGGGTTTAGCCATGAAGCTGCCAGGCCGTGGAGGGACTGGAGGTCGGGTTGGTGAAGGTGACCGTGGTCTTGGGTGATCAGGTCCGGAAGGAGTGGCAACATGATTGGGGCATCCACCAACAGCTCCAGGAGCGTGGTGTACCAGTGTTGGTGAGGCCACGCTGATGCCACCAGTATCACCACTGCCCTATCTCTGTGGATCTTGAGTAGGACCTTGTATACGAGTGAGAACATCAGGAATGCGTACAGCAGACGTCCTGTCCAGGGGAGAAGGAACATGCCTGCAAGCAAGCCCGGGCTGTGCTTCTGGAAGGAGCAGAATTACAGGCACTTTCTGTTGCTTCATGTGGTGAACAGATTGACCGGGGAAGATCCCCAGCTCTGGAAGATGTTGTGTATGATATCCGTGCGGATGGACCACTTGTGGTTGCAGAAGGATCTGCTGAGGTAGTCCGCTAGCTTGTTTTGTGCCCCTGGGAGGCATTCACCACTATGGAGGTGACACTCCAGGGGGCTCCACAGCCTACCTGACGGGTGCTGCTAGGGGAAAAACTTTCTGACGACTGTGCATGTGGCATGCATACACCCCTAATTGGAATCAACATGAGCAATCACTTGAAGAAGAACAAGGATGTTCCCAGACAAAAACTATGCTAAGATGGAGTTAGGGTTGAGAGCACATACTACTACTAATAAAAAAGGTTAAAGTATTGAAAAGAAGAGTTAGGGCACCCAAACATCCTTAAATCTGTCCTGTTGTGACACCATTTTTGCAGGGTGGAAGAGAAAGAAAAACTGTAATGTGTCTTAACAATCAGTTTAGTCTTATCTGGGACCACAAATATTAAAATGCCTTAATCATAATAATATACTTATTGCATTATGTCAGTGCAGTGTGGAGTTAAGATTGTTTGGGTGCTGCAGTTGTGTATTTCCATATCTTAACACATTTGTACTTTTTTTTAAAGTTTAAACTTAACTCTGATTTTTTATAACACTTAACTGTGAGAACTTCAAATGCTCCATCAAATGTATTTTACCCTAAACTACTGATATGTACTCTCACCCTTAACTCCCTCTTAAGATAGTTTTTGTCTGTGAATATATCCCAGCACTGATCAATGCTGATTGGCTGCTTTGATCACTCATGGACATCCTGCATTTTAAAAGTGGTATTTCCTGAATTCACATACTATAATAACATGTCATGGAGACTACCTGGTTTTCAGCATACTCATGGATAATGATGCTGTTGTTCAGTAGTATCACCAGTTTTATCTGACTGGCAGGCTGCGGTGTTCTGCTTGTAGATTCTACCAAAAAGGGTTCTATCCATTTTATTGCAAATACAGTTCAGCAACTAACCTGAGATGTACAGTATCTGCAGAGATAAAATGGAAAAAGTTCCATACACCACTTGTTTGTAGGGTTTCCGACTGTGGGTTTTAACTGATAAACACTGATAAAACACCTCATTTTAAATAATAAAATAAAAAATAATATTTTTCCAATTAACACCACACAGCCCCGTCCAGGAGCCCCCAACTGGAACTGGGTTGTTGTTGGGGTTTCTTTAACTCTCTAGTCACGGAGAATCTTTTTGGATGTTGTCTGTATTGTTGACATACTTGTTGACAGGTATTTTGAAATAAATTACCAAAATAATTGAAACTGGAGTGATTATATTGTGTTATTTTGACAAACAAAATATGCAGAATTTTGAAGAATTTTAAAATGTTGTGTGCAGAATTTTTAATTTTTTGGTGCAAAATTCCCCCAGGAGTAGATGTTGCATCTTAATTGGTCCATGTAGACTCTGCTTGTACACTCTAAAGGTTCCCTAGTAGGCGTTAATATAATGTTGTTTGACACAGTACAACTTTAAAACACATTAGGGGGACTGTAGATGGGCTCGGCCAAGACTCGTCCTTCAGCGGGACTGTGGGGTATCCCACCACCTTGCACTAGTTCGCTCTGGGCCCAAGCCCTGGGTCAGGGCTGGCCGGTAAACACACAGTCAGGGGGCTCAGGGCCCTTAGGCGGGGGCTAAGCCAATAGTCCAATAGGAGCCCTGGCCCTAGGTCAGGGCGGGGCAGCAAACACACAGTCTGGAGCTCAGGCCTCTCAGTGTCTGGTGCGAGGGGGAGACTGCCACCCGTGAGTGTGGTGGCAGGGGGAACGCAGGCCCACCTGCTCCACACACACTGACATTGGTTCTGGCCCTGCTGCAGCCAGGCCAGGGTCAGCTGCCCCCGGGCTACTTCCGGACTCCCCCTTGTAAGGTAACTGGGTTTGGGTGGTGTCCTCAGCGGTTTCCAGCACCATCGGTTCCTCCGGGTAACTAGTGAAGGGTAGTCTCGGCTGCTCCTTGGGGTAGCTGGCGAGGGGTAGGCGCAGATCCTCCTCGGGGTAGCTCGTGAGGGGTAGGGCACGGCTCCTCCTTGGGGTAGCTGGCGAGGGGTAGGGCACGGCAGCTCCTCCTCGGGGTAGCTGGCGAGGGGTAGGCTCGGCTGCTCCTCCTCGGGTAGCTGGCGAGGGGTAGGCTCGGCTGCTCCTCCTCGGAGTAGCTGGCGAGGGGTAGGCTCGGCTGCTCCTCCTCGGGGTAGCTGGCGAGGGGTAGGCTCGGCGGCTCCTCCTCGGGGTAGCTGGCGAGGGGTAGGCTCGGCTGCTCCTCCTCAGGGTAGCTGGCGAGGGGTAGGCTCGGCTGGCCCAGCCAGTCATCGGGTCAGTCGCAGCCTGCTGGCATTCCCCAACCCGGAGCTAGGCCACAGGCATCTGGCCTCTCCGGCGGCTTGCTTTTAACTGAGCTTTGCAGCGGGGCTTTTCTACTTCCTTTCCTGCACTGTGACCTCTGGGGGGCGGACGCAGGATCCACTGGCTCCGCCCACGTTGGTGCTAGGGGAGGCTCGTCCCTCAGTGGGGCTGTGGGGTATCCCACCGCCTCACTACAGGGACATTACAAAGAGATTACTCATTACAGTATATACTACTTTAATAAGTAATCTTTATAATGTTACTAATTACAAAGAGAGAGTCCCCCCCAAACCCTGATTTTTAAACAGATACATAAAACTAAAAAATTGATCAAAATAAACCCTGAAAAACGAAACAATAAATCCTGAAAAACAGCAGCATGACTTACTAGTAATGACTTCTTGTAGCTTTTTTTGCAGCACTGTATCCAAGTTTTTTTCCTTCCACATTGGATCAGCAACACATTTCACCTTTGTTTTACTTTTTTCATTTATTTATTTTGCTCTCTTAGAAGAGTTAGTAGCTAGCCAGGCAGAGATTACAGTGCCAGACCTGCAGGGGGAATAAGATGGAGTAGTATTAAACCTGCATTTAGAGCTGGAAACTGGTTCTATGTGTTCAAGTTGCTGAAAGCAGCTTCTTTAAGAAAACATACTGAGTTGGAGCTGCTCTTGCATTCTAGAGCTGTTCAGTTGTCTATAGATTTATTTGCTCAGCTGAGGAGGCAATGGCCCACTGATGCTGGAAGTGCAATACTCCTGGTATTAGCACTTATGTTTACACAAACTGGTTTTGCAATGTTAATTAAAATAAATGCAGTCATATCTATCTATCTATCTATCTAAATACGTTTATAATCCAGTTACACATACACAATTTCAAATGCAGTGTGAGTTCATTCAGCTGTATATCTGGAATATCAATTCATATATTGTAGACATCCATGTATTAGAAGTGGGCTAGAACAAAACCCCCAGATCTAAACCTCTTAAATCAATGAAAAGATTCCAGATCCAGATTTCTGTATTCATACACAACACAGGATGGATTCCTACTTTAAATGCCAAATTCAATTCAATCTGAATTATGGAGCTGCAACCAGTGCCTCAATTATAATAGGAACCCAAATCAGAACACTGGATCCTGACACTCTTGACCTTTGGGGAAATTCAGATTCAGATCTCTACTTATGAATATTTTTTGTATATAGCTATTCAGATAATACAGGTGTATATACTTTACTTTTAAAATACTGCTAAGGATCCTTCCCATAATGTGATGGCAGGCACAATAATCACATGTTAATGCTACCACACTACCTTCTCCAATGAATCTATGCCTTAGGATCTGATTCTGGAAACACTTATGCACATTGTGGTGCATAGCCCCATTGGTTCCCAGAGCTTAGTGTAGACACATTTACACAGTTATGCCATTTCACCTCTGAGTTAAACCATTTTTGAAAATGCTTTAATTTTCTTCCTGGTTGGATGGGTCACTATCTTGTGTTTCAAAGGGTTCAGTCAAAATAATTAACTTAATTACCAGATTTTTTTTGTTTTAAGTAACATTAATCTAAACCAAGACATGGCAATGGGGAAAATTCTCCTCTCACAGTGGTTTAAAACCATTGTAACTTCATTGGACCAGAATATGATTCCAGGTACACTGCCACAATTTCACTGAAGTCAATGGAATTCTTTCCAGACTTGCACTGGTGTAAATTTTGCCTGCTGGTCATTATTTCAAGTATATCTGTTCCTAAAATAAGATGACCTAACATCCCCAGAAAACATATTTATCAGTAAACTCATATTTTCTCCTCAGTTGTTAGGATAAGAGAGGAAAAATAAGCTTTATAAAGAGAAAATAAAAAAAAATGCCACGGCAGTTCACATTTTACTTTGAAATCATATCTGTATATTACTACCATTCTCTTTCTCTTGTCATCTGAACTGTTTTTCATTTGCTTTGACCCCCTCAGTGGAGTTGGTGGTAGAAGAAAGTATCTGCCGTTGTGTAGCCATCTACTGAAAACTCTTCTGTTTCCATGTAACCATAATGTGCCTCTTTGAGACAAAACAAGATATTCTTACTCTTCTTAATAAATAAGCAGTTTCTGTTGATAGGGAATTTTCCCCATTGCCATAAATAAAGACCGGACACAAAAAGCTATGTCAGATTAATTCTTTCTCTGTAGCTAAGACTCATAATAACAAGTGATACAGTTGTGAACTATACATTGAGAATTAATGTATTCAGTCTGAAAGTGGTTTCTAATTATAAGCACAAAATATCGTTGGGCTAGAGGATAGCACTGTTCTAGATTAAAGGAAAGGAAATATGCTAAAAGATCTGCTCTAGGAATTATTTGGGAGGAGTTCTATGGCCTATCTTACTGGAGGTCAGACTAGATTATCAGCATGGTCCCTTCTGGCCTGGGAATCTATTAATATTTTTATCCATACATGGAACACATAAATGGAATTACTGTCACATCTTGTAGTGATTGTTTTTATTTCATATGCCAAAAATCAAGTCAATGTAGAAAAAGATTGTAAA
Organism: Mauremys reevesii; assembly: GCF_016161935.1. NCBI lineage: Eukaryota > Metazoa > Chordata > Testudines > Geoemydidae > Mauremys > Mauremys reevesii. The sequence goes on along the minus strand of NC_052625.1, from coordinate 115,398,401 downwards.
GAAAAATAACGTAGGGTGAAATCCTAGCCCCATTGAAATCAGTGAGAGTTTTGCCATTGACTTCAGTGGGGCCAGCGGTTCACTTAATATCCAAATTGGATTCATCTGATCAAATAATCTTAAAAAGTGATATTTATCTCAAGAATTTTATACATTCAGGAAGTGTGCTACAGTATGCTAATATTTAATCTTTAAGGATTTTGAGCAACACTGACAAAATTCTGCCTGGATGAGGAATGCTGAATAAAGCCCTAAAAGGGGACTTTTAGGGCCAGAATCACTGATACTCACCAGCTGCTTTTTGGTGCTCTGGTAACGTAAAGATGCCATAAATTCAACTTAACTGGAGATTTAAGCTTGCCTTACATCTGCTTTACACTTCTTTAGCAAAACAAAGGAGCTGAGCTGAATGAATCTGGCCCTTAGACCACAGCACATTTATTTAAAAGAAATATCAGTCTGTGGGCCTGATTTTTTCCACTCTGTAACAAGCCTTACTATACTGATGGAGCTTCTCAGGTGTACACCCAGAGTAACAGAGTGGAAAATCAAGCCCAATGATGTCACTGCAAGATCAAATAAAAGAGGAAGATGTGCTAGAAGGAAGCAAAGCCCTTGCTGAAGCGAAATACAAAGAGTTGACATGTTATTAAACCAGTGGTGGCTCCAGGCACCAGCGCTCCAAGCGCGTGCCTGGGGCGGCAAGCCGCAGGGGGCACCCTGCCGGTCCCTGCGAGGGCAGCAGTCAGGCAGCCTTCGGTGGCTTGCCTGTGGGAGGTCCCCGATCCTGCAGATTCGGCGGCAATTTGGTGGCGGGTACACCAAAGCTGTGGGACCGGCGGACCTCCCACAGGCAAGCCGCTGAAGGCAGCCTGCCTGCCATGCTTGGGGCAGCACAAAAGCTAGAGCCGCCCCTGTATGAAACACATGCAAAAGGTAAATGGACATATGGTTAAATTAGGACTGCTGTGGATTAATCGCTGTTAACTCATTCAATTAACTCAAAAAAGTTAATTGTGAATAAAAAAATGAATCATGATTCATTGCAGTTTTAATCACATTAAACAATAGAATACCAATTGAAATTTTTAAATAGTTTTGGATGTTTTTCCACATTTCAGATCTATTGATTTCAATTACAACACAGAATAAAAAGTGTACACTGCTCACTTTATATTATTTTTTATTACAAATATTTGCACTATACAAATGAAAACAAAAGTAACAGTATATTTCAATTAAGCTCATACAAGTACGGTAGTGCGATCTCTTTATTGTGAAAGTGCAACTTACAACTGTAGATTTTTTTGTTACATAACTGCACTCAAAAACAAAACAATGCAAAACTTTAGAGCCTACAAGTCCACTCAGTCCTACTTCTCGTTCAGTCAATCGCTAAGACAATCAAAGCAGCAAAGAATCCTGTGGCACCTTATAGACTGTCATAAACAGATAGTAAGGGTTAAGGTCTCTTTTACCTGTAAAGGGTTAACAAGCTCAGTAACCTGATGAACACCTGACCAGAGGACCAATCAAGGGACAAGATAATTTCAAATCTCTGTGGAGGGAAGGCTTTGTCTGTGTCCTTTGTTTGGATTGTCGTTCTCTTTTTGGATCTAAGAGAGGCCAGACATATTCTTCAAGTTCTCCAAGTTTCCTGAAGTATTTTCTTCTATTCAGTCTAGTGAGTATTAGAAAGGCGGACTAGTCTTATAATTTGATTTCTACATTTGCAATTGTGTGTTTGCTGAAGAAATATCTTTATTTCTGTTTGCTGTTACTTTGATTATTCTGAGAAAGGAGCGGGGGGAGAGCCTCTCCAGGTTTATAAGTTAGACCCTGTATTTTTGCATCCTGGTAATACAGAGATAGTGTACTTTTTTCTTTCTTTAATAAAATCTTTTCTTTTTAGAACTTGATTGATTTCTTCCCTTGTTTGGATTTTCAGGGGAAGGGGAGGGGGGAAAAGTGAATCCCTCTTTGTTTGATTTAAGGAGTTTGAATCAAGGTATTTTTCCCAAGGACTAGGAGGGGGGGGAGAGGGGAATGCTTTATTTCCCTTGGTGCTGAGATTCAAGGAGTTTGAATCTGTGTTCCCCAGGGAAAGTTTTGGGGGAACAGGGAGTGTGTCAGACACTTAAAACTTGACTGGTGGCAGCAAGAACCAGATCTAAACTAGGATTTTAGTTTAGAGGAGTCCATGCAGGTCCCCATCTTGTGAATGCTAAAGTTCAAAGTGGGGAATAAACCTATGACATAGACTAACAGACGTTTTAGAGCATGAGCTTTCGTGGGTGAATACCCGACGAAGTGGGTATTCATCCATGAAAGCTCATGCTCTAAAACGTCTGTTAGTCCCCATGAAAGCTCACGCTCTAAAACGTCTATTAGTCTATAAGGTGCCACAGGATTCTTTGCTGCTTTTACAGATCCAGACTAACACGGCTACCCCTCTGATATAAGACAATCAAGTTTGTTTATATTTATGGGAGATAATGCTGCCAACTTCTTATTTACAGTGTCACTAGAAAGTGAGAACAGCATTTGCATGGGACTTTTGTAGCCAGCACTGCAAGGTTTTTACATGACAGATATGCTAAACATTCGTATGCCCCTTCATGCTTCAGCTACCATTCCAAAGGACATGCTTCCATGCTGATGCTCGTTAAAAAAATAATGCATTAATTAAATTTGTGACTGAACTCCTGGGGGGAGAATTATGTCCCCAACTCTGTTTTATCCGCATTCTGCCATATATTTCATGTTATAGTGGTCTCGGATGATGACTCAGCACATGTTCATTTAAAGAACATTTTTGCTGCAGATTTGACAAAACACAAAGAAGGTACCAATGTGGGATTTCTAAAGATAGCTACAGCACTTGATCCAAGATTTAAGAATCTGAAGTGCCTTCCAAAATCTGAGAGGGATGAGGTGTGGAACATGCTTTCAGAGGTCTTAAAAGAGCAACACTCTGATGTGGAAGCTACAGAACCTGAACCACCAATAAGGAAAATCAGCCTTCTGCTGGTGGCGTCTGACTCAGATGATGAAAATGAACCTGGGTTGGTCTGCACTACTTTGGATTGTTATCGAGCAGAGCCTGTTATCAGCATGGATGCATGTCCTCTGGTATGGCAGTTGAAGCAGGAAGGGACATATGAATCTTTAGCGCATCTGGCATGTAAATATCTTGCAATGCCGGCTATAACAGTGCTGTGAGAACACCTGTTCTCACTTTCAGGTGACGTGAACAAGAAGCAGGCAGCATTATCTCCTCCAAATGTAAACAAACTTGTTTGTGTGATTGGCTGAACGAGAAATAGGACTGAGTGGACTTGTAGGCTCTAAAGTTTTACATTGTTTTATTTTTTAATGCAGTTTTTTTTGTACATAATTCTACATTTGTAAGTTCAACTTTCATGATAAAGAGATTGTACTACAGTACTTGTATTAGGTGAATTGAAAGATACTCTTTTGTTTTTTACATTGCAAATATTTGTAATAAAAATAATAATATAAAGTGAGCACTGTATACTTTGTATTCTGTGTGGTAATTGAAATCAATATATTTGAAAATGTAGAAAACATCTAAAATATTTAAATGAATGGTATTCTATTATTGTTTAACAGTGCGATTAATCGCGAATAATTTTTTTAATCACTTGACAGCCCTAGGTTAAATGTATTTATTTCCAAATTGTCTCAGATATGTATATGCCTCTTTAAAATGGAAAGTGTGATTGTTCCATAGAAAAATAAAGATATTTTATTTCATTTACTGAGGTAGTAGCTATATATTTACAAAAATGTGTTGACAGTTACACTTATTTAAGTAATACTTATTGCTATTCTTCAACATTCAATATAGTGTACAGAATGTCTTTAACTAGGCAAGTTGCTATTGACATTTAATGAAATTTGAAAATGTAGATGTTACCATTCCTATAAGGCAAAACATTCTAAACTGCAAAGGAATTTTTAAATTCAATGTACAATAAACCTATGAAGCTCCTTGCTGTAGGATATAATTTACAGCAATTTATAGTTTACAACAGGGTATTAAAAGAATTAGATATTTATACTAAGGGTATGTCTACACTACAAGAGTAGTTCGATTTAACTTAGGTCGAATTTGTGGATTCGACCTTATGAATTCGAATTTGTGTATCCACACTAAGGACACTAATTCCACTTTGTGAGTCCACACTAACGGGGCAAGCGTCGACATTGGAAGTGGTGCATTCTGGGCAGCTATCCCACAGTTCCCGCAGTCCCCGCTTTCCATTGGAATGCTGGGTAGAGCCCCCAATGCCTGCTGGGGGAAAAATGTGTCGAGGGTGGTTTTGGGTAACTGTTGTCATTCAGCCGTCACTCCCGCCCTTTCTCCCTGAAAGCGCCGGCGGGAAATCTGTTACCGCACTTTTCTGGTCAGTGACAGCGCGGACGCCACAGCACTGCGAGCATGGAGCCCGCTGCGATCATCGCTGCACTTATGGCCGTTGTCAACTCCTCGCACCTTATCGTCCACCTCTTCCACAGTCAGCTGCTGAGAAATCGGGCGAGGAGGCTCTGGCAGCGCGGTGAGGACATGAAGTGTCAGAGTGGCACAGACCTCTCACAAAGCACGGGATCCCGCGCCGTGGAGATCATGGTGGCAATGGGTCACGTTCATGCTATGGGACGGCGATTCTGGGCCCGGGAAACAAGCACAGACTGGTGGGACCGCATAGTGCTGCAGGTCTGGGATGAATCACAGTGGCTGCGAAACTTCAGGATGCGTAAGGGCACTTTCCTTGAACTGTGTGACTTGCTGGCCCCTGCCCTGAAGCGCCAGGACACCCGGATGCGGATGTGACTGTGCAGAAGTGAGTGGCCATAGCCCTCTGGAAACTTGCCACGCCAGACAGCTACCGGTCAGTAGCGAACCACTTTGGCGTGGGGAAATCTACCATGGGGGTTGCTGTGATGCAAGTAGCCCACGCAATCGTTGACCTACTGCTCTCAAAGGTAGTGACCCTGGGAAACGTCCAGGTCGTCATAGATGGCTTCGCCGCGATGGGATTCCCAAACTGCGGTGGGGCTATAGATGGCACTCACATCCCTATCCTGGAACCGGCCCACCAGGCCAGCCAGTATATTAACCGAAAGGGCTACTTTTCAATGGTGCTGCAAGCACTGGTGGACCATAGGGGACGTTTTACCAACATCTACGTCGGGTGGCCGGGCAAGGTTCATGACGCGCGTGTTTTCAGGAACTCTGGTCTGTTTAGACGCCTGCAGGAAGGTAGTTTCTTCCCGGACCACCATATAAGTGTTGGGGATGTGGAGATGCCTACAGTGATCCTCGGGGACCCAGCCTACCCGCTAATGCCCTGGCTCATGAAGCCCTATACAGGCGCCCTGGACAGTGACAAGGAGCTCTTCAACTAACGGCTGAGCAAGTGCAGAATGGTGGTGGAGTGTGCTTTCGGACGTCTCAAGGGGAGATGGAGGAGCTTACTGACTCGCTCGGATCTCAGCGAAACTAATATCCCCATTGTAATTGCAGCTTGCTGTGTGCTCCACAATCTCTGTGAGAGCAAGGGGGAGACCTTTATGGCGGGATGGGAGGTTGAGGCAAATCGCCTGGCTGCTGATTACGCTCAGCCAGACACCCGTGCCATTAGAAGAGCCCAGCAGGAAGCGCTGTGCATCCGGGAGGCTTTGAAAGCTAGGTTCCTCAGAGAGCAGGGTAACCTATGACTGTCCAGTCTCTTTACAGAGAAGCTGAACCTGCCCCTGTTTCACTTACTATTGACTTTTTCCAGCGGTTACATACCCCATTCCCCAGGTTTCCCCCAGACAGACGTTTAAAAATAAATTTATTGGAACATTTTTAATTCACAAAGTTTTCTTTACTAACGAATTCGCGTTAAAGGGTTCAAACAGGGACGCAGACTGTGGTGGGTACGGTGTGCAGTGATGTACAGACCGCTTCTACACTCGAGGACTGACAGGCTCCTGCTCCTACAGCGGTCTCTGGGGGGAGGACGGTTACAGGAGGGTGTGCAGGAAGGGGTGGGTTTGCAGGAAGGGGTGAGGGGTGTGTGGGAAGGGTGAGTAGGTGTAGGGGGATGATGGCTCTGGCTGGGGCTCAGGGCATCGGAGAGGTTCATGGCTAGGGTGGAAGGGCATGGTACGGGCAGCCTGCCTTGCCATTTGTGGATGCCAGGCGCTCGGACCCGGGGGCAGCATACACCTCCCAGACTGACCTGGGGCAGCAGACACCTCCCACAGTGACCCGGGTGCCTAGTGACTGCACTCTGTGTGTGACCTGCTGTTGATCCTGCCCCCATGTCTGTACCCTGTTAATGGTGGCTGTCCTATGCAATTAACAAACCCCTCCCCCCCCTTCACACAAAGTCTTCTGCAAAGAAACATGACGGAAACAGTAATGAACAGCAAACTATTTTTAATACTCAACTACACAGTTGGGGGATGAAACTGGGATTTGGGATCGGGTGAGCCAGGAAGGAAGCAATTCTCATACTTTAGGAATGAGAGCTGTTTGGTACATGAGCGCTCTGCTGGGGTGGAGTGACAGTTTTCACGGCCCCTAGCGCCCCTCCTTCTTGTGATTTTGGGTGAGGGGGGGACAGGACTTTGTGGCGGGGGAGGGCGGTTGCAGATACAGTTCAGGGGGGCTCTGTGCTCCTGCCTGCGGTCCTGCAGAACATCCACAAGGCGCTGGAGCGTGTCCGTTTGCTCCCTCATTAGTCCAAGCAGCGTTTGAGTCGCCTGCTGGTCTTCCTGCCGCCACCTGTCCTCCCATTCGCTGTGTGAGCGCTGCTGCTGAGAGAGGGTCTCCCTCCACTGGCTCTGCTGGGCCGCCTCGGCTCTGGAGCAGGCCATCAGTTCAGCGAACATCTCGTCCCGAGTCTTTTTCTTTCGCCGCCTAATCTGCGCCAGCCTCTGTGAGGGGGATGCCAGGGCAGTTCGGGAAAGAGCCGCAGCTGTGTGATGGGAAAAAGGAAGTTATTTCCTTGCAAAGATACATGTTTGCGAACACTGAACACAGTCTACTCAGTTTCTGTGAACAAGACCATACAGGGCACCTAATCTCATGTGCTCTCAGGACAAGTTCGAATTTTCGGCATTCGCTTTCATTGCCTGGGGTCTTGCACTGGAGATCGGACAAGCGGGGCAGGACAGCAGAATCCGTGTAGCAGCCAGGCCTGGTAAGTCGTAAACTTTAGGCTGCTTAACAGTTAATGGATAGCAGTGCCCTCCTGCTGCAGGCAATCTGGAAAGCATAAAGTCTGACCCTGTTCCAGCCCCTCGCGGCTGTCCCCGGGAAAGATCCCTGTATGCTTTTCCTCTGCAGCCTCCAACACATGGCTGTTAAACGACGGTCATTGTTATGCAAAGGAAAAGTCAAGCATTCACAATAGTAACATTAAAGTAATTCCCCTAATTAGATGCAGCAGTCGCCGAGTGAGATCACCCTGAGGCGGGTCACCAGGAGAAACAGAGAGCGCATGCTGCGTGAATCCCTGCACAGACCAGGGCCCTATGCTGCCATGCTGGTCGAGGCAATGCTCCCACTATACCTCAGGATGGCCTGGCGCGGAAGAGTGTGCTTCCACTGAGCACCCAATAAGGCACCTCTCCCCAGGAACCTCCTGTGGAGGCTTTTCGAGTACCTCTACGAGAGCTTCGTGGAACTGTCCCAAGAGGATTTCTGTTCGATCCCTATATGCATTGACCTTCTTTTCATATAGTTTTTATTCCTGTTTTTTAAAAAATAAATGTTTACATGTTTATAGCACTTACCGACTGATCCTTCCCCTGATTCAGAGTCCGGGTTAACGGCCGGGGAGGGTTGGTAGGGGATCTCTGTGAGGGTGATGAAGAGATCCTGGCTGTCAGGGAAAGCAGTATTGTAAGCGCTGTCGCCTGCCTCATCCTCCACAAACCCTTCCTCATCTTCCCCATCGGCGAACATCGCCGAGGAACTGCCCGTCGACACTATCCCATCCTCAGAGTCCACGGTCACTGGTGGGGCAGTGGTGGCAGACCCACCGAGAATGGCATGCAGTGCCTCGTAGAAGCGGCATGTCTGGGGCTGGGCTCCGGAGCGTCCATTTGCCGCTTTGATTTTTTGGTAGCCTTGTCTCAGGTCCTTGATTTTCACGTGGCACTGCGTTGCATCCCGGCTATATCCTCTGAGTGCCATGGCTTTGGAGACCTTCTCGTAGGTCTTTGCATTCCGTTTTTTGGAGCGCAGCTCCGAAAGCACAGACTCATCGCCCCACACAGCGATCAGATCCAAGACTTCCCGGTCAGTCCATGCTGGGGCCCTCTTTCTACTCTGAGATTGCATGGACTCCTCTGCTGGAGAGCTCTGCATCGCTGCCAGTGCTGCTGAGCTCGCCATGATGTCCAACCAGGAATTGAGATTCAAACTGGCCAGACAGGAAAAGGAATTCAAATTTTCCCGGGGCTTTTCCTGTATGGCTGATCAGAACATCTGAGCTCGGACTGCTGTCCAGAGCGTCAACACAGTGGTGCACTGTGGGATAGCTCCCGGAGCTACTAAGTTCGATTTGCATCCACACCTAGCCTAATTGGACATAGCCATGTCGAATTTAGCGCTACTCCCCTCGTCGGGGTGGAGTACCGAATTCGAACTAAAGAGCCCTCTAGGTCGAATTAAATGGCTTCCTGGTGTGGACGGGTGTGCAGTTAATTCGAATTAACACTGCTAAATTCGAATTAAAGTCCTAGTGTAGACCAGGCCTAAGAACAGTACTTGCAGTTACACTAGCTGGAAAGTAATTACCAAGGTTAGTAATCCTCATACTTCAAGACATAAAACATGGGCTCTGGGACTTTGCTAACTTCTGACAACAAACTGTGAGTGTAGTGCAGCAGAGGGAAGGGAGAAGCGGCATATTAGAGGGGACATTTGTAAACTGGACATTTACTCGGCAAGTGGGGAACAACTGAGGTGAAGGGCAACTGCCAGAGATATTGGGGGAGGAAAGGGGTAGATGGGGGTTTTACGTATTATTCACATACTGTTGATTCATTGATGCTGTATTTTCCTAAATTAATGTTGTGCTCCATATAAACTTAATAAAAGTGTTCTTGTTTCATACACAGACTGTATTCTGTGTAGCCATGACATTAAAGGGCATTTTCATTATATTTTAGATGTCTTCTGTGCATTTGGAAGTTATGATATCAGATACCCAGAATCTTGCTGCTCCACAGTTGGCATCCTTGTTTCTTCCATCATGTTCACACACAAAGACAACACTGTAACTCAGCTTTTACCCTGTAGGATGGGATTTAAGTAATCAACAATCAATTCATTCTTGCAAAATTCCATCTGAAGCCTAACCAAGTTTGTCATTTTGTTGGACTCCTTTGAATTCAGCGTGCCATAATCCATCAGCAGGAGCATAAAAAGGATTAGGGTAAAGTAGTTCACAGGCAATCATCCCACTTAGATGGATATACCATGGATTCTACTGTATTCATTTTAAATGGTCTAACTGTATTCCTGGATGTGTTTGGCTCGATATATGTAAATATATTAAATTAGCTCATATATTCTTTTAACAAATGTTCATGGAAGATACTCTGCACTAACTAGTTCACACTTCAAGTGTGAGATATCAGGCAGGGAGAGCACATTTTTCATCACATCCATGTCCATGTGGCCAGATGACCACCTCCTGGCATTCTCTTGGGAAGTAGAGGAGAAGCACCCATCAGTAACAGGCCCAATTTCTATTGGGATTGTGGTCCAAGGGTTAGAAGACCCATTCTCCCTGGCATCAGAACAGAAGAGGTGAAGAAGAAGCAGTGGCAAAGAACAGCGGGGGGCAGGGATAGGTCATTTTACATCAAGTTTTTGCTTACAGTGGTCAGAGCACCTATTCCTTCCTCCTCTTCCCTGCCTATTGGAGAGGAGAAACAGCAGCCAGGAGCAGCAGAGATCAAAAGAGGCCATCTATTCCCCAGGAATCCGAGGAATACATTTGACAGGGAACAACCTGCCTGAGAAAAACCAATGGGGAATGACTGGGTTCTTTATTGGAGAGGAATGTTAATGTTTCTTAGAGTAAGGCCATGTGGTGGTTCTATCCTTACTGGGATAAAACCCAACTCTGATAGGTCTTTGCTTGGAAACTATTGCCCAGTCTCTTATTCCCTCTTTCTGGGATATATTGTTGAGAAGGTGGCAAAGGTCTACCTACAGCAACATCTGTTTATCCATTTTCCTTTGGATCTTGTATTGGTGTCCATCACCACTATTTGATCACAGCATATGATCACCAGCCATGTTAATTAGATTGTCATAGTAAGGTCACTAGTGGGCTTTGTAGAGTTTTTGGCTCTTCTTCCTTCTTAAGTTATACCTGGTTGGGATAGATTTTGGGAAGGGAGAAGTGGTAATTGTTGTACATATTCTGGTTATGGTGGAAAAGGTTTATCAAAAAAGGTCTTTCAGCATGACCTAAAGGAGGTCAGACTCTGGATTAGTCTAATCTCTTCTAGAAATTCATTCAACAGCCAGACCTTACCCATGTCATTCTGAGCTTTGTTGATCTGATATTTTCTAATTTTTGGATTCCAGCCCTCAGAATGGCTAGGGAGAGACATTAATTATAATGGCTGTTGACCAGTTCAGGGGACTAGACAAAGGCCAAACATCTTTCCGCAGCCTTTGATTTCACTTATGAGATGCTGTTGATGTGACTGCGGACCCTGGCAGAGGTGGCTAGAATTGCTCATTGCTTTCACAGCAGTCCCAAAGGATGGAGTTCGTTGATTGCTCCTCCTCAAGATCTTTTAGACGTGACATCCTAGAGGACTCAATTCTGTCGCTTCTCTTGTTGTCTGTATGGAACTTCTGGGGATATTTGAGGTGATAGTGGCTGGAGTACCATCAATATGCTAATGACACTAAGCTCGGCAGCACTGCTTCACCGCACTCTGATATAGCCTTTTCCATGCTCTCTCAATGTCTGGTAGGAGATGGAAGTCATTTAATTTAAGATTAATCTGGATAAGACAGCAGTGATGCTGACTGCCATGAGATGTGTTTTGACAAACAGGCAAAGTATATAGCTGATTGCTCAAGTAAGAGTGCCCACCTTGAGTGGGATAGACCAGCAAGAGCATAATAAACTTGTGCTCTACAAGTACAAATTATATTGTCCTTACTCAGGCAGAAACTCCCTTTAAATATAAATACAATCTGAGTATTTTTGAGTGGCATATATTTCTGTGTATATGTTCTCTATCATCACAATTAAAACTCCTTTAGTTAATGCTGCTATGAGCCACTGTAGTTCCCACATGAAATTATTTTTTTCTTGGGTGCATGAAGGACTGGAAGATTTTACATAAGGAAAAGACTAACAGAGATACATTGAAACTGCAAATTGGTACTTAGAATTTATTTTTATAGAAGAGGAATTAAAAATAAATTAGCATTTTTTTAAATTGGTTTCTGTTGGACAGCTACAAAACCACGTGATTATTAACTAGAGTTGAACAAATTATTCATTACAAATAACTTATTTGCTGAATGTAGCATGCTTTTCTGTCTGTGGAATGACCGTGAAAACCTCTATGCAATGTTGTTGTAGCTGTGTTGATCCCAGGATATTAGCGAGACCAGGCAGGTGAGGTAATATCTTTTATTGGACTGACTTCTGTTGGTGAGACTGACAAGCTTTCGAGCTTATACAAAGTTCTTCTTCAGGTCTTGGAAACTAACTCAGAGTGTCACTGCCAAATACAAGGTAGAACAGATTGTTTAGCATAAATAGTTAACACACATTTCAAGGGACCAGTCAAGGTGAAGTGGCCCATTAACAAACCTCCAGTCATAGGAAGGGGAAAAAAGTAAATGGAGGGGAGAAACAGCTGGGAGTGGGCATTGTTAGTGAGTTACAGATTGTTGTAATAACCCATAAATCCAGGGTCTCTATTCAACAGAAGTTGGTCCAATGAAAGATATTACCTCACCCACCTTGTCTCTGTGAAGAACCTGCAATTAAACAAATATTTCTTTGATTGCTTTTCTTGAATGAGTGTTTTATCAGAACAAATTTTATCCTATGGATTGCTTGCAAAGTTTCCTATGAGTATTGGTGCTAATATCTGATGGCTAAAATTCAAAATATGAGGTTCATGACTGTTCACCAAAGACATATGGGAGAAGATCCTGGCTCCCTCTCTGGCCGCTTTTGCGCTGCTGTGCTGTAAAGCAAGTTTAAACCAACTGCCAGAAGACCCTCCTGGCATATGAGAATCCCCAAGTGGCATAATAACCTGTTGGCTTCACTGCTACCTCCTTCTGGAACTTGGTGTAGGGGATATGGCTGAGGGAAAAAGGATGTCACATCCTTGTAATCATTTGTGCCAGTAAAACTCACTCAAATAATCTCAAAAAGTGAACACGAAAGTAATGTGAATATGGCCAAAGCAAATTAATTAAAAATGTAAGCAAACATTCATGAACACTGTGTGTCATTATTTGCTCAGTTCCAGTGACTTACATTGAGCTGACACCTCAGATGATTAGTTCTCCCTTATGGATTTAAATAGAAATAGAGCAATGAATCCAAGTTACAATGTGGTCTTTCATCAAATTACTTCAAGAATAGTGCAAACAAGTGATTCTATACTTCACACTACACATTTTATCAATAGCCACTCACAGGGTATAGGGAATATCTCTAAAGATAAGTGACCATTGAACTCTAACTTACATTTCAATATCCCTTGCTTTCTTACAGTCTGGCTCTTCAAGTAGCTACATGCATGTGGATCCCTGTGCTTGGGTAGAGCCTCATTGTCTTTTAAAGGGGCTCTGTGCAGTCTCTGAGGTCCAGCTGTCTACAGAAGCGTGCTGGACTAGATCTTAAGTTATAACCCTTGCAAACTAGGAAATACCACTTTCTCTACTCCTCCTCCTCCCCCACACCTTTTCATTTGTGCATTGCCATATTTTGGGGACCTGCAAACAGACAGAGCGTGAATGATTTGAAGGCAAAAAAGCCACTTCTCATAGCTGGTTGGCTCTAAATTCTTCCTTCTCTGTGAAGTGACAGGATGTGATGACAACCACCCCTCCTTTGGGGCTTCTAGTATCTGCTGCATTAGAACTGGTGGCAGCTTCGGGGAATTTACTTGTGCCATTCATCTGGCCTGTCACAATAGGCTTTTTTCTCTCTTTAATGCATCAGTTTTAGGTCCATGGATTCATGAGCAATGTCTGACTTTCTCTTGATTGTTTGGTGTTTTTTTTTTCCTGCTCTACATAAGGTTCCCAGCTACAGATCAATTGCCCTGCATACAAACCACTGGAGAAAGAAATATAGATGCAAGAGGTGGAGAGCCAAGCTGATTACTTATAACCATTATGATCAAACCTATCATCTACATCATAGCAGAGTTTACTTTTGCTGGATTGTTATGTTCTGTTTTAGAGATATCTTTTCATCACTGATAAAACATCAAAAGCCTTAAGACTTTGGCATTCATATCCAGGATAGTTTCAAAGTCTTTCATCAACACTTGAAACTGGATTAGCACCAGTAACTATCTTACATTCATCATCTGACAAAAAAAAAAGTAGAAGATACACACTTGGCTGAGCAAGAATCTATGAAATGTGAATATTAATTAAAAAATACCATGCATATAAGATGAAATTTTTCAGCTTTTCTGCAGTAAGGTTTTCTTTAAAGTAATGAGTTGATAAAGGTCAAGATCGTGAAAGAACCAAAACACCAGTGTTGGTGTATTCAGAAGCCATAAACACAGGAAACAGGTTAAGAGATACATAGGGAAGGGTAGGAAAATAAGTTGAATAGTTTGAGACAGGCTTGACTTATTTAAAGAGGTACTGAACAGAAAGAGACCCTTGTTACTCAGGCCAGTGTTTTTCCAATTTGCTTTCCTAACATTACAGTTTATTCCAGCACCCAATTTGTTATACAAGTGGGTAAGTCAGTTTTTAAATTAAACCCCTTCTCAAAATATGATGAAAATAAAAAAATGTCTTCTGGTTTGCAATACATGAATATTAGCACCTAATCATATTTCCTTTTAGTCACAGAATTGTATTAATCAGTTTGGAAGAGATCAACATTATAAGGAGCAAAAGTGACAAAATAATGATACCATAATGTGCATATTCTTAAATGTATGGCAAACACGAATATCACTTCTTTTTACATTACCCACTCTTGTACCTAGACTTCAGTTTTCAGATGAAATATACTAAAATTCTCACTCAAGAAAGGAACATATTTAAATTACAAGAACCTTCCTTGACAGAGAAACACGTACTCAAGGGCAAGTTTTAGCTGTTGATATCCTTGTACAAATTCCTTCACTAGAACAGAATCAATAATGTTAAAAAACCTTAAGATATTATATCTACTTAATTTTCTTGACGTACACTAATCAGCTCTAAGTTTTTCAATGTAGGAGAATGATTTGGCCCAGAGTCAGACATATAATAATATGTTATGTTTTATAATTAAAATAAAAAACACATCCATTAAAATATCATAAAATTAATTAGGCAAAGGAAAATATATAGCATTCATTTCAATTTTTATATTACATCAACATTGCCCATCTGGATGTGTCTGTAATAAAGAGCATGTTTAACCACACAATCATTGTTTTCATTATTTCATTATTGGTCACAGGGCCGGCTCCAGGGTTTTTGCTGCCCCAAGTGGCGGGGAAAAAAAAAAGCCACGATCCCTCGCTGCCGAATTGCCGCCGAAGAGCCGGACGTGCTGCCCCTTCCCCTTGGCCGCCCCAAGCACCTGCTTGCTCTGCTGGTGCCTGCAGCTGGCCCTGATTGGTCATTTATGCAGGTCATTGCATAATTTCAAATTTGAAATATGTAATTGTAATCAGAAAAGTGTTTTTTTTTAACGTGTATCTGCTTCCTATGGGCCATATTCTACTTTTAGAGCTAAATCCTCAGCTGGTGTAAATTGGTGCAGCTGACTGGAGCTATGCTGATTTATGCCAGCTGTGAATCTGAACCTCCAATTGGCATGCTGAAGTACTGTTGATGCCAGTGGGAGTTTGTCTGTGCAGACTAGTACAGACCCTAAGTGCCTTCTGAGTCATAGCCACTTAGTTTACTGACAAAAGCAAATGTTTATTACTGTCAGCACTGCTGAGCCAGTAACTGCAACTACTGAGCTGCAGAAAAGTAAGCTATGTTTTATCCTGCCTCATGCATCATCAACAAAATAATCTGTTAAATTCTAATTCCAGGATCTACATAATTGATGATGACTGATAAGGAATGAGCATCAAGGCTGAAAGAAGAGAGTCTGATTTTCAAATACCAGACAAAGCATGCAGAGCTGGCAAATCACAAGCTCGCTCTTCCTCTCAGATATGGCACTTCAATTCACATCACTGCATATGCTAAAAAATTAGCTGAAACACTGAGGCACGTAGACATTTTAATACAACTGATTCATATCCTGATATATTGTAGGAGGACCTGTAGAATTTTTCTATATGTGAAAAGGAAATTGACTAATATTAAAATAAGCTCATGATACTGATCTATGCTGTTAGTTAGAATCTGTTTATCTATGTACTTATGGGCCCCCTTAACCATAGCATCTGAATGCAAGAATAGTGTTGTAGATTGTAAACAAGTGTTTTCTCGTTTGACCCACTCCTTTGACATTGGTATGTCTTGTAGTACTGGTGGAGTATGCTATGTTTTACATTGGTTTTGTTTAAAGAAATAGATCTAGAAGTGTTTAAGCAAGGGCATATTTTCACTTGGCCTGGTTCTTTGCTATGTGTAGTCATTTACACCTGTGCAAAGTAGCTGTAAAAACCTATTATACCAGAAATCTATATCCCCTCTCTTACATCTACATTGCATAGGTGTAAAAGACTACACAAAAATGTAAAGAAATGGAGAATCAGGTACACTCTCTTAATGGAACATTTGTGAACAAGCATGACAAATGTATAATATGCCTCTAGGTTTTAATAAAATTGAAAAAAAGCAAAAATTGCACAAACATACTTTGGAGTTGTGGCAATTATTCTTTATTAATACATAACAAAACAATGTTTTTCTTTGTCTACAGAAGTTTAACTGTTGACTGAAATTATAATATTTGGGGACTGATCCTCAGCATAACTCCATAGAATCAAGGGCTACATAAATTTACAGCTCATGAGGAACTTGCCTTTCATGTTTTAAAAACAAACAATAACCCCCCACTTCCTAAATTTACTCCTTTCTGTGGGTTTCTCAGTGCTTTCTGTCTCTCAGGTGTTTACTTTTGTTTCAGGTCTGGTTGTGGAACCCTTACTCACATTAGTGAACACTTAACTCATCAAACAGTCCAGTGTTTCCCAAACTTGGGACGCTGCTTGTGTAGGGAAAGCCCCTGGCAGGCAGGGACGGTTTGTGTACCTACCGCGTCCGCAGGTTCGGCCGATCGCGGCTCCCACTGGCTGCGGTTCACTGCTCCAGGCCAGTGGGCGCTGCGGGAAGTGGCAGCCAGCACGTCCCTCAGCCCGTGCTGCTTCCAGCAGCCCCCATTGGCCTGGAGCAGCGAACCGTGGCCAGTGGGAGCCGTGATTGGCCGGACCTGTAGAGATGCAGCACGTAAACAAACAGGCCCAACAGGGGCTTTCCCTACACAAGCGGTGTCCCAAGTTTGGGAAACACTGAAACAGCCCTATAAATTTCAATGAACTACTTGCGAAAGTGTTTACTAACATAAGGGTTCCTCAGTTGGGTCTCTAGATTAAATGCTTTCAGTGCAGAACCTGTCTTCATTTTATCATTTACATCACTGAACACAGTGTTTAAAACATAAGAAATAATATTAAAATAAAATAATATATTGACACCTTAAGCTTCAGTTTAGGATGCTAGTCCTTACTCAGCTACCTATTTAGAATAAATGTTTACCTGAGTAGAATAGACTTAATATACTATCATTCATATTATATTTTCAAAGCAACATACTCACTTTTATTAATTACACCACACAACATCTTTGTAAACAGGTAAATATTCTTACCCCCATTTTACAGATGGAAAAACTGAGTCAAAGAGAGATTAAGTGACATGGTTTTAGTTGCACAGCAAAGCAGTGGTAGAGTGGAGATTAGAACCCAGGCTCCCAATCCTGCACTCTAGTATTTCTCAACTGGTGAGTGGTCACCCTGGGGAGAATCATGAAAGGCATTAGGGGGTTGTGAGGTGTTGAAAATGATATTAGAGTTCTAAAGAAAAAAAAATCCAGAATAACTGTGGAGTGACCAAAACCTCAAAGTTTGTGAAGGAGTTGAAACAGCTGCAGTTGTAGTAACTCCATTCCATTTGTATTCATGCAGGTGACTGTCTCCCACTACCTTGTTCCCCTCACTCTTACTGTTCAAAGACAAGTATTCTGTCATCTCAATACACAGACATACACATAAATTATATAAACTTATCACGGCTACTCCCTTTTCTCTTACAGCAAATACAAAGGGGTCACAAAATTTTGTTATTTCAAATAAGGGGTCGCCTACCTAAAAAGATTGAGAAACAGTGAGCTACACTATGCTGTCTCTCTTGCTGTACTGTGAAATGAGTGTCAACTTCAGAATCACATGCCCCGGCCCTAGCTCTGCTCTGGCCATGCAAAGCAGCCCTAATGCTGGTTTATCTAGCTGGTAGAATAGTTTTACATTGTTTTGAGCGTAGTTATGTAACAAAAACAGGTCTACATTTGTAAGTTACACTTTCTGGATAGAGATTGCATTACAGTACTTGTATGAGGTGAATTGAAAAATACTATTTCTTTTATCATTTTTACAGTGCAAATATTTGTAATAAAAACTAATATAAAGTGAGCACTGTACACTTTGTATTCTATGTTGTAACTGAAAGCAATACATTTGAAACTGTAGAAAAACATCCACAAATATTTAATACATTTCAATTGGCATTCTGTTGTTTAACAGTGCGATTAATCACAATTCATTTTTAAAATTGCAGTTAATTTTTTTGAGTTAATCGTGTGAGTTAACTGCAATTAATCAACAGCCCTAACTGTAATGTTAAAACTAAGGCCTTTTTGTATGCAGGGTCTCTATATGCCTATTTCATTGTAACTGCTATATGGTTTGGATATCCTGTGTATTATGTATCTTTTATTTTGGTGCACTACTTTATTATATGATTTTTAAATGTAATTCTATTATGTTTTACTATGCTCTATGTATGTCTTTCTTGCTTTATTAGATATATTGTAACTACTTATTTCTTTTAAATAAAAATGATTTTGTTTTTGAAGAATTTCTGCTTGTGTGTGCCAATCCTTGTCCTTTCAGTGTCAGCAAGCCCCCTGGTAACACCCTGGCAATTGCTTTAGAGCAAGTCACAACCTTATTACCCATTTGGACAGAATAAGTTGCGTAATCATAAGCAAACCACTCCTGGAGTGCCTGAGGTCCAATTTTTGGGGCAACAAGGGGTTCATTAACTCATCTAGATATTTGCCTAGTTTTACAACAGACTACATAAAAAGCACTAGCAAAGTTAGTACAAACTAGAATTTCATACAATGACTTGTTTATACTGTTCTGTATACTGTACACTGAAATGTAAGTATAATATTTATTTTCCAATTGATGTATAACTATATGATAAAAATGAGAAAGTACGCATTTTTTCAGTAATGCTGTGTTGTGACACTTTTGTATTTTTCTGTCTGATTTTGTAAGCAAGTAGTTCTTAAGTGAGGTGAAACTTGGGGTACACAGGACAGATCAGACTCCTGAAACGGGTACAGTAGTCTGGAAAGATTGACATCCACAGGGCTAGGGAAGCTCCTGGCTGTAACAAGTCACTAATAACTGTCAGGCACAGGTAGGGGGCAGAAATTGGGCAGTGCAGACCCTGGCACTGTTGGGCGGTCCCTGGTGCAAGTGCAACTCGCGGGCTAAATTGTCAGACTGTGGTTGAATGAGGCGCAGAGAAGAACCCGAATTCCCCAGTGACAGAGCCGGTGCAGTCTCCCCCCGTCCCCGCCACAGAACGCCTGGGCCAGGGCAGCGGGGACTAAGCCTGTTCTGAGGGGCGGGGGAGGAAGCGGAGAATCCTGGGAGCAGCGCGCGCATTATTTCCAGCGGCCCAGCGGCGCGCGCTTAGCCTTAACGGTTAGAGTAAAAGGGGAGGAGCCATCGCCTTCAATGTTGCGGGCGGGCGCGTCAGCCCCGAGTCTCGGTGCGGCTGCGCGGTGCTCGAGCGGCGGATTCGAACGGTCCCGGGGCCAGGCAGGGGCGGTTGGACCCGCGCGTGAATTACGGGCCCCCCGGGGTGGCGGGGAGGATGAAGCGAGCGGCGCCTCGCAGCACCCTGCGGAACCTGATAAAGAGACACAAGCCACAGCTTCGTCTGGCGGCCAACGCCGACCTGCTGGTGAGGGGAGCGGGGAGACAGGGCGGGAGGGGGCCGAGGGATCGGCCCAGACGCGCAGCGGCTAATTCCTGCCCCTAGCAAACGAGCGCCCCTCCCCCAGCGACAGCGGCTCTGCAGCGTCTAACTACCAGGCCGCGACGGGGATGAGGAACCAGCTGCCCTGGGGGGCGGGGATGGGACACCGCGGGTGGGTCACCCTAGTGCGAGGGGATGTGGGGCTGCGACGCCCTTGGGGGTGTGCGCCCCCCCCCCCCCCGATATGTGACTGGTCCCTAGTTGCTCTGGGATTTTGGTTGACTGGAGAGTTGAGCTGCCCCAGCCTCGCTTGTGTGTCTAGGTAGCTTCTGGGCACTGGGTGTGAGCTCAGCAGAGGTGCATTACAAGGTGCTGTCATCAGGGACACCAGACTGACCATCATATTGTTACTATTTAGGCTTGAAAGGATTAGGTTTTATTGGTAAATGGTTGATTTCACTGTAGTACACAGAACCTAATGAAAAATATTGCTGTCAATAATAATTGATATTTGCCGATGGGCAAAGTAAGAAAAATGCTACTTGACAATATTATTTGATTTCAGGATATATACTTTAACAGGTGATAACTTGTGTTTTAATGGCTATAATACTTTAATTTTTTGAAGCTTAGGGCAGGTCTATACTTAAAATGCTGCATTGGCTACAGCTGCACCACTTTAGTGCTTAAGTAAAGATGCTCCTATGCCAGAAGTGGGCAAACTACAGCCTGCGGGCCACATCTGGCCCATGGGACCGTCCTGCCCAGTCCCCGAGCTACTGGCCTGGGAGGCTAGCCCCTGGCCCCTCCCCTGCTGTTCCCCATCACCCACAGCCTCAGCTTGCCCCGCCACCGGAGCAATGCTCTGGATGGTGGGGCTGTGAGCTCCTGGGGCAGTGCAGCTGCAGAGTCACGGCCTGACCCAATGCTCTGTGCTGCGTGGTGGCAGTGGCGTGGCCCAGCTCCAGCCAGGCGGCGCGGCTCTAGTGCCGCCAGCCACCGGTGCTCCAGGCAGCACAGTAAGGGGGATGTGGGGGGGGGGGGGGTTGGATAGAGGACAAGGGAGTTGGGGGATGGTCAGGGGGAGGGGTTGGGGGGCGGGGAACAGGGGGTTGAATGGGGGCAGGAGTTCCAGGGAGGGGCAGATAGGAGGTGGGGGCTGGGCCACGAGCCCGTCCCCTAACCGGCCCTTCATACAATTTACGAAACCTGATGCGGCCCTGAGGCCGCAAAGTTTGCCAACCCCTGTCCTATGCCGATGGGGGAGTGTCTAGTGTTGGCCTAGTTAATCTATCTCAACGCTAGCAATGTTGATGTGAGAGAAGCTCTCCTGCCAACATCGTGCTATCTACACATGGAGTTAGATTGGTATACCTATGTTGCTCAGGGGTATGGATTTTTCACACCCCTGAGTAACAGTTATACTGATATAAGTCTGTAGGGTTTACCTGGCCTCAGGGTCTACTGTCATTAAATTGTCTGACATACCAATAATTTCCTGCAACTATGAACATATAAATTAATAAAATTGGAAAAATGCTTAAAATAAATATTGATATTATCCATCAAAATTATAAATAAAAATCACATTCTGCCAAGCCTGTTTTATTTTGCAGTTACCTCTACAGGCTGATCAGATCCAGACCCCTTTGTTACAGGTACTGTAAATACATTAAATGACAGACTCTGCCTCCAAAGAGTGTACAATCTTTAATCTGTTATTTCTTTTAGAAAGGCTAAACAGGCTGGACTTTGAGGGAGATAAGGTAACAGTAAGAGGATGTAGGCAATTTTTAGCCAATCAGAAGCAGTAATTGCAGCCTCCCACCTGCCTAGCTCTTATCATATTGTAGTTTTCCATATGTATTACAGCAAAGATGAGTTAGCCATCAGTTAGTAACCATATGGTTATTTGGCCAACTTTTGATAAAATAACATATAAAACTGGTGGTTGGAGAGTTGTTTGTATATAGAAGCTATATTTTGGAAATGGGGACTTAAATGAGTGTAATGCTGTTGTGGGCCTGTGGTTGACTGTCAGTTAACTGAATTTTGGATAACAACAGAGATGCACTGCATGTATGCATCTTCAATTGTGCATTTTCCGGTAACGAGTCCTGAATAACTTAGGCCTGAAGTTGAGGGATGGAATGCATTCCATCTAGTAATTTGAAGTGTACTAGCCACCAGGATTTCCTGGATTCTATTGTTCTCTGTATAGAACAAGTACATCTGGAAATACTAGGTGGAGTCAAACAACTGGATAGAAGTCAGACATCTACAGCTGAATGTTCAGAAAACAGGGGTCAACGGAGTTATGCTGAGGCTGGGATGTATGGATGTTTTGGCCACACTATTTGTTCTGGCTGTAGAGGTGGGATGGTAGCATAGGAAGTGTGACAGTAGCTGGATCCTTAGGTGGTAGGTTAATCAGACTTTATGGGAGTTTGTGCCAGTAGCACAAAGCTGCCCTCATGCACAGAAGTATCTGGGTCTATAGTGTTTGGGATGAGAGTCGAGTACTTTGATCTAGATTTGGAAGTGCTTTTCACTTTTTTGTTTGTAAATGAATTACTTATTTTTAGAGGTGGAGGATGAAGATTTTTGTTTACTTTCACATATATAATTGAAGATACAAATTAGAAAAAGGTGTCTGAATGCAGTAGTAGAAATTATTATACATTTACATGCACAAAATATTTCACTTTAACATATAAAACAGATTTTGAATTTAACATGGCATTTGGCAGAATTTTTGAGGCTGGGATTTAGTGGATCTGAAGCTAGATCTAGCTATACCAAATAAAAATAGAAATAATCATATAGAAATAGCTATAGTCCATAACATATTTTAAGGAACTGCCCTCAAGTCACTTGCTTAAAACAATATATGGCAGACTCAGTGCTCAGAATGTGACATTAAACTAATCATTCTTGCAAAATTTAGTGTTAAAAACATCTGTAGTCAGTGAATATACTTGTTGTTGTAAGGAGAAGCTATCTGCTTCTCCTGTGTTTTTAGGAATGTTGTAGGGTGTTGATCATCCATGGTTGTCAAGAGTATCACTTCTTTTGGCTACTGCTGATACTTTCTAGCAATATCAACTTCTGTGAATTGACAAGTAGAAACTCAAACAGTTGATATGCCTGGATGTACATTGGACTCTGGTAGAAAGAGCACAGATCCCATGGTATAACTGTCTTCTTCCTAACAAGATTTGAAAATTGTGTTCTGGCTTTTCTATCGCAGTCAGTATTTGTGGCTTGTCTTTTCCCAAAATGACAGCATAATTTAGGGAAAAAAATTAGTTGCACATTTCAGATATGAAAAGAACTATTAGCTAGTTCCTAAACTAGACTAAGGGCTAGGTCACAAAAGAACTTAAGCAGCTAATTGCCACTTCAGGTGCCTAAATCCCAGTATCAGGCCCTACTGGGATTCACAATACCCTGCTCAGCCACCACCTCACCCATAGGTGCCTACATTTTTACAGTAAAAGTTCCCGAGGTGCCTGTGTTTCTGCTTGCCTTCCTGCGCACTGCAGCCCCATACCAGGCTTCCAGACACCTAAGCCCCAGAGTGATGCAGGAACTGAGGAAAGATAGGTGTTCCTCTATGCAACTTGCCTGTGGGTCCTGATCTTGTAAGTCTGCTCAGAACTTGGCTACTGGATCAGTCCCCTGTAGGTGAGCTTGCACAAAATGTCTGGGGGTGAGAGGAAAAGGAGGCCTGTTACATCATAACATTTAGCCTGGTGGTTAGGATACTCACCTGGGATATGGGGGGATTCCCAGGTCAAGTCCACCTGATGGGAAGAAGGGATTTGAACAGGGATCTATCACTTCTCAGGGGAGGGCCCTAACCATTGAGCTATGGGATATTCTGAGAGGGAGTGTCCTCTCTCTCTCCTGTTGATGCTCTTGCCATAGGTGAGTACTGATGAGTACATTCTTGAGGTGGGGAGTGCGGCAGCTGGGCCCACTCTGCAATCACCCTTCAGCAGCGGCTCCTGCCCGCTGGAGCTGGGCCTGGCTGCTTGCTCCAGCCCATTGGCTCTTCCAGCTTGCAGATTGGGAAGAGCCTGCCACAGCGTCATTTGACACGTGTTTCTGCACATGGGTGGGGCCTCACCCCGCGTGACTAGGGTGACCAGGTGTCCGGTTTTGACTGGAACACCCAGTCGAAAAGGGACCCTGGCGTCTCCAGCCAGATCTTGGAAGAGTGTTGCCATTTTCATAATGTAATAAGATACTGTAATGATAAATATTAACAATAAATAGTGTGTAATAAGCATGTCATAAAAACAAATTTTATATCTCCAAGATCACTGCTTTTATAATTTTGTACTCAACTAAAGGAGAAAATCCCTGGAAATATTCATTTTTAAGAGAGGGTTTGCAAGACTTAACATTTTAGTGAAAGGGGTTCACAAGGTGTTAGTTTGGGAACCACTGGTATACATGCTTTCTACATCAATTTAAGGGATTTTTCCCATTGATATAAGTAATCCACATCTCTAAGAAGCTGTAGCTAGTTTGATGGAAGAATCCTTTTGTTGACCTAGGTGCATCTACACACTGGGGGTTAGGTGGATCTAACTACAGTGTTCAGGGCACAAACCTTTTCACAGCCCTGAGTGACGTAGCTTGGTCGACCTAAGTTTTGGATGTAGACCAGGGCTTGAACAGAAATTTATGAGGTGACTGAACATCACATTTTGGTTGTAGTACTAACCCAGCTGCCTGCCCACCTGAGTTTCAGGACCCAGTCTCTTCTCTCCTGCATCATCTATCTTCTCCACTCACCACATGCCATGAGTATAGTAAAAGCATGTGGCAGACTGTTTTTCAGCTGACCTAGAGGACTTGGATCTTTTGTAAGGTCTCAAGTTGTGGAGTTGCAGACTCTCCTCCAGTCTGAAGTAATGGGAGAAGAACAATACCCTATTTGACTGCTTTATTTTAGAACCACAGACATGTATCTGAATTACAGAAACTACCTCGGATATCATCCTGCCCTCCTTATTTGCAGCATTGGTGCTGAATCTTAAGAAATAGATCTTGGTCTATCCTTTCATTCCAGGTAAATCCTCCACTGAGCAATTTAAGGCACACCAGCAGGACAATGTGAAGAAGCTTGTACTGATTCTTTCTGTACTTTTCTCTTGTGGTAAAATGGAGGCGTTTACTCTTTAATGCTGCCATTTTGGCAGCTTCACGCTTACAAATATTTTTCTAATTAATGGGAGTTCGGTGTATTATAATGCAGGGTCATTGTTGCAATGAGTAGTGTAGAATTTTGTCTTGTATAGTACCTTCTCTGCTTGAGAGATACTAGTACACCTCTACCCCAATATAATGCTACCCGATATAACACACATTCGGATGTAATGCAGTAAAACAGCGCTCCAGGGAGGCGGGGCTGCGCGCTCCGGCGGATCAAAGCAAGTTCAATATAACGTGGTTTCACCTATAACACGGTAAGATTTTTTTTTGGCTCCCGAGGACAGCGTTATATCTGGGTAGAGGCGTATAATATACAATCCTTCAGTGACTGGATGAAATGTGTGTGCTTAGGTACTTAGCAATAACTCACCTGCTTGGACATTCCCATCAGTTTTATTGAGGGGATCACTTTTTTCTCTTTTCCATTCCACTTGGCTTGGCCTAGTCCCTTTTTAAAAAAAAAAGTTTTAAATTATTTCTGAAATATTTATTATTTTATCTGTTTTATTGAGGAACACTCTTATTTTACTTATACTGGTGTATATATATATTTTTAAATCCCTGATTGCGGGGGAAAACTTCTCAAAACTGGGAAAACATTGCTATTAAAAATAGAATAAGAACACAGCTGGTCAGAGAAAAAGCCTCTTTAAAGATGGCTTTCAAATGAAGACTTTTACCTTTTGATGCTACAGTAGAGTATAGATGTCAGCAGAAGGAATTCATTTTTCAATTTCTTTAAGAACTTCAAATGTGGAAAGTTTGTGTAGTTACCATTTTCCAAAAGTTTAATCCCCATGTTGATATGTTCAATAATCCAGGTTCTCATGCTGAACATTTTTTTGGTGCCACTGTTTGAATGTTTCAAATGGTCTCTGCATGAGTAGTTAAAAATTTTAATCATATTAAAAATGGCTTTGATAGTTTGCCAAGCAAACCTGCAAGAATGTCTGCTTTTTATATAGTACATATATTTATGTAAAAATTGGCATGATTTGGAAATATCTGTTGCATATTAATACTTCTATAGTTCAGCAGATTAAAATAATTCATCCATGTGGTATGCTAGCATTAAAAATATGCTTGTCCTCAACAGTAGATCCTATGTGTGTATTGTATGTCTATTACCAAAGTATTTCCAGTAAATAAACTCTGAATTGTATTCTTTTCTTGTTATATAATTTTCTAGCTTTGCAGAACAGATATCGAGAGAAATAAGCAAGAAATTGCTTTTATGTTTTATGCTGACATGATATGAAGGAAATATTAATTAATAAGCATATTTCAGCAGTCTTTTCTAAACTTTCTGGTTGAGAATACATTTATCTTGTAGATTTTTATATAAATCACATAAATGAAAGATTTTCTCTAATCTTTTCCTCTTCTAAATGAAACTTGTTAAGCATTTTACCCTATTTTAAAATTCAACCATTAGAACATAAGAACGGCCATACTGGGTTGGACCAAAGGTCCATCTAGCCCAGTATCCTGTTTTCCGACAGTGGCCAATACCAGGTGCCCCAGAGGGAATGAACAAAACAGGTAATCAAGTGATCCATGCCCTGTCGCCCATTCCCAGCTTCTGGCAAACTTCTAAAATACCATTGACCATCTATTATCCTATATCAGTTTTAAGATAGTCACTTAGAATAAAATCTCTGCAGTAGGAAATAAGTGTGTAGTGGGGCATAATATGAACTCAAATGTGTATAAATTTATAGTTGAAAACTTAAAGACCCATGTCTGCCCTTGATCCATGACTGAATTTCCATTGCTGTCAATAGAAATTACACATGGGGGTCAAGAGCAGTGTATAATGGTCTTAATTGTGCTGTATTAAGATTACAGGAGTGGGTTTACTCAAGTAGTCCATTGAAGTTAATGGGGCTACTTGTGAGTAAATGTTTTTGGGAATTAGGCCTCTGGTGACTGGCTATGTTAAACTGTACAATCTGTAGTTTAATTTCTCCTTTTTTTCCTCTTCCCTTTGAGAACTGAGACACTACATTTATCAAGAGATGGATTTTTAATCACCTGTTTGGCACTTGCATCTTATGATTTTAAGTTCATCTTTAAGAAGCTATTTGTTTTGATAGGGGTTATTCCATTAATCAGTGGGGTATATTCTATTCTTTGTTTGAGATCTGTTTGGTGCAAGAAGGGGTGTGTGTGTGATTAGGGGGAGGTGAGGGAGTTTGTTATGGCTCCCTTATTCTGTATGTATGTTTATGCTAGTCCCATCATAAGTTAGATTATGTCTACACTCTCACTTCCGTCAGTATAATTTATGTCACTCGGGGTTGAAAAAGCCACTTCCTGAGTGACATAAGTTACACTGACCTGAGCGCTAGTGTGGACAGCACTATGTCGGCAGGAGAGCTTCTCCCAGTGATATAGCTACCACTGCTTGCAGAGGCTAGAGTAATTAAGCCTATGGGAGAGCTCTGTCCCCTCAATTTAGAACAGTTAAGTTGGAGAGTTTACAGTGGCACAGCTGCGTTAGTCCAGCTATGGTGCTGCAAGCTGTCTACTGTAGCCATAGCCTGAGGGTTGAGTATTGATGGAGCAGAGCACTACCCCTTAATTAATGTCATCTGCAATATGGACAGGGTGTGAGGGATCATTTCATTTGACCCAGGAGACAGGTGCTGCTGCTTTGCACTGCAGGATTGGAAATGAGTCTTGGACTAACATAGGGGAAGAATAGTCCACAAACTAATTTGGGAAAAACTTGGTGATGGCAGGGAAGAGTTAACTGGTCACATGGTACTAATTGCTGCTTTTTTTCCCCCAACTACTAAAGAATGGTCAGATAAAGAAAAGCTGTCTCTGAAAATAATTGTAGGTAAATATTCAGCACAAAATGAGAGGACTCAAGGGAGATTCATAAAATCCAAAGTAAATACAGGATTTTCAGTTACTGACAAACTAAATGAGTACATGCTTTGAATGAGAAGGTGTAACTCCTAGTCATAGACAGGACTTTCCTAAAAAAGTGTTGGGAAACACCAAAATATATTATGTAGGAGCCTGCAGGGGTGTGTGTGAGGCTGTTTTTTTTTTTTTTTTTTTTTTTTTTTTTTTATAGTATAGACACTTTAAAAAAAAGTTTGACTAAATTGAAGCTGTGTGTACAGGAAATGTTTGGGGCAAGAAATGTTCAGGGTTAGAAAATTAAACTGTAGCTGGGTAATAGAGTTTTTCCTAAAACCCTTCACAGGAATTCCGAAATATTTTGCTGCATCTTTTGACCTAAAGGATTGATGCCTTTTTAAAAATAAAGTATTTGCTAAATCAGTATAAATGATTCTTTATAAGCATTTTGTTGGAAAACTATTTGACTGCGTTGATGTTTTGTTCTTCAAAGGTGCATTTGAACTTCTTACTGTTTCTCCATCGATTAGCAGAAGAAGCCAGGGCAAATGCTTTCGAGAACAAGAGTAAAACAATTAAATCTGAACATGCCATGGCGGCAGCAAAGGTAATAAAATAAAAGTTGAAATTTCTCTCTCCCTTCTTTGCTTAAACACTTAATATTAAAAGTTTACTGATAAGGTTGCATAGTTACTATACAAAAGCCAGGATATACAACAGTAAAGATTCCTAGAGCAATGCTATCTTTGCTATGTCTTTTTATTTATAAACAAACAAACAAAAAAATAAAACAACCCTCAAAATATCTTAATCCTTGGGCACCTTAACAATAATAAAAAAATCACAATGTTGTAAAATTCACTACAATAACATCAGATAAACTGACTGCACATCAACATACTCCCCATCTCTTCCCATAATCTCAAATTTAAAACCTTTCCAAAACGAAGACCATTATTTCCCTGCCCTTCGGTCTCTTGGGTGTGGGGAGTGATGAAAATCTGGACTCATCCAGATCAAGGATGAGATCAAGTGCCATAGTGGAGGGATGTTTGTGGAAAATGCTGTTATATCAAGGGAGCTGTAGGTTGAGTGGCTCTGCTGATCTTAACTGCAACAAGAGGGGAGGGATAGCTCAGTGGTTTGAGCATTGGCCTGCTAAATCCAGGGTTGTGAGCTCAATCCTTGAGGGGGCCATTTAGGGAACTGGGGTAAAAATCTGCTTTGAGCAGGGGGTTGGACTAGATGACCTCCCTTCCAACCCTGATATTCTATGAATACACGAGTCTGTTGCCAGTGGGGAGGTGAGGAATATCATCTTGAGCCCAGGCTCAGAGAAGGTGCTCTGAGAGAGCTTCAGAAGTAGATCAAGACAAACATCAGCAGAAGGCATCTGCTGCTCCCCACTTGTTTCTCTCTCTCCCTGCCCTGTTCCCTTTAGGCAAGGGAGGCACTGAGTGGAGTGTGGGAGAGGAACACTTAAGGGTAAGGCCTCATCCAAAACTCAATCTTTCAGATGCTGAGTCACCTTAGTAGGACTGGAAAAAATGATGCCACTCAGCTTTAACATATTGGAGGCCCAGCACCCTATGTTTACTAAACTTTCTAGTCCTATTTTTTTTGTAAAATATTTGCTGGATATATGTCTGCTAACATATTTAATACAAAATATAGAAGATGTGCAGTGTGGCCATGTTAAATATTGCAGTTAGAATCTTTTAACTGTGTAATCTTAACATTATTTAAATATCTGTGCTCTTCTATTTTTTTAAGTGAAAAGATGGAGAAAGAAGAAATTGCCTTGTTTTAATAACAACACTTAAATGGTCCCAGTTGGGCTGAGAAGTGAATTTCTCAATTTAAACTCTAAATCAAAAAATGCCTACCCAAAAGTTTTGGTGCCCTTTGCGTAAATTAAACAAAAAAACAATATGAAGCATTACAAACAAAAATCAAGCCATAACAGCAGTAAAATCACATTTTATAACCTCTTGAGCTATCTAGATATAATGGGATCAGAGCATTAAGGGATGTGGTGAGAGCTTTGAAGAATGATTTACACTTCTGGGTTGTCTCTAGAAAACATTTGTTTTAGAAAGTTTTGCTTTTGAAGTTGCATTTTGTCTATGTTCTGTGATATGAATTTCAATATGACTGCTTTTGTCTGAATCACAGTGAGCATATAAGTAATGATGAGTATATGTTCCTTCACTTTCACAGGTTATCTTAAAGAAGAGCAGAGGCTAGGAAATCAAGAAGTACTCTCTCTAATCCTGCTTGCTTTACCCAGTGTAAAGATCCTCAGTTGGTATAAATAAGCATAATTTCATTTGTCAGTTTACCTTTGAGGAATTGGGCTTATGTTTTTAAGAAACATTCATGTTTATATGTGATATGCATTCCTTTATACATGGGTCTCTTATCAAAGCACGAGGCAAACACTTGTGGTGAAAGTAGGGTGGGTGTTTTTTTTTTTTAATATAATGTAAGTTTTCGGCTGCATCTTCAACTAAAATACTGGGAAAAGCCTATAGCATTTCCCTTCCATGTGTTTACTGTAGTCATATTCCTAATTAGAAAGTGTTTCTTCTTATATTAATCATTCTAAGAGAGACTTATTAATGAGGAATTTACTCTGCATGTCAGTTTAGTTCTTCTTGTTATACAGACAAAATGTTGGCTTCTTAAAGAAGACACAGTCTGACAATGTTGCATCAAATATCTTGGTTTCAGATTGTTTATAAATGTCTCGTTTCACAGCCTTAATTAGTGAAATAATTTTAAAGAACAGCACAAGTTACTTGAATAAACCTTCTATACTTTTTGGGACTGGTAATGGGATACAGAAGCTTTATTTTTAGATGGTGCCCTAACTTCTCCCAAAATTGCTCCATTGACTATCCCGTGGTTTATGTCAAATGAGCTGATGGTCTTAATTCAGGTCCTTGTGGACAGGTGCACTTCATAAAAACAACCACTACAACTGACATCAATTGCTATGCTTGAAATTAGACCTAGAAGAGGCATCAAGGATCAGCTAGGCATGGATACTATGCTGCTCTCTGCACCCTTCTTTTCTCTGGGTTGAGTCTCAGTGGTGTGTGGATATGTTGTATGTATTTTACATATATAGTGCTTCAATTTCAAGTGTCTGGAATCCTTATGAAAACTCTACTTTTTAAAATGTAGACTTGTATCTTATTCTTTCGTGCGATAACACTTTGTTCTTTTGTGTTACTTTGTGACTTATGTAACATTAGTTAACAGTGCTTCATGTATGCATATCAGTTAATTATTTTTCATTGAACAGAAAATAAAAAAAGCTTTTTGTATAACATGGTTGTGTTGAATTGTCTTATGCTGTTAATATGTTAACAGGACTCAAAGTATGCAAAGATAAATCGAACAGGAATTATACCAAATGAAAATATTCAGATCTATTTAAGCAGATTGTAGTAAAATTTAAATCCAAATGCATATGATGTACAAATAGCATGCCTCTTACTATATTTTAAATCCTGCATTCTAGTACAATTTGGTGTATTCTTATGATAAAATACCTAAACTGCTCTTCAGGAGTGTTTAAAAGTTTTATCCATAACAGTATACAGAGAGGGGAGATGACTTCTGTCCGGTTCAGTTATTTCGTTTTGTGTTCTTGCTCTTCAGTACCATTAGCTTGTGGATGGGGAGAAAGATGGGAGAGATGCTGTATAGCTCTCCCTCTATCATTCAACTCTTCTCTGCTACCACTAGCTTAGGATGGAGATGGGAAGAGGAAAGATGCTAAAGGGCTCCCTCTTGCCCTACCCACTTTCAGTGCCACTAGCTGGTGAGTGGGAAGAGAAGGTGCTCCAGTGCTTGGACTCATCTGTCTCTCCTTTTCCTCTCCTTTATATTCATACCCATAATGAAAAGTGAGGGGGAGGATGTGTAGTAGAGGGAAAGCTGAGGAGACAGTAAGTCATGAAGGAAGCAGAGGGAATGAATGGAGGGATATTGAGCCAGTATGCCTTAGAAAGACCTTAATAGGAAAGGTCTAAGTCAAAACTAAGTTTTCTAGTATTTTGTCAGCCACCATGTATCTTTTGCCTATCATCAGGAGAGCCTTCCCTGGGTGCAGTTCAGAAGATGATACAGTTATTTGCAAAACTAGTGCACCTGAATCTCCAGCTAAACCCTATATTCTAGCAAATTTGAATAATCTGGTGTATAGTTAAGTTGTTTAGATTCAACTGTGCACTTTTTATATGTTTCCAAGGATTGTCAGGCAGAAATGGTATGACGTATTGCAAGAGGCTATATTCATATATAATATAGAAAAAGTACTCTCTTTTGTGGTTGAGAAATTATATGAACATATAATTAAGTTACTGTGATAAATATGCACAAAAGCAAGAGTAAAGGTTACAGAAACAACTTTAACAATGACATTTCCTACTTTTTGAATGCTTAGTTGTACAACTATCTTTACAGCCTCTTAAAAATACTTTTGTGTTTGGCGTTTCCTAGAGTTTTGTAAAAGCTAAATCTGTTTCATTCTCTAGAATCTGGCTTTTGAAGCACTGCTGGCTTGCAAATATTGCTAGGGGTGCGTGGAAATTCTATAAATCTGAAACTATCTGACTGAACACGCTTAGGTTCTGTCCCAGGCATATGAGGAGGACATAGGAAGAAGCCACTCTTACAAAGCTTAGTAGCTTCTCTGCCAGGAAGACAAGGCAAAACTCTAATAACAATTTTTTACCCTCTTGAAACACTGGTCAATGTCCCACGTTCCCACTACCAACACCTCAACACCCAGAACCTTTCCACAGACCCAAAGAGAACCCAGAAAAGGCCAATACAAATAAGGTACATTTTTAAAGTGATTACCAAAATATATTACAAAAGAAAAAAATACACAGTGCCCTCAAAATATCCCTGCAAACACTGAGACCTGGTCTACACTGGGGTGTGTGTGTGGGGGGGAGAGGTTCTAAGTTACACAACTTCAGCTATGTGAATAACGTAGCTCAAGTCAATGTACTTCGATCACTTACCGTGGTGTCTTCACAGCGGTGAATCGACTGCTGCCTCCCCCCCCGTTGACTCTGCCCGCACCTGTTGCGGTGCTGGAGTTCAGGACTTGATGGGAGAGCGTCTAGTCTAGATGCGATAAATCGACCCCCCTATTGGATCGATCGCTACCTGCTGATCCGGCGAGTACTGTAAGCGTACCCTGAGAAGAGGTGTGTGGTTATGCAAGAATCCTGTTAGAGAATATCTTCAAGGAAGAAAAGTTAGGTAAATATTTTCCCTTCTTTAAAGGTAACTCTGCATGGGATTTTTCAATCATGGCGAGTAAGTATCTTGAGAAATGTACTAAAATATAGGAATACTCAATAAGCAACAAGATGACTGAACTGAGCCTCGGGGCTGAGGCAGAGCACCCTGCCTGTCATCAATTAACAGCCATTTTTCTTGTGGAGTGCTGTACTGGATTATTATAAGTTTAAAATAATTATAAGACATTGCAGGTACTTAGGAAAATTTTGATATGATATTGTATGTGCAAAGTTAATTTTAACATTTCTTAACTGATTGTTTAAATCATCCAGTAATATTCTCTAACACTTTTTAAATAGAATTTCAGGTAGTTCTAAACACTAAGTGTATGAATAGTATATTAATGATTTCATACTTTACCAACTGATTACCTTCCCATTCTAGTCCAAACTTGCATCTGTTCACATTTAGGCCTTAAGCTGTGATCCAAAAAACACACATGTGCTTAACTTGACACGCTTTGTCCCACTGAACTCAATAACACTGCTCCTGCATAAAGTTACTTACATGCATGACTGTTTGCAAGAGTGAAATCTTAAACTTCAAATTGTACGATGCATATTATGTCTCGTTATGATGACCCCTATTCCCCAGTGAGAGTGTGTATGGGATTACTAATATATGGCAATACATTTCAGAAATGCACAGACAGTGAAACTCATTTTTCAGTATGGATGGAAGTTCCTTTTCTAATCATAAGGTGGGGATAGAGTGAAAATAGTATACTGTCTTTATTTGCCTTAAACAGCCTCCTATTATAAGAAAATAATCTGTTTATTCTTACTAGAATCATGTATGCTGTGACACTTCCAGAGTTTTGAAGTTTTACCAAGTCTGGATGGCTGACAGATGTAGGGCAATTAAACTGACTTAAAAAAAATTCCTTGTTCACATCAAAAAATGGGAGAGCTTTGCTGATAGGACAGAGGAGGAAAAAGTTAAATGTGCTAAGCTTTGACAGTATCTTGAAGATATTGCCTTTTTCAGGATACTGGGGTAGATCATGTGGTATTCTGAATTATTCAGCAGTTGGTTGGCTATTTGGACAACATAATCACCTTTAGAAATATTCAGTTGTGTGTAGCACAAACCCATCCGTGTTTATGCTACATGTTTCCCATATGACAATTAACTGTGCAACTAGTAACTGAAGCAAATATTGAAGCAAACACAATCGCTTGTCAGCATAAGGCTTCATTTCTCTTTAATATTGTGCTCACAATTTTCTTTCAGTAAGAAATAAATAAGAGTTAAGTTTCCCCCACATTTAAAGCTTCATAACTAAGTTCTTTGGGTGTGCGTGAAGTGAATGTGGACAAAAGGGGGAGGGATAGCTCAGTGGTTTGAGCATTGGCCTGTTAAACCCAGGGTTGTGAGTTCAGTCCTTGAGGGGGCCATTTAGGGATCAGGGCAAAAATCTGTCTGGGGATTGGTCCTGCTCTGAGCAGGCAGTTGGACTAGATGACCTTCCAATCCTTGCATCTGAAGAAGTGGGTATTCACCCACGAAAGCTCATGCTGCAGAACGTCTGTTAGTCTATAAGGTGCCACAGGATTCTTTGTTGCTTCCAACCCTGATATTCTATGAAAAGTTTTTGTATTGAGGGTTTGTTTGTAATTGGTATTTAACATTGAAATGCTGATAGTGGTAAAACCATAACAAAGTTCAATATTTCAGAACCTTAATTGGCATGTCAGACTTTTAAGTTTATTCAGAATCTTTAAACAAGACATATAACAATTTTCTAGTAATATAATTGGAATGTGGGCTGCTCTTCTTTAATGTATGGTGGAGCTGTTGGCCTAAATGCTAATGAGAAGAAACTAGGTTGCAACAAATTTCTTACTAGTGTGTCTGAGCAGTTGTCTCAAGCTTCACTATTCAGAAGAAGCTGACCAGAAAAACGTTTACTGCTTAAATTGGCATTTGCACTTCACTGAATAAAAATGTTTTTATTATTTATATTATAGTGCCTGGTAGCCCT
This sequence comes from Mauremys reevesii, assembly GCF_016161935.1. Classification (NCBI taxonomy): domain Eukaryota; kingdom Metazoa; phylum Chordata; order Testudines; family Geoemydidae; genus Mauremys; species Mauremys reevesii. The sequence goes on along the minus strand of NC_052625.1, from coordinate 115,363,479 downwards.
AATCATGGAGATGCATGTGGTAGGTTCTGTACAAAGACAGTCCCTGCCTCAATAATTTTGACAAATTTTGGTGTTGCTTCAACCCAAAACAATTGTTCTTCAACTTTTCTAAATTGCCAGGGAACTGGAAAATCTGTTGTTCACCCAGCTCTAATGCTAAGAGCTCACGCAAAGTTTCACAAAGTCAGTGTTCTGCTGTGCATATTTCTAAACTCCAAAGGCAAGCCTTATAAGTACAAGTCCTTGTCCAAAATGTATTATTTGTGCAATTGTACCTTGTAGACTTCTTAAATCTTAAACAAAAAAAAGCCTACTGCCAAGAAAATGAATGTTAATTTCCTCCAAAGGCATCTTCATATTCATTACATAAAGTTGGAGAATAGTGATAAAATAAATCTCTTAAATCTTGTAGGATTATTAAAATATACTTAAAAATGAATTGAGGAAAAGTTCTTAATCTAAAAGACCACATAAGTTACAGGAATGGTGTTAAGGAAAGGTGAAAGAGATGTGTGCCGATGCTTAGTTATGGTTGTCTGGCTGGCCTTAACTATGTATTTCGGTACTTACCAATGTTTGTTCTTGGTGATTTGTTTTTCAAATGGAAACTTAATTGTAGGTTTCCAGGGTTTCCAAGGTTTAGCGTTTGTTTGTTTTTTGTTTGCTGTTAAAAACCAAACCAATGTTCTTCTGAAGTTCTTTAGTGCTATGAGTGCTCAACCTTAACTTTAACTAAGGGGAGAGGAAGTGAGTGGGGTATTTGGTCCTGGGTTCCTTCCTAAAATGTTGTCAGAGTTCCACACTGAACACTCATCTAGACAATATTTTTTTCCTATGACCATGTGCTCATTCTGGGTCTTTTTCCACAAATTCAATGTCAAAATGCCACTTCAGTCCACTTAAGATAGAAACAAGTGCTTAGAAAGACCAATTGTGAGGAAATTTCTGGGAACTTTGAACTTATTTTATTAGTGTCTGGAAAATACGGAGCAGGGTACATCAATTTTATTTCAAAATTTTTGATCTGATACTTAGTACTGCATAATGTTTTCTTCTTCCTGTTATGATTGTACAACTGAAAAATGTAATGCACTTTTATTGTATGTCAGTAACAACTGATAAAACAAACAAAACAAAACAAAAAAAAGCCTACTGCCAAGAAAATGAATGTTAATTTCCTCCAAAGGCATCTTCATATTCATTACATAAAGTTGGAGAATAGTGATAAGAGATTTATTTTATTTATCCAGATGTTTGTTCATTAATATTAATGACAAACAGGTTTATCAGGCATAGCCTTAGACCATAGTTTATGAAGTGCCTGTTTATATTTTCAGCGGCAGAAGCTCAAAATGAGAATCACCACTATGGCTGGTATATGTTTAATTATTTGTTTTTTAAAAAAGCAAGTTAGCACCAAAGTTTGATGGATAGGCACTGTAGTCAGGAATCCTTCAGCAGTCTGTTGGTTTTGAAATGTATATCTAGTTCAATGAGAATTTAGGGAAAAATCTTCAAACAACCTGTCAGCAGTTAGGTGAAGCATTTTGGGTTTTGTTCTTTTTTTAAACTGAAGATTATGAAGAGGAAAGGAGAAATTGAGTGATTGGCTAAGGAGGATTCCAAATGGAAAAACCACACTCTAGTTCTATTGCTAATGCCTTAGGTTTACATAGTACCTTTTACACAAATGATTCAAAATTAGCTTACAAACTGGTACACAGGCTACCTTCTGCTACATAAAATGAAACTGAGGAAAAGCTTTTGAAACAGACTTCATTTCAATCCCATGTTCAGGATAGAATGCAACAGGCCTGCAGGTAGGGGTGTGTGTGTAAGGGACAGGAGCTAAGGAGCAGCTGGACTGCACAGCGTGCTTCCCTCTGCTTTGGGCAGATATCCAGGATTTCTTTGAGTGCTTGTTCATGTCAATTCCAGTCAGGTGTTTGCGCGCCATGTGCACAACAGCCAGAAGACTTTCCCCTAGCAGTATCTGTAGAGTCGGCCTGGGTGCCTCTGGGGCTCGCGTCTTCATGGTGCCCAGTATAGGGCCCTGCTGACCTGACATCTTTCCCCCCCCCCCCCACCCCCGGCTCAGTTCCTTCTTACTGTTGCTGATGGCTAGCTGGAACTTCCTGCGCTCTTGCTTCTGCAAGCGCCTCTAGCAGTGTCCCACTGTCATTTGTATATATATTCTTAGAGTATGTCTACACTACAAAATTAGGTTGAATTGATAGAAATTGGTTTTTCAGAAATCGTTTTTACACAGTAGATTGTGTGTGTGTCCCCACAAAAAATGCTGTAAGTGCATTAAGTCGGTGGACTGTGTCTACAGTACCAAGGCTAGCGTCGACTTCCGGAGTGTTGCGCTGTGGGTAGCTATCCCACAGTTCCCTCAGTCTCTGATGCCCACTAGAATTCTGGGTTGAGATCCCAATGCCTGATGGGGCAAAAAGAGTGTTGCGGGTGATTCTGGGTACATGTTGTCAGCCCCCCCTCCACCCAGGAAAGCAACGGCAGACAATCGTTTTGCGCCCTTTTTTCCTGGGTTACCTGTGCAGACACCATACCACGGCAAGCATGGAGCCAGCACAGATGGTGTGTTACGACTGGTAGCTGTCGTTGTTGTATTCCTGGGTGCTCTTTTAACCGACCTCGGTGAGGTCAGTCAGGGGCACTGGGCAGACATGGGAGTGACTCAGCCAGGTCATTCCCATCTTCTGCCGAGCACCCAGGAGATGACGATGGCTAGCAGTTGAACTGCACCGTCTGATGCCACCCTAAAGATCTAAAAGATAGATGGAGTGGATCAAAACAAGAAATAGACCCGATTTGTTTTTATTCATTTGCTTCTTCTCTCCCACCCTCCCTCCGTGAAACAATTGTTTCGTGCCTTTTTTCAGCCCAGAGGCCATAGTACTGGGATCATGGAGCCTGCTCAGATCACTGCGGCAATTATGAGCACTGTAAACACCACGCGCATTATCCTGGAGTATATGCAGAAACAGAACCTGCCAAAGCAAAACCAGGTGAGGTGGTGACGGCAGCGTGGTGACGAGAGTGATGAGGACATTGCAAGAAGTCTATGTCCATGTCTAAGTACGGGCCCTGGCAGTGTGCACATCATGGTGTTAATGGGGCAGGTTCATGCTGTGGAACGCTGCTTCTGGGCCAGGAAACAAGCACAGACTGGTGGGACCACATAGTGTTGCAGGTCTGGGACTTTCTCATGCCTAAGGACACTTTCATGGAACTTTGTGACTTGCTTTCCCTTGCCCTGAAGCACCAGAATACCAACATGAGAGCAGCCCTCATCGTTGAGAAGCGAGTGGCGATAGCCCTGTGGAAGCTTGCAATGCCAGACAGCTACCAGTCAGTCAGGCATCAATTTGGAGTGGGCAAATCTACTGTGGGGGCTGCTGTGATCCAAGTAACCAACGCAATCAAAGAGCTGCTGATATCAAGGACAGTGACTCTGGAAAATGTGCAGGTCATAGTGGATGGCTTTGCTGCAATGGGATTCCCTGACTGGTGGGACGATAGATGGAACCCATATCCCTATCTTGGCACTGGAGCACCAAGCCAGTGAGTACATAAACCGAAAAGGGTACTTTTTTCAATGCTGCTGCAAGCACTGGTGGATCAAAGGGAGGTTTCACCAACATCAGCGTGGGATGGCTGGGAAAGGTACATGATGCTCGCGTCTTCAGGAACTCTGGTCTGTTTCAAAAGCTGCAGGAAGGGACTTTCTTCCCAGACCAGAAAATAACCGTTGGGGATGTTGAAATGCCTATAGTTATCCTTGGGGACCCAGCCTACCCCTTAATGCCATGGCTCATGAAGCCATATACAGGCAGCCTGGATAGTAGTCAGGAGCTATTCAACTATAGGCTGAGCAAGTGCAGAATGGTGGTAGAATGTGCATTTGGAGGTTTAAAAGCTTGCTAGGACAGTTTACTGACTCGGATAGACCTCAGTGAAACCAATATTCCATTGTTATTACTGCTTGCTGTGCCCTCCACAATATCTGTGAGAGTATGGGGGAGACATTTATGGCGGGGTGGGAGGTTGAGGCAAATCGTCTGGCTGCTGATTACGTGCAGCCAGGCACCAGGGCGGTTAGAAGAGTACAGGAAGGCACGGTGTGCATCAGAGAAGCTTTGAAAACCAGTTTCATGACTGGCCAGGCTATGGTGTGAAAGTTCTGTTTTTCTCCTTGATGACATCCCCCTTGCCCCTTGGTTCACTCTACTTCCCTGTAAGCTAACCACCGTCCCCTTCCCCCTTCAATCACCACTTGCAGAGGCAATAAAGTCATTGTTACTTCACATTCATGCATTCTTTAATGATTCATCACACAAATAGGGGGATAACTGCCAAGGTATCTCGGGAGGGGTGGAGGAGGAGGGAAGCACAAGGGCACACTGCACTTTTTAAAACTTAAACTTTTAAAACTTATTGAAGGCCAGCCTTCTGTTGCTTGGGCAATCCTCTCGGGTGGAGTGGCCGGAGGCCCCCCCACCACGTTCTTGGGCGTCTGGGTGAGGAGGCAATGGAACTTGGGGAGGAGGGCGGTTGGTTACGCAGGGGCTGTAGCGGCGGTCTGTGCTCCTGCTGCCTTTCCTGCAGCTCAACGATACACTGGAGCCTATGAGTTTGATCTTCCAGCAGCCTGAGCATCGACTCTTGCCTTCTGTCAGCAAGCGGACCCCACCTATCATCTTCAGCTCACCGCTTACTCTCTTCAGCCCACGACCTCTCCTCGTGTTCATATTGTGCTTTCCTGCACTCTGACATTGTTTGCCTCCCCGCATTCTGCTGTGCTCTCAGTGTGGGAGGACAGCAGGAGCTCAGAGAACATTTCATCCTGAGTGTGGTTTTTTTCACCTTCTAATCTTCACTAGCCTCTGTGAAGGAGAAACATTTGTAGCTGGTGGAGGAAAAGACACCAGCTGTGGTAGTTAGAAAGACACATTTTAGAGAAAAATGGGTACACTCTTTCACAGTAAACCTTGCTGTTCACATTACACAGCACATGTGCTTTCGTTAAAAGGTCACATTTTGCCTCTTGTATTGAGGGCCTGCCGGTTTGGTGTGAGAGATCACTCATGCTTCACCCCTCCCCACACTGTGTGGCTAACAGTGGGGAACATTTCTGTTCAGCCACAGCCAAACAGCCGAGCAGGAACGGGCACCTCTGAATGTCCCCTTAATAAAAGCACCCTATTTCAACCAGGTGACCATGAATGATATCACTCTCCTGAGGATAACACAGCGAGATAAAGAACGGATGTTTGAATGCCAGCAAACACCGGGACCATACACTGCCATGCTTTGTTATGCAATTATTCCCGACTACATTCTACTGGCTTGGCGTGGTAAAGTGTCCATGGCAGACGGAATAAGGCCACCTTCCCCAGAAACCTTTTGCAAAGGCTTTGGGAGTACATCCAGGAGAGCTTTATGGAGATGTTCCTGGAGGATTTCCGCTCCATCCCCATACACATTAACAGACTTTTCCAGTAGCTGTACTGGCCATGAATGCCAGGGCAAACTAATCATTAAACACGCTTGCTTTTAAACCATGTGTAATATTTACAAAGGTACACTCACCAGAGGTCCCTTCTGCGCCTTCAGGGTCCGGGAGCACGTGTTGGGTGGGTTCGGGGGTTACTGGATCCAGGTCCAGGTTGAAAAACATATATTGGCTGTTGGGGTAACCAGTTTCTCTGCTTCCTTGCTGTGAGCTATGTTCAATCTCTTCATCATCATATTCCTCATCCCCAAAACCCTCTTCCCTGTTGCATGATTCTCCATTGATGGAGTCAAAGCACAGGATTGGGGTAGTGGTGGCTGCACTCCCTAGCATGGCATACAGCTCATCATAAAAGCGGCATGTTCTGGGCTTTGATCTGGAGCGGCCGTTTGCCTCTCTGGTTTTTATGTAGGCTTGCCTTAGCTCCTTAATTTTCACGCGACACTGCTGTACCTCCCTGTTATGGCCTCTGTCCTTCATGCCCTTTGAGACTTTTTCTAATGTTTTGGCATTTCATTTACTGGAATGGAGTTCAGCTAGCACGGATTCGTCTCCCCATATGGCGAGCAGACCCCGTACTTCCCATTCGGTCCATGCTGGAGCTCTTTTGCGATCCTTGGACTCCATCATGGTCACCTCTGCTGATGAGATCTGCACTCACCTGCAGTTTGCCATGCTGGCCAAACAGGAAATGAGATTCAAAAGTTTGCGGGCCTTTTCCTGTCTACCTGGCTAGTGCATCTGAGTTGAGAGCACTGTCCAGAGCGGTCACAATGGAGCACTCTGGGAGAGCTCCCAGAGGCCAATACCGTCAAATTGCATCCACACTACCCCAAATTCAACCCGGCAAGGCCGATTTCAGCACTAATCCCCTCATCAGAGGTGGAGTAAAGAAATCGATTTAAAGAGCCCTTTAAGTTGAAAAAAAGGGCTTTGTTGTGTGGATGGTCCAAGCTTAAATCGAGGTAACACTGCTAAATTCGACCTAAAATCATAGTGTAGACCAGGCCTTAGTTAGTAGTATTAGCAGTGTTATTAGTTTCTCTAAGTTTCTGTTGCAAGGGTTCCCTCTCTGCCCCCCATTTCATCCCACAACACCAGGGCATGCCTCGGTCGCTGGGGTTCAAACAGTATGAAGTCTGCAGTAAATTGATGCTAAAGAGCGACCTGCATACTTCTTGTTTGAAGTGCCTTGGTGAGAGACACCAAAAGGACAAGTGCCACATTTGCCAAGGACCCTTAGGATTGCAAGCAGAGACTCAGAATTCTCCTCATGGAGGCAGCCCTCCGCTTGCAGTCTGACCCCGGCTTGGTGGAGCCTGTGCCGAGTGCCTCCTCTTCCGTGCACAGTGCACCGGTGCCGACTATGCACCAGCTGGCAGCAAGGAAGGAGGCTAAGGACTCTTGGCACCGCATAAGACTTCTGGTAGGTGCTGCTCTTCATCCCTGGTGCCCGAGAAGAAAAAGAAGTGGGGGAGATCTCCCTCTCTCCTTCCTAAGCCTAAGGAGCCAATGACAGGGAGGCCTCAGCCCATCCAGCCTACCATGGGCCGGGCACCTCCCAGGGGCTTGTTGACTCCTGCCCTGCAAGGGGTCCAGTTGAGTCTGGCCCACTACTGTTTTCCAGACTGACATGGCTGGGATATTCAACTCCCCTCCACTCTGGAGACTTTTGAGGCAGAACAGGACCTTATTTGCCTGATGGCACCACTTTCTCCAAGGGATGAGGCACTGGTGATAACTGGCCACCTATCCCATCTGGGGCAAGCCGGCAGTGATGTCGCACCGCTCCCCATCTCTGCGGCGCCAGTCCCCAGTGCCGGCTGCCCACGTGGGGGGACCGCACCAATCCCCAGTGTTGTCAGAGCGGTACCGGTGTGGTGCTCTGCTGTCTCCTTGTTGATATCACTCGGCTGCGTGTGTGAGTCCCTCTGTGTGCTGCCCCAGCTCTGCAGAAGCTGACACAGCAGACCCGACGAGAATCCCCAATGACCACAGAGTCCAGTAAGATGCAAAGCCACATCGGGCTAGGTTTATTGCGACCTCGGACACCCGTGCAGGGTCCCCGTAGATTACTTAGTCTACCGGGCGAGAGTGCCTCTTGGCAAGGACCCGGCTTAGTGGCGGGACTTTCCACTCCCCCTACGGCCGGACAAAGGCACCTCCCCAGGGATGCATTCTTATACACAGATACAAACAAGTTACACATCACACCTGACGTATTAAGGTACAACCTCTCTACGTAGCAAGTTACAACCCTTCTACGTATTAAGGCACCGCCTTCTACCTTGTACATGTTGGTTCGATCAAAACAACTCTATCCATCATTTTACCCTTTTGCCCCTGTCATTGGGATGGGTCGGCCTGTCCTTCTGTTATCTAGGGAATGTTTCAGTATAGGGTGTTCTAGTGCTGTGTTTATGCTAGGTGAATGCAGCATCAGCCCTTTCCGTGCCAGCTTCTGTGAGCAGGGCCTACCTCTGGCTCACAGCTTAACTTTGCTTTATGTTAGCAAGGTCTTGTCTATTACTTTAGTTCAGGCCTCAGGCCTCATACTGGGCCTTTATCAGGGCCTGTACTTACTACATTCCCCCACTTTTTGTCTTTTTATGGGGAGGATGTTTACCCATCGTCCCGGAAAAGCATAATGTATGGACTAAAGATAACCCAGTGGGCTAAACACTGTTATGTGGTTACCTTATTTTACCATTCATACACTCATGCCCCATCTGTTTTTTTAGTCTGCACATTCCCTCGTACGACTTTTAGGCAGATTGTATTATTCAATTATTTTAGTCCCTTATGTTGGGCCTGGGAATGTTAGGCCCGGGACCATAGATTCATAGCGGGTAAGTAGCCTTTCTAGTGTTTTATTGAGGGCCTTATGAGACCATACAAATGTAAATGTAAATGTAAAATATAAAGGTAGTATTATGATTGAGCCTTAGAGGCACTCCCAAATAATTAATATATATAAATTATATAGTTATAGCATATATATTTGTAGCGTGTATGGGCATATATGTATAGTATGTATGTGTACATATGACACCACCTTATATCCAAGCATAACCATGTTTTTCCAATTTGCTGGTGTACTTTGGCCCTTTTACTTTGGTGATACAGATAGACACACACCCCTATTAGGGCAATTTCAGTGACTATCTCTCTCATTATTAGTAGTAGGCTGAATGTTTTAAAATACTGGGATAGGGATTATGATAGTGTGTCCCACAGTGTATATGAGAAGTAAAACAGAAATTTGGAGTAGTGACACTACCACTGAGGCCTTTATATATAAATATATTGTAATTAGTTACTACACAGTACTGTCCATTCATGTTATAGGTTATCCTTAGAGCTGGTTGTCACCCTCTAGTCAGCTTCACTGGGCAGGAAACAGAAGTGGGTAGCTTCTCTGTTCCATTGGTTGATGTAGATCCAGTTGTTTCTTGTGGATGCCATCTTCCAGATAACCTACTGAATGGACAGTAACCAATTTATCAAATATTGCTGTGTCTGGATTTAATATTGGTACCCAGACACTGAACAAGATTGTTTTGAATAACATGTGCCTTAGTTAGGATGCAGTGTTACTGACCCAAATTATGACTGGTACTAACAGGCAATTTGTTTACCCAATTTGTAGTTACTATGTAACTTAGTTTCTTTACCAATTTGTTCTTTTCTTGTCTTCATGTTGTTTGCTGCCATTCGTTTGTTGATTTGTACCTGTGTGTTGGTTAAACAGTTTAGCAAGGTTATACACATTGTACATGTTGTACAGCAATCATACAATACAGCAACACTACAGTAGTACAATAATAATACAGTAGTACAGCAATAATATAGCAGTACAGTGATAATACAGTAGTACAACAATCATACAGTTGTTTTTACACAGTAACCAAGTTGAAATTAAATGACAGTTTTTCTGGTCCAGCTAGTGGTTTTTAGCTGATTGTTAAATTAATTGTCCATATATTGTAGATAGAGGTATAATTGACCAGTCTCTTATTTATAAAACACTTCATTTTTCTTTTCTTGATGCTTGGGGGTTTCTTCACTGTATACAGATATGAACTGGTGTCTTCAGGGTGTGATATTTTCTGGTGTCTTTGGTCTGTGGGATGCAACTTAAACAACTTTTGTTAGTTAACATAGTAAAGTTTTTTTTTTGTTTGCTTTTCAGTAACCCAAACTTAATACACAGTTATAGGGACCGAGTCTTTTATAACACAAGCTATACTTTTGCAATTGTTGTATAGACATTCATTTTCATTTGGGGTGCATTACTAATATTTCATATTAAATATAACGCTTAACAGCTAAAATAAATGCTCCACAATCTTCCATGAGAAGGTGTATTACTTTCCTTTGCTGAACACTTTGTTTCAGCAAAAGAGTTAGTAACATAATTTTAACTAGCTTTTTAGAGTTAATTTGCTTGTGATACCAACTTCATTCTTGTTAACTGTTTAGGAGCACAAACCTTAACAACCATTGCTTCCCATTAACATAACATAACATAAAAGAAAAGCATATAAAACTAAACCAACTATAAAATTAAACCAAAATAAATTTTAAATACAGATACATGCAAATACTTTGAGAGTATTTGAGGGTATACTTTCATGATGCTCTGTTATGTTTGGGAGCCAAAGGTGGAAACCTGTTGAAAATGTTAAAACCTGTTGAAATTGTTTGGTTAGCTTTATGCATAAATTGTTATTTTAAGACATTTTGGTTATGACATTCTTATAATGATATTTACAAGTGCAAACAAGTTTATAAAAAGCCCAAACAAGAAATTGACATTTTGTTAATATTATTTTTCAATTAATGTTGAGGTTTCCCCTTACATTTTTTCTTTGAATAACAATTTAAAAAAAAACTTAAAAAACAAAACTGTGATTGATAAAGATAATTATTTTTGTTTGCAATTGCATTATTTGTTGAGGCAAAAATATATGTACATATATTTGTAACTGAAACCTTTTTGAACTTTGCACAAAAAATTGGTGTTAATAATATGATTATACCCCAACCATGATCTTAAAATATTGTGGTACCACATTTTATATATATTTTTAAAAGGGTATAAAATTGACTTTTGTTGCAACAAAATAAAAATAATTTTTTAAAAAATAGTCACGTGACACACACAGCATAGACACAAGACACAACATAACATACAGGACCAACTTACAATTAAAAACAAATGGCGCCAAAATTCTATTCATAACTATACAAAATAACACAACCAAAAATAAAAAAATAAAAAGTTATTACCTTATTTAAAACTTGTAGCATAAATTTGATAAAAATATATTAATATTTGCCAAATGTATTGTATTAATTTGGTAACCAGGAATTTTGCATTACTTTATTTTTAACATTATTTTAAAACTCTGCTATATGGAAATAAAAAAAAAATCCCACGTTTCAAATATTAATTAGTGCTTAGGATTAGAAGCAGAGAGTGCATTTCTGTTGCTTGGCAACCATATCTTCAAGAAAGTTAGGAATAATTCCAGCTGTTGCATTCCTGAAGGGTTAAAATAATTAATTTACTGGATTTAAAGTTTTTACCTTGTTTTCTTTTTGTTTCTTGTTTGGTTCTGTTTTCAATTGCTTTATTTTTTGGAGATTTTTGTAAAAACTATAACTTTTAACTTTTAAAACAAAAAGAGAGAGCCGAAGTGAGGCGAGGCGGAGGGGGGGCGGGGAAGGGGGTTTGTGAAGAGCAACCTAGGAAGGTAGCGAGACCTGAGCCAAGACAGATTAACTCTATCAAGGTATTTGAAAGTACAAGCAACAGCAGCAAATTTAGCAAACTGAGAAAACATATAAAGGACAAAACTTAACTGGTATGTAAAAATATATGACAAAGAAGGTTATATTTTCAGATATGAGCGCGAGTGTGGTTCCATGGGTCAAAGCAATTGGGAACCTGCACAGTTGGGAATTGCGCCCCTGGTTTTTATCCTGGCTGTGAGAGGAGATTGGGGGTAGTTACCTGCTCTTGTAAAACCTGAATTTGTTCCCCCAGTGTTTGTTGCTTTTGTGTGCATGCCAAATGGATAGTGGGAGTGCCCTTTTTTGCTGCAGTTAACTGGTTTTGGGCAGCTCCATGTGTTAATGCATCAATTCTAGGTGTTAACCCGCTTAATTTCAGTTTTTTACTTTAAAATTTTTTTTTATTCACTCCCCTGCGATTGAGTCGCAGCTCCTGTCTCCTAATGTGCTCTGTGAACTGTTCCATTTTTTCCTTTATTTGATTTACCAATTCAGTGAGAGTATTGTTTCCTACTCTTTCCTTCTGTACACTTACTTGTCCCATTCTGACAGGCACCCGTCTAGGTTCCGGTTTAAGTTTAACTGGAACCTGGCTTTATCATAAGGTGATGGTTGCAATGCAGTGGACCCTGTTTCATGTTTTAATTTTACTAGGGTCACCTTTTTCCATTTCTGTCCCCATTCTTCAGGCAGAGAGTAGCTACCTGAAGCCTGCTGTTTACCACCAATATTTATATTTATAACAGGGGACGGCACAGGTATTTTTTGTAGGTTCCTTACAGCTGTTTCCAGTGTTTCACTCTGTTCCTGTACTGGTTGTCTCTGGGCTGCTTGCCACCCTGCAAGGGGGGTGGGAGCATTCCAGGGCTGTGTAGCTTCTTTTGATTCTTTTAACTCTTTCTTTGTTACTGTTACTTGTTTGGCCAGCATGCCAGCATGCTGTTTAAGCCATTTCACTGCTTTTTTACTTTTATTACTATTTCTCAGAGTCTCGGTCTGTACCATATGCCAGTCCATGTTTCCCACTCTCTTTTTAAATTCATAAGGACCCCTTTACTGGCAATCCAGCGGGTCCAGGAGTTATCAAACTCGTGGGGATTAAAAGGGAGGGATAAGGGGTTCCTAGCTCGAGGTTTACTGCCATGTTGGATTGCGATTCTTACCACGGCAGGCTCGCTTACTCACCAGATCAGCGGTCGGGGTCACCAGTGTTGTCAGAGCGGTACCGTGGTGCTCTGCTGTCTCCTTGTTGATATCACTTGTGAGTCCCTCTGTGTGCTGCCCCAGCTCTGCAGAAGCTGACACAGCAGACCCGACGAGAATCCCCAATGACCACAGAGTCCAGTAAGATGCAAAGCCACATCGGGCTAGGTTTGCAGGGTCCCGATTACTTAGTCTAGAGAGTGCCTCTTGGCAAGGACCCGGCTTAGTGGCGGGACTTTCCACTCCCCTACGGCCGGACAAAGGCACCTCCCAGGATGCATTCTTATACACAGATACAAACAAGTTACACATCACACCTGACGACAACCTCTCAAGTTACAACCCTTCTACGTATTAAGGCACCGCCTTCTACCTTGTACATGTTGGTTCGATCAAAACAACTCTATCCATCATTTTACCCTTTTGCCCCTGTCATTGGGATGGGTCGGCCTGTCCTTCTGTTATCTAGGGAATGTTTCAGTATAGGGTGTTCTAGTGCTGTGTTTATGCTAGGTGAATGCAGCATCAGCCCTTTCCGTGCCAGCTTCTGTGAGCAGGGCCTACCTCTGGCTCACAGCTTAACTTTGCTTTATGTTAGCAAGGTCTTGTCTATTACTTTAGTTCAGGCCTCAGGCCTCATACTGGGCCTTTATCAGGGCCTGTACTTACTACACCCAGAGGCCCAGCACCACTCATTGGCACCACCCAGTACTACTGCTCCATAGTCTTCGTTTTCAGGACTCAGCCTCAGACTCTGAGGTCTCTATCAGTCAGGTCCAGCAGCAGACGGTCTAGATCTCAGCGACACTGCCGGTCTCCTCTGGTGCTGTGGCCACCTCAAAGGCAACCACCAGCTCAGTGGCCCTTTTGGACTCCCTGGGCCTATCATCAAGCCCAGAGCCAAGTGTCGAGATCCAGGTTGGCGTTGATTGTGTCAACATCTTTTGCCCCCTGCAGCAGCTGGCACCGGAGATGCTGCCCATACCTGCTGCTCAGGCCTCTGCACTGGCAACCACCCCAGCGCTGGTGTTAAAGCAGCCCAACAAACAACGTGACCCTCTTGGGATTGAGCTAAGTGACCAAGGCCATGTGCTGGTGCTCTCCTCCTCAGATGAAGGCCGTTGTGGGCACTTCAATGGGCCCTGCGTTGGAGGATAGCAGGGTCCTGCAAAGTTGTTGTGAAGGATAGCCCAGAATCTGGGGATCCAGGCAGAGAAGCTGTAGAGGATGCTGATCCCATGGTGGACATCCTCGCCCCCTCTGGGCCCTTGCACACTGTGCTGCCACTCAACAAAACTATAACTGAGACCACAAAAACTTTGTGGCAGATGCTGGCCTCTTTGCCCCCTACAGCGAAGAGAAATGAGACACTATTTCATTCCCTCAAGCAGATATGAGCATCTCTATTCTCATCCTCCACCCGACTCTTTGGTGGTGGATGCTGCAAACCAAAGAGAGCATCAGGGGTCTCAGGGACCCTCCCCTAAAAATCAGGAAGCGAAAAAGGTGGACTTGTTCGGGAGAAAAGTCTACTTCACCGGTGGTTTGCAGACGTATAATGAGTATTAACTAACTTTAATTTTTGACCTCCCCCCTGCCATTCCCAGTGTTTGCATGCATGTGTGACAATACGTGTGGCCAGTCTTGCAAACAGATTGGGTAAGGTGATTTTGTCCCCTTCTAAAGGAGATCTCACTCCCCCATCAGTTCAGCCCTCCACCCCAGTCTCACCTATGCTGCTCCTGGAGATCTTCAACCTCCTCCTTGGCATGGGGTGACTGCAGCAAGATTCCCTTCTCCTTCCCAGGCTGGATGCTGCATGGGGAAGGGGCAGAGTCACCAGCCTACCTATAGTTCTTTCAGGAGGGGAGGGAGGAGGTGGGAGCAGGGCTGGGCTGCCAGGGTCTTTGTTCCCTCCCTTCCTGTGAGAATGGTAAGTAGAGGGGGGAAAACTCTGCTGGCTTCTAGCAGGACTGAACTTTGTGAGGGAGCTGGAGGTTCTCGCATCATTGCTAGATCATTGCCAGTCCTTCTGAAATCCCATCACACATGAAAAAATCGAGAGAGGCGGCAATACTGTAATATACAATATTTTATCCAGGCCAGTTTTGCTCTCCCTTATTTAAAAAAGACTAAAGAGAATTTGCTTGTACTTTCCAAAGACACTTGCCTTCAGGCAGACACCAAGCATGGAACATTTCAGCCCAAAAGGTGACTATTGAAAAGTTTTTGCTGTATTTAATATGGTACATTTTATATTAGTATAGATGTGTGTATCATGTCTGTGTGTGTATATATGGAATAAACATCATAAACAAGTTAGGATAACATAAAATGAGATATAATGAAAAGTATTTTTTAAAAGCTTAACTGCAGCCCTGGCTATATTTAATAAAAATGTCTCTAAGATATGGGAGAATGATTTATAATGTATTATTGGCCTAATTAAAGAGTTGATGGCACTATGACTTGAGTCTTGTGCCTAAAAACACACTAGCCCTGAATTATTAATATACTATAATTCATTCCCTGTTGTGCCTTATGCTGCACAGTTCTTATTCCTTTAACAAGTTATTGGCAATGCAGTTGTATCCAAGAATCTAGGGTATAAGAAAGATTAAATGCATAGAACAAATGCAGGCAAAGTAGTTTCACATTTAATGTATTATTTTTGTGACTATGGTGTTAAAATAGATCCTTTGTGAGCTTTTCCTGGAACGGGAAGAAAGCATCTTTCTTTACTATTATTCCAAGGCTTCTTTATTGGGGTATAGTGGACATTTAATTACTTTGAAATTCTCCATAACAAATGTGCTAGTCTTGGCCTGAATCGTCCTCTGGACATCCCTGCATGGAAAGAAAACCCTCCCCTCTGCCTATGTGCTCTTTCTCATGAGGGTTGGGGAGGGAGACTACCTTCTCCTCCAAAGAAATCTCTGCACTGGCATTTGCTTGGAAAGGGTTCCCTGGGGCTTCTGGAGGAGCAGGGGACGATTTGCTTCTATGGTACTGTTCCTGGCGACTTACAGCATTTCATCAAATGGAAATTGTTTGGGAAGTTAATGGTAGCATGAAAATAGGGGTAGAAATTCACCTTTTTGCTTGTGTAACATGTATAAAGAAGGTTGATAGGATTTGGCTTATATAATTAAAGTAGAAAAAAAGGTTTTTAAATATGAGATTCAGTTCTTGTCTATCATAGAAGTCCCATTGGAGCACTCTGTTGACTGCAGGAGCAGTGAATTAAAAATATCAAAATAGGACTGAAAACTGAACAGTTGAGTGTTTTTATTAGCATTTGTTTAACTCCGGTGACTAATGGACATTTTGGGGGAAAGTATGTTTTTGTTAAAGGTTCAGTACCCCACCACCCATCCTTATTTCCTCCCTCCCCGTCCCTTCTCCCTGCCCCCAAAGTCCTCCAGCAAACCCAAGGAAGATTAACTAGACTTGACATTCCTGCCATTCCTAAGGGGAAAGGTGCAGGAAAAACATTTACACCCCCACCATCTGTCAGGCTGTAGTAGCAAAAAGTGGACACCTCCCCAATTTTAAAATAAATCCTTTGCAAGTCACTTTTGATAGTTTGTATTTGCATTCCCTTGTGGGTTCCCCACCATGACTGCTCTTGAACAGCTGCTGTGGGACCTAAACAGTAGCAAAGCTTCAGCAGGAGCCATGCTGCTAGGGGAGACATGGGGTAGCAGAGCAGAGTGGAGACAGGAACCATCCATGTGGTTCAGCAGACCTGGTTGTCTTTTTTCCCCATGAATCCATCTGGGTCAGAACTTGTCCGATCCCCAGTCCATGACCCCTAGACACTTCTCTCCCCACCCCACCCTCTCCTTGAGAGGACAATTTGCCAGGAACTCTGAAGGTGAACCTTGTTAGGTTTCTTTGCCTTTCTAGCTGCCTCCTGCATATGTCTTCACAAAAAATGTTGATCTGTCCTCTTCTTGAGAGAAGAAAATAGCCTCAGTTTTCATGTAAAGATAATACATTACAAAAATGATCCCAAAATGCTTTTTGGCTGGAGCATGTGTGTTCCACTGAGGCAATTTTCTCTTTTCTATTACAAAAGAGAGGATTAAGTAACTGACATGAAATTTACAAAGTCCCAGTTGTAGCAGTTGCAATTTGTGTTGAATAAATGCAATTGACATGAAAATGTTGTTAAACAAAACAACAACACAAATTAGGAAACTTGAAATAATAAATTGTTCTCTTGCAAATTATGTGTACATGCATTTATTAAAACGATCATGTGTAATATTTGCAGTTTGATTAATTTTAATTCTTGTCTGAATTCCTCTTTTAAAGAAATGTAGATCATATTTGAGGCATAAGTTGTGCAACAAAATACCTTTATTTCTGACAATTTAATTTTTACATGCCTCTGTTATGCAGGAAGTATACTTTTAATAAGTCATGTGTGTAGAGCAGTAGTTTAACATTCAAAATAAATTATTGTTGTGATGTAACTATTTGATGTACACCCTGAACCTACTGTAAGCAAAGTTCACGTGAGGATTAGATCCATATAGTCAACTATTTACTCTGCATTTTATTGAAAATCTTAGAAGCTGCTATCAATTTCTGTGGACAAAATTATTTTGGACTACATTTATTTGTGTTGTAATGCTTTTTTTTGTTTAGGTTTCTTAGACTGTACTAGGAAACCTAGATAAAAGGTTATTTGGGTCTATATTTTTCTGATTTCTCTTCCCCCCCACACACACCTTTTAAGCAGTGCCTAGCGCTATACGAAACACTTTCCTGACCTTTTCCAATGTCAAAACATGAAACGGAGAGAGGAGGATATCCTACGGTTTATAGTGTGTTAAGGGAATTACCTCATCAGCATGAAAGGTCCATTGCTAATGAGCACCAGAGACAAGTGAGCTCTTGGAGCGCTGCACTTTTGAGGATATAAAGCAATATGTCAAAACACACTGGCTTCCCCCCCCGCCCCCCTTGTTCAGTCTTTCCTTAGCCTTTCGGTAGACAATCAGGCACATGAGCGTCCTTGGATTTTTTGCTTTTCCCTATGTCACACTTCTGTCTGTCTTCCATTGCTCTGCACCACCCCTCCCCTTCCAAAAATAAATAAATTAATTCAATAAAAATACTAGGTTTGTAGAACTTTAAGGGGAAAGGGGCAAATCCTGCTTTTTATGGAAAGAAGGCTTGAACAATTTGTTTTCCCTGGCATGCTGTTTTACATTAGAAAATCAAGATTTTGTCTACCCTGTTTATCTTGGAAGACTCTAAAGACAACTATAGAATCAATAAGGTTGAGACATCACAGAAATCAAGTAAGGGACACCTGATTAAGAGGGAAGTATTTTTTTTAAGTTGTTAAAACTTGTTTGCTCTTAAAGATTTTTAGGAAAAATGAGTGTTTAGAATTGAAATGTCTCATTTTTCAAGAGCAGAAAAACTAGAATGGAAGTAGCACTTTATCAGCCCAAAGATGGAGCAGTGAGTCAATTGATTGATTTCTACAAAATACTCTAAATATATCTAGTATTAAACCTCTATGGGGTTGTGCGAGTTTTGCCCCCAAACTTCGGTTGATTTCAGTGGGAAGCTAATGTCTTGATGATGCCAGAAAAAGTAACTTGCCAGTTCAAAACAAAACAAAAGTAATTTTGAGGAAAATTGCTTAAGCAAGTTCAGAGAAGGTAAAGTATCTCTCTCTACTTATTTTTAAAGCTCTTTTATAAGTGCTATTCAGTTTACGAACATAGCAGTAGGAGTTCTGGCAGGCACAGCTTTTAGATGATCAACTGTTTTCTGGGATACAGAAGTGTATTTTTGTAGGGGGGGACATGACAAAAATTGCTTAATTCTGAAGTCAGGAGTCCTGATTTAAAAAAAATATTCTTGGCTTTGAATGTTGTAGCTGCTAAGATTGGATCAAGGATAAAAATGCATTTTCCACCACTAGTGAGCTGAAAAAAAGAAACAATATGTTTATAAAATGTTTTAAGTATTCAGCAGTAGGTTGGGGTTTGGTTTCAAATCCAAAAGAGGTGTGTCAGATAAGACAGGTTTTTTAATTCATTCATCTACTAATAGAAACCAAGCAAAAGCTAACTGATTTTTGTGCTGACATATAGACAAGCAAAAACTAAAGGACTCTGTGGCAATTGCCGGCACTGTTAGGATGGGTCCTGCGTTTTCTCCTCTTGTGGTGGTTCAGGGCGCTGTTTCTCACCCCTGAACTGGGGTATCAGCTGTCCCACTAGTGTCCCAGAAAAGGGGAATGGAGAGGGAGGGACCTGGGCCCGCCCTCTACTCCAGGTCCCAGCCCAGGGGCCCTAGGGATAGCGGTAAACCACTTGAACTAGCGATTCCTTCACCTGGGCTACTTCCCTCTCCGGCCCTTCAGCTTGTGGGGCTTCCTGCCCTCTCTCTGCTTGGGCCAAGTTTCTCCCAACCCCTTGTGTCTGTAGAATCCCTCTGCTCTGCACAGGCCAGGTTTCCCATTACCTAGAGTCTTGGTCTTCTGGCCCACCACAGAACTCCTCCAACTGTCTGATTGAAGCAGGGGGGTTTTATCAGGTGACTGGCTTCAGGTGCTCTAATTGGCTTAATTGGTTTCAGGTGCTCTAATTAATCTGTAGCAGCCTCTCTTCCCTCTACAGCAGTGGTTCCCAAACTGGGGTTCATGAAATGTTACAGGGGGGTTTTGGGGGAAAAAATTCCCTAATGGCGGACAGAGCTGTCCCTAGGGATCCCGGGCAGCATGGGGCCAGCAGCCCGGAGCCACTGGACTTCCAAGAGCTAAGCAGATCACAGCAAGCATATCTATCACACTGAGGAGATTTAAACTTCAAGACTCCTTATAAGAAACAGAAAGGGAGGTGAATATTTTTTGCTGTTTTTAAAATTAAATAGGCAGCTAGTATTGTTTTAAAAATTATTATGAAGAACAAGTTTAAGCTTTTTTTGTAACATGTGCCGTTTGCCTGGACTGCTCAACACCCGAATGCTTGTGTAGGAGGAACTCTTTTGAGTGAGATCTTGGAAGAGTGTTGCCATTTTCATAATGTAATAAAAATACTGTAATGATAAATAATTAATAATAAATAGTGTGTAATAAGCATGTTATAAAAACAAATTTTATATTTCCAAGATCACTGCTTTTATAATTTATACTCAGGTACAGGAGAAAATTCCTGGAAATATTCATTTTTAAGAGGGGGTTCGCAAGACTTGATGTACTAGTGAAAGGAGTTCACAGGCTGTTAAAGTTTGGGAACCACTGCTCTACAGGGAATAAGGCTCTCAGCATCCTGGGGCTTACATATCTCCCATCTATCACTCTCCTGCTGCCCTCTGCCCATGCTATATCACAGACTTCAAAGGAGCTAATTGGTATAGAGTCAATGATAGTGGTGAAATACCCCAGACTTGTCATCCTGAACATTTAAACATCCATGGTTGCAGATGCAAAAGCCCCAAAACTCTTCTCACTTACTTCCTAGGCCTTTCACATGTCCTCTGGGGTCCAACCCACACAGCTAATCACATGTTGGTCTTTTCATTAGATATCAATATAGAGGCCATTACTATCCAACCATTGTCTTAGCCATACCATTGCCTCATTAAAGAGGTGGTCAATGCTCTCCCTGCTTTCAGTTGAAGACCACGGTTGACAGGTCAGTGAAATTTTCTATCATAAAGGTAAAGCTTGTCTGTGCAAGAGACAGAGCTTTTTCAGGAGCTCAACTGAGATTGTGGAATGAACTCCCACAGGCCCTAAGGACCATCACAAACCTCATCATCTTCCGCAAAAAGTGCAAGCTGCTCTTTTTCAATCTACCTTCTCTAAAATAAACACAGAGCAGTATTGCATTTAAAAACAACACACAATTACTCCCAAAACAAAACCCTATCAAAACAAAACACTCCAGAGTTCACGTAATTCTCCCTCAGGGAGAGGATTAGAGAGAGAACTAACCATAAAGGGCAGATGTTAGTGACATCACTTAAAACACTACTGGAAGGCACTCATACTATGGTGATGAGGGTGTTTAAAAACCTATATAGAATAATACATACAATAGTATATTGTAGTGATCTCATTATAGATTTTTATTATCTTTATAGGTATGAGTACATGGTATTTTGAGTACATTTTCCATGATAGTCTCTATTTCTAGTATAATTTCAGGGATATAGATTACTTGAAGCATTGATGGAAAATGTTGTACATGTTATATGTCAGAGAAAAACTGAGTTCTTGCTTTTTGTTTGGGTGCAGCAGAGTCAGATACTTTATTCTGTTTAGCAACTACAGCAGGGAGAGAGTGCACTAGGACATAGGGTCTCCCCTTCCGAGACAGTTCTCTCAACAGGTAAACACTTACAGCAAGCATTTATACTTTTGTTACAGACAATAATAAGCAACAGCTGCCTTTTGTTTATACATAGGTCATCCTAATATCTTGTTTTTCTCACTTAAGAGACTCCAGTCTACATTTCGTATTATCTACACAAGGTCGAAAACCAACTTCTCTCACAGTTCTTTTCCACTCACCTCACACAATCCTCGCTTCTACAAATCTCGTGTTATTAGGGTTACAGTTAGCCTAACTCTTGCTAACAAAGACTGTCATGCATTAAGATCCCCTACAAGTCCCTGTCAGTTCTTTCTGTACTTCCACATATACCAAATTTTCAGTAAGTTCCAAACAAAATAATTAGATACTAGTTCTCTGGGGATGATTCAACCAATACTATATCTTCAGCATTGCTGTAAATATATAATTGTTAAAATGTTAATTTAACAAAATTATTTCAAGCTTTAATTTTTCACATTTACATTATATCATTCATATATTTTGCAGGGGCTCCTATTATTAACTTAAAGAAACTGTTCAGAAATGATTTGATTGCTATTAAGCTACAGAAAGTGGTCCATATGAAACTGCATAATTGCCTTTATTGAATAACAAATTACTGCTTCCCAAACAGGTGCACTAGATGCTTTCAGATCATGTAACAGAATATGTCCCTTGAGTGGTAAAACAAGACGACATTAGAAGACTTCTTCTTCAAGATTAAAAATAATTTTTACTCTTGTTTCTTATTTTCCATAAATCTGCTGGTTTTCTTCCCTGCTTTCTTTCTCTAATCATTCTGTAAAGTAACTATTTTGTTGGTACTGTAAGAGTAGCTATAATAGCATGGCATCAAATTTCATTTTACTGGTACAATAGTACATATATAAGTTTGTCAGTGATAAGTACTTAACATGTATTAATAATTCTGTATCTTACAGTCAAATCGTTCCTTGAGGTCTTCAGTATTCTAAGCACAACTTAAGTGTCCAGTCCGAGTATTTTATAGTTCGTTTCCATTATGGAATGAATGTAGTAACTCTTAGAATCAGGTTTTCATGACAAATGCTTGAGGAATGTAGATGTAAACTTTGCTGCCAGTAAACATTTGCCAATATTCACTTAAAGTTCTTGTTTCCATGTTTCTGACAATAAACTTTTCACTATGATATCTGGGAAAAAAATTGAAGTAAATTTATTTAAAGATTTGAATGAATATTTGTGGAAAGTATTTTACAGTATTCAATGTGTACTAGTCCTGAAGCACTTTACAACTATAATATATGATACAACATTACTGAAATTGAGCTGTTTCTTAGGTGAAACAAAATAACGTTATATTGGCATAAAATGTTCAGCACAACACAGAGAAGCAGTTTGACCAAGCATGTAAGGCGAAGTCCATACAGAGCAGATGTAAGTTCCCATTTAAAAGGTATTAAGTATTAATGCCTTTAAATGTTGAAGAAGGCAAAGTAGTAAACATTTGCAACCCAATAATTTCTTTGCCATATTGTGTTCTCTATATTGTTTAGCTTCACAACATCCTAAGCCACTGTTTCGATCTGTGTATATGTCAGCTGTCTTGCAGTTAGCGCTTGCACTTTTTAGAGCTGGTTTGACTGAAGTAAATGGAAAACTCTTAACACTGATGGGATGAACATTTAGGACATAAGGTATAGTCATGCTCCTTGAAGTAGATAAGTACTTGTCTCCAGTAATATGAAGTACTCTTTTTCACAACCTTAAAGAACCATATATATCACAGACTGTTGCAAGTCAGCCTGATAACTGAGCCCCTATGCTCTGCAGTTGCCAGAGGCAAAATATCAATTGGATGCGGTAGATCTGTTTGGGTGAGTTTTTCACAAGATGGATCAGTTTTGATTTTTAAAACTGTTAAAAAATTTTTTTTCACCTGTAAGTACTTACTAGACCAAATTCTGCTCTCATTTACACTGGTGTAAGTTGAAAATTACATCTTTGATTTACAGTACTATAAGTGAGACTAGAATTGGACCCACAATGTCTTTAGTCGACTGATATGTGTCGTCCCCTAAGCATTCTAACCATAGTCTCAAGACTGCATTTAAACCATCCATGATGAAAGATATTGAACTAAGTAACAGCTTCTGGAGTACTGTTCAAGTGATTATTTTGAGCACTAGGTTTCTACACTGTGGTAGATATTTTTGGCAAGTATGTACCTCTGCTAAAAATTTTTTGCTATTATGGCATTGTTTTAGTCATATACTGAAGCTCTTTTTCTTAAATGAACTTTTAATTCATTCTTTGTTTTGTTTTTATTGTTTGCATAAGAACACCACATGCTAATTCACCCCATGGAGTGTGAGTATTATCCAAACATCACAAAGTCAGTTCCAAAGTCCAGACATTTACCAGTCCCTCCCTCACAAAGCATATAATAGCAAAATCCTCATTCCAAACTGAAGTCAACCAGAACTTTGGAGTATCTTCAGAGTAAAATACTGTGCAGAACAGCTGCAGGAGTTTTGATATATAACCCTTGGTGGGGTGAACATCACCCCATAATACTGAAAATATACAACATCATTTACACATGATGACAAGATAATGTTTTTATAAGAATTTCTTCAAAAGAGGAAGGAGTACCAGAACAACTAAAAATAACCATAGATACTTTCCCATTGTATAAAGTCCACATTGGGTACAGCCATAATGGCAGCCTTACCTTCTTGGCTATGAGCCCTGTCAGTTACCTCAACTCTGATTCAGGCAGAAATGAAACTCAACCCTTCTACTGGATCTCTTCCACCCAATCCTCCACCTTCCAGACTGGGGAAAAACCTTTAATCCAGGGTTCCTATTCTCTTGCCTCCAAACTGTAGAGTTTGTCACTTTACATAAAACATGAATAAGAGCACTTGAAGCCCTCCTTTTGTGCTGCTTTTCAAAATAAGTGGAATTTGGATGCAGATTCTTGCATTCTGTGAACAAAAATATTGGACCTGATTCTCTAGTCCCCTCTGGTCCTTTTGCACTGCTACAGCAGCACAAAGGAGCCAGAACCTAGCTGGCTTTCAGAAGCTGAGAATTCTGCCCATGTGGCATAGCCAGCTCCTTTGTTGTCTCTCCCCTACATCAATGACCTGGCACAGGGGGCATGGTATAGTGGAAGGAAGTATGACTGGGGCACAATAGCACTTGGCTATTCTCAGCTCATGAACAGCTCCCTGAGGGTCATTACCATCTAGGGTTGTTTACAGCAGCTCTAAGTCTGTTCTAAGCTACACTAGAGCCTGGGTCAGCATAGAACTGGACTGGAGTCAGGGAGCCACGATCAATTCCTTCATCGTCCCCCTTCCCGCTCCTCATCCCATCAGATATTATCAGCAGAGACTATGTGCAACAGAGGATCTGAGCAGATTTTATTGGGGTGTTTTTGTTTTTTTTAACTTCAGAATTTGATAGCTGGTCTTTCATAGGGAGACAATGTGCTATTTCACATTGTTAGGGGAAAATGAAATTATTAAACCTCAAATTTATAAACCACTATGGAAAGGATGACTGGATTTACCTCTGCCCTGCCAGCCTCCTATATGCTAATCTGATATTATTTTCTAGGACACTAGTTAGATGCCTGAAGGTTTTACAGTTTTTCTTAGTGAGTAAAGCATCTTCACTTTGGCAAGATACATGGATTCATACTGCCCACAAGCATTATTCTGAAAAGCTTTTGAGTCAGATCACACTTAAATCATGATGCTCTCCAGAAAAGAGACTCTCATTGAAAACTGCCTCTGATCCTTTTTATGGGGAATATGATTGCTTCTATTCAACACCCTTATTAGTGAGTCCAATAATTAGTTCTAACTGTAAGGACATATAGTTGCTCCTCCGAAGCCAAGAAGAGGAAAAAACAATTTGGTTTCACAAAGATGTTTCACTGAAAGTTGTCTCTTGTTTAGTTACATGCTCTTGTTTTTTCCACATTGTACACGAATAGTGCTGTGACTGAATGTATCCCTGTACCCTACCCACCATTGTAATAATCTTTGTACAAAGTGTGCCTTGTAAGCAGTGCTTAATTTATAATGAAAGGTGTGCCAGGGCTCAAGCAATGATTTTCATTTTTAATTTTAAACTTATGACTTTGAATGTGTGGTGGCATTACAGTCATTACCACTATTTGAAAGCGTATCCTACTGAACGTACTGATGTTAGATGTTTACAACTGCGTATTCTATATTGTATACAAAGTGTAGTAGCTTGTGCAGAAAAAGAAATTAGAAGCAATTGTAGAGAAAAAAGTCTGCATATGTGCTCTAGCTACAGCCCTATCCACCTTTGCTCTGGCTTTCTCCCCAGTATTATTACAGAATATTATCATCACACCTCCCTCATTCGCTGCCCTCTTGTAATGCCTCCCCACCAACACACACCCATTCTCCCCAACTATTCTTTGTTCAGTTGAAATAACAGTAACAGCAGTATTATATTGTGCTAGTACTTAACAACCAGCTATGGTACATTGCAATAACAACTTCTAAATAAATCAATAAAAGTAGTTAACTATGTCTGTTTTCTATATTATTAAGGAACATTGTTAATAGATGTCACAAATTATATTTTAGTATGGACTGAACAAATGTAACCAGACTTAAAAAAACAAGATTTAAGATTTTTCCTTACACTAACCTGCAGTGCTTGGGAGAGGTGGTACTGGATCCAGCCTTGTGCTTTACTTCTCCAGGTAAGTCCATAAAATAGCCAAGTTAGCCTGGCTATCTTGTTTTCTCTCCTTGCTTCTTGTGTCATCGGCTCCTCTGTGTCCTCTGCATCATCCTAGTCTCCCTGCAGGACTCTGCCCTCTACCATTTTTTTTTATTTGACTCATTTTTCTGCCCCTCCCTGACTTTGTGCCCTGGGAGACTGCCCCACTTGCCCCACCTTGGTTACAGCACTGATGGATACAACTGTGTTGAGAATTTTAAGAACAACACATTTCAGAGCAAAATATAGTTTTTTTTTACTTTCATAATTGATGTGGCAATCGCAGAGATGCCAGGGCTATGAAGTGCCAAGCCTAGAAGTGTCCAGGCTCAGCCCTGGCACAAATTAAGCACTGCTTGGAAGGTATCATTCGAAAACTCATAATTTACTGGTCAATTATTGCACTGATAAAATGTGTGGGGCGACATTTTATGTGAAGCTATAAGATTCCACTGTATGGTGTTAACACATGTTCCAGACCGTAACCCTACCCAAGCAGAAGTTGGCGAACAGGTCTGTCCTAAACAAAGGAATGTGCTCTGCTTAATTTGCATTTCTTTAAGCAGTAAATAGAGACATCTAGCAGAAAGTGGTGACAAAGGACACTCCACAGGTGAGGAAAAGTGACGGGGCATCCTTCCCCACAGACTTTTTGTCTGCTGGTAGCCAGATAGAAATGTTTTTTGAGAGGGTGACTGAAACTATCGAAAGGAGGGACAAACACCCCAAGACCTCACACCCTCCCTGCACATCACGTTGCACCTGAAGTGACAAAGGAAGCATTTGTTGGATTCTGGGAGAAGGGGTCCAAACCTAAAAAGACTGCTGAAAGCATGTGGTGAGAAACTTTGCTTGGATCTGCTGTAGTTTAAGTTAGGCAGCAATAGCATTTTAACTTTATTTTCTTGTAACCATTTCTGACTTTTATGCCTCACTATTTGTACTCACTTAAAATCTCACTCTTTTGTAGTTATAAAATAATAAAACAAGTTTATTATTTTATCTAATCCAGTGTGTTTAAATTTAAGTGTCTGGAAAACTCCATTTGGGGTGGCAAGTTGTGTGCATATTATTTCTATTAAAGAAATAACAGATGCTATATAAACTTGTATTGCCCAAGAAGGGGCTGGGCAGTACAGAACATGCATTTCTGGGGGATGGGAGGGCGGGGAATTTAAGCATGGTAGTGTGTTGGGGTCATCCTGCAGCATAACCCAGGCTGGTGAGAACCAAGGTGTGGCTGGCCACCCGCAGGACATATAGAGACATAGCTGGGAGTGACTTGCATGCTGGAGGCTGTTTGTGAACAGCCCAGACTGGATGTTACAGCAGCAAAGCATTGTAAAGGGCACCCCAGGTTAGAGGATAGTGGTGACACAGCTACTCGTTAGTCGCAAGTGTACCCTGGTATGCCACAGCAACATGTCATGGTTCTGTTTCATTAACAGATTTACGTGTCATTTTGTAAAAGTTACTAAAAATCATTCTTTTAAGTATTGGTTTATATTTTTCAGGGACTCATAGTACAGAAAACCTTCAAATGTAATTCCTAGGTTTGTGTGAATAATGAAAATATATCCACAATATTACAAGGATGTTTATGACCATGGTGCCATAGATTAAGAGTAAGGACTACATCTTCAGGTCTCCATTATTTTCCAGATCCATTTTTAATACATCCCTGTAAAACTTGGCATGTATAAAGTTAATGAGACTTTATGGTACTGAATGAAGTCGGTGAGACTTCACGGTATGAGTGAGACTTCATGGATTTGCTTATGATGCATGAACTCATGCAGAATCTAAAATATAAGCAAGAGAATCAAGTGAATAACATTCTATTTTGTTTTCAATATTTTAAAATGTATCTTTAAAAAAATCAGATGCTGGTTATGCGATGCCAAACATATGGCACTGGCCACTCTCTTGCAACCTGCTATAGGTTGTTGCAATGCAAGGGGAATCAGAAAAAAAGCCATTTGCAGACTGCACTGACCAGCTTAACGGAAGTAAATCGGGGGGCCCGGATAAATCTCATCCCCTAATATTAAGAATTGGCTGGGATATTGCTAGCCTGTTAGCAATAAATAATAATAAATCCCAAATCGGGATTGTACTGGACTGACTGGAGATTAGCTAATGTAGTTCCTATATTCAGAAAGGAAAAAAAAAAAATGGGGAACTATAGGCCTGTTTAGTCTACAGTAGTAGTAGTGTAAAAAAAAAAAAAAAAAAAAAAAGAGAGAGTGGTTCAGAGCATGAGGTCATGGCAACTGGGACAGATTACAGCATGGATTTAAAGGAGGTAGATCGTGCAACCAACCTGATCTCCTTCTTTTGAAGAGGTTTTTTTTTTTAGACAAGGATGATGGATGATCTATATCTATCTTATTTCAGTAAGCTTGATACATGAATAACAAATTAGAATAAGAATTACTGAGGAAAAAAAAAAAGGGGAAATAAAGAAAAATCTGGGATAAGGAGGGAGAGGGTGTAAGGAGAGGGAGGAGGTTAGAGGGAGGGGGGTTGGAGAGGGTCCGTGGGGGGTTACCAGTTGAGTTTTTTTATTTTGTCTTTTCAATAGGTTTTTTTCAAATTTTTATTTATTGCTGAGGGAAAGAGCCAAGAAGTGGAGTTGGGGTATTGCCAATGACACCAAGTTGGGGGGAGAGGATCGGGAGATTCCAGGAGATAAGAGGGGAGAGATTTATATTAGTGAGTAATAAAAACAGGATGAGTAAACTGGATGAGAAGTGTAAGGGAATGCATTTTTATGACTTTAGAAGTAGGACTACAAGCAAGCTGGGACGCAGAGAAGGAGGACCAGTTGGAGAGGAGAAGGGAGAGGGAGAAGAGGAGGAGAGGAGGATGTGTTGATAAAAGCTAATGCGGCAATGTGAAAGCTAATCTTGCATAAAAGCTAGGGATTAAGGAGTCATGCATCTAGTATATAAGCAGGGGTGGGATATGGAGGTATAGCTCGTTATATATTTGCTGAGTTTTGGTTCAAAGAGTTTGGTGTTTGTTGGTCAAAAAGTTAATCCAAAAAGAAAAAGGAGAAAGAGAAGGAAAGAAGGAATGAGAGGAATGAATGGAAGGACTTTTGTTTTCCCAAGAAGGAGACTTGGGTTGAGGAGAGTCCTCTTTAAATAGGATAGAGAGGAGATACTCCAATAAGAGGAATAAGAGGATCAGATAAATAAGGAGAGAGGAATGGAATTATTTCAGAAGGAATTATTTCAGGGACAGGAACAAATAGGACATCAATTGTCAGTCAGGAAAATTCAAGGATCAGAAATTCAGGCTTGAAATTAGAGTCCAATACTGGAACAGCTGGAGTGCAATAAACAAACAAGTGAGGACAAGGACCTAAGTTTATGGACTTTAAGATTAAATAGGATAAGTTTATGGAGGAGATGGGGGAGATAAATGGTATGATATGGTAATATGAGTGCAACACTGGTAAATAGTACAATGGGTCAATGGTATGATATAACCTGGTATTTTGGTCGGGTTTGGCTGAGGGTCTTGTGTGATGGGTCAGGGTTCAGCTGTTTTGGCCTCTTGGGTTCAGGGAATTTTGGTCAGGAATTTTTCCTTCAGGTGATCCTCCAAGGTTTTCTGGAGCATGGGCTTCCGCTCATGGGGGGGGAGGTGGAGGAGTGAAATGTGACCTGCATCTTGCAGGTCTTGCAGATCAGGAGATCAGATGATATGATCATAATGTCTTGAATTCTATGATTGCCTTTCAGATGAATTCAGTTTCACCCAGGCAGGGCTGATGGCCTCTTTGCTTCCACCTTCAGCCTATACAATGCATTATTTTATGAGGTAGGGTTTTAAAATTATTATTATTTATTATTATATTTATTATTGGTTATTGGAGTAAGTGCTATAAAGGTACATAAGATACTTGGGATTCCTTGTATACTTTCTATTTTACTTCATGGGTAAAGCTTAAGAAAATGTGAAAAAAGATATGTCAATTTTAAGGTATTATTGGGAATTCTCAGATGACAAACTACACATAACCATCTGTTTCACTGAATGTATAGGCAGTCAGTCTTGGAAGAAATGCTGTGTTGTGAGTTGTGATGCGTTCTTTTTAGAAGCTGTACCCAACACAAGTCTGTATATGCTTGAGTTCTGGAACTGAGAAGCTGTCTCCTTCCCTAGGATCTGCCATAGCAATTATGGTTAGATGAGGCACTTGAGTTAATACCCTCTAACTTTAATTATGAGGGCTGGTAGCAGGATGATCTTGGTGCTGATGATGGGACTAGAGTTTAGAACTTGCTCAACTCACTTTGTCTGACAGAGCCCATGTTTACTGATATTTTAAGATTCTGTTCTAAGCCCATCTCTTTAATCAGAAATGTGTTTGTGATGGTAAGGGATGTTTCTAGAGCACTATTTTGTCTGATGGCCTTCTTTGAAGGCATGTTACTTGGATTTCTGTGCATTCATTACATTTTGTACATGTGCTTTGACCTCTGTGGGAGGTTGGATTTTATAAATACAAAGAAAGAAATATAATTCCTCGACCCAATCCCATACAGTTTATTCAGGCAAAACTCCCTTTAGAAAATACAGATTTTAATCACAGATATTTGAGTGAAGTAAAATAATCAATCATCCGTTATGCTTAAGGTATTACCAAAATTGTGATATTCTCTTCAGTTTCTCTGGATTTAAAAATATCAATAAAGTCTAAAGATTTCACCAAGCATAAGAATTTTCCAGTCTTAGACTCCAACAGCTTTGTGTACTATCATAAAGATTAAGTCTTATCATTCCCAGAGGCTACTAAAATTATAATTTGCTGAAGCTGCAAAATCCTACACCCATTCTGAGGATTTCATGGCTATTGTAACTAAACATATTAGATACAGCAAGAACAGCTGCATTAAAAAGGTTGTTGGAAGCAAATAGAAAATGCTGTTGTGTTCTTTCTTTAGAGAAATGATGTTTGCATCACTATCCAGTGGGCATCTGAAAATCATGAATTATGAAATATTGGGAAATAATTTGCTATCATTATAGACTTTTTATCCACGCATGATTTTTATCCCCAGCATCTTGTAAGAATTACAGAAAACTATGAGACAGGAACTCTGGTCATGCAAATGTAGGTCATGACAATTCTTTTAACATTCTAGCAATTTAAAGGCCCACATAAATCAATGCAATAACTTGCAGGTTATACACCAATCACTGTCTCAGATATAGTACCATTTGCACATGCCAGACAAGTGCCAGAAAAAAAAGTTGAGAGAAATTCTACTCTCCTGTATACCAGTGCAATGCCAGTGACTTTAATGTGCTTAGTAAACACATACAAATGAAAACAACAAACAAAACAAAACTGTAGTAGTGTTTGGTATGTAGCACCTTCACTAAATTCACTCACTGATTAAACTGATTATTTTTAATTTGATTAAACTTCTGGAACCAAATTATTTGTATTAAAAATAACACAGCCTCTATACTTTGTTTTGATTGCCATAGGCATTTAGGATGAGATTATGGCTAGCTTTCTGTGCTCCCTACTTCCCTGTGTCAGCAACCCACGTTTCTGGTTACAACATATGTAGGAAAGCAGCCTTCATAGGATTGCTACTCCTATGCAGGTGGATGTGAGAGATTGAGAAGTAAGGAGCCTGGAGCCTGGTCTGGATGGCAAGTGAGAAGGAGTGAAAAAATTGCAGTCCTGAATGATGAGGAGGATGGTGGTGGTGTTGACAGTGATAGACCAGTGGAGAAGGTTTAGGAAGGAAGTAGGGAGTTCTGTTTTGGCCCTGTTCAGTTAAAGATGTTGACAAGAAATTTAAGAGCGGATTTCAGAGAGACAAATGGTGAAATATGGAATTGGATTGAAAGAGACACTTTAGTGGGGTGAAGGGGGGTGGGAGAGAGATTTATAAGCCATCAACACACAAAAGAAAGCTGAAACCACGTGAGTTCATGAGATTTCCCAGAGACAGTATGTAAAGTAAAAGCAGAAGGCCAAGGACAGAACCCTAAGAAACTCCCACCAAGAGATGCTAAAAGAATGGTCAAAGATGTAGGAGGGTAATCAGGAGAGGATGGTCTCATAACTCAGTGAGAATAAGATCTCAAGAAAGACAGGATAACTGACAGTGTCAAAAGCAGCACAGAGGTTGCAACCCAATCACCCCTTAACTCACATATCTTTGGTCCTGTTGGTGTCTCCCTAGTGTT
Source organism: Mauremys reevesii (assembly GCF_016161935.1). NCBI lineage: Eukaryota > Metazoa > Chordata > Testudines > Geoemydidae > Mauremys > Mauremys reevesii. The sequence continues at coordinate 115,331,613 of NC_052625.1, read as the reverse complement.
TTACCCTAGGCAAGATGTGTAGCTTTTTGCAATTCACTTCATTGGGAGAGGACAAGTCTGCCCCTGCCCTTTGGCCAAGATTGAGCAGGTGTTTTAGGTCCCATAAACTCTTTACCCTTTAGCACATCTCCTAGAGATATTGCATTTTCCCCCCTCTTGTTGGCCAAATGGCTTGAAATGTCCCCACAACAGTATCATTCCTTAAAACAAGATTTATTAAAATCAGTAAGCTCTGAATAAGTTTCCACATTTTGGAGAGTATATGTAGAAAGAACCTACAAACATTTTCAGGTTCACCCTTTACTAATTTTCACCCTTCCCTGACTTAAAATGTATGGGCACAATCCTGGAATTCACACTCAGTCCTTTCTCAGAGAAAATGTGACCTGTTGAAGAAAGACCTAATAAAATAAATAGGTATATCTCCAATTATTATTTATTTCCTAGAACTGGAAGGGACCTCAAAGGGTCATAAAGTCCAGCCCCTTGCCTTCACTAGCAAGACCAAGTACTGATTTTTGTCCCAGATCCCTAAGTGGCCCCCTCAAGGACTGAACTCACAACCCTGGGTTTAGCAGGCCCATGCTCAAACCACTGAGCTATCCCTCCTGTTGGGTAAGGGCTGTGGGACTGCACCTTGTGTTAATGGGGGAAAATATTTTGTCTCCTCTTTTATATTTAGCTCAGTCTGAATCAAGAAAAAATTCAACATTAATCATTTTAAACCAGATGATCTTTTTCATCTGGAGTGAGCTTACCCTTAGCGGCAGTACACAGTACAGCTCTTAAAAGTAAGTCTGTATTCAAAATCATGCATTGAATAACCACATTATCAAAAGAAGCATTTCAACTGAGTGCAAAAATACAACTGTCCATGCAAAATCAGCACATATGGGAGGAGGATCATGCTGATTAGGAGGCATAACAATATGAGGTCAATGTAAGGGAATGGCAAGAGTCCTGGTGGCTCAGTGCACACCTATTCAGTGAGACCACTTAATAATTTCAGCCTGATGATATCATTTTGTCAACAGGCTGGTATTTAAGCGGCTTTTCCGCTGCACACATTTTACTCATCCAATCATAACTTTCTTTAGACAAGTAAAATGATAGCTTTTTCCTCGACAACAGGAAACAAACTGGTCTAAATCAAGTTCAATTTACTGTGCAGTAAAAGATGAGCTGGTGAATTATATTTCAACCAGAAAACATCAGAGAAATTCTGCCTGTTAAGGACTTTGTGAATTCATAGGAGAAACTTGGTTTTAAAAATAAATTTCACTTATAACTTGAAGGACTCATCGCCTCACTAGTGTACAGTGTACCCATATATGTGTACCTTCTTCTTCCAAATGTTTTTCCTTGAGACAATCTTCTCCACATACATCAAATTCTTCCTTTGTGTACATACACACAACTCCTGGTGTTGTCAATAGAACTTCCACACAAATGTCTGACAGCAAGTTTGATTCAAAATGTTGTGAACAATAATGTGCTTCTCCCTCTCCTCCCCCGCCCCCACCTCTGGAAAGAATCTTCATTTATCTTTCTTCAATTTATTTTCTATGATTGCATTAACATTTGAAAATTAAGATTTGGAGTGAAATCCTGACCACAGTGAAGTCAGTTGGAGTTTTGCCTTTGTCTTCGATGGGGCCAGGATTTCACCCCAAGTAAGTGTTTTAACTTGCAGCATACATAAGCTCCACAGAAGGAATGCTTTACAAATTCTGCAGCTCCTCTTTTGCTGGGTTTATAAACTGAATATTTGCAGTCTCGGCAAAAAACATTTAACCAAAAGTGTGATTAGCCAAATGAAAACTTTATGTCCCGTATTGCATTCAGATAACTGAGGTTGTACTGTAATGTTGTAATCCTGGAGAACTACATGTTTTTAAATACATGTTAAGCCACATAGTTACTAGAATCTATTAACTTTGCCATACAGTATTGTGGACAAGTAGCGATACTGGATGAAACAGCACAATGAGGAATGTTTCCAGATTAATATAATCCCTCCTTGTTCAATTTTTCCACACAAATGCTATACGTATACAGTCATCATCCACACATGATGATTTGGAGATTTATAGGAAAACCATCAGGATCTGTGTTGGGTACAGTCCCAGCATATCAATATGGAATAGTGTTCTATGGAGTATAATCATGAGATTTTTTTCTAAACAAATATACTTATTGACAACACAGTGATTGAGTTTGCTCAAATACTCTGCTGTAAGTCAAAAAGAGTTTGTGTCATTATTTGACTTGGAAGCTTTCTTATCATCACAGAGGAAATAAGTATTGAAGACTAAGGGTATGTCTACCTGGCAAAGAAAAACCGACAGTTGGCCATGCCAGCTGAGTCATGCTTGCAGGGTTCATGGTGCAGGGCTGTTTCATTGCTGTGTAGATTTCCAAGCTTGGGCTGGAGCCTGAGCTCTGAGATCCTCCCATCTTTCAAGGTCCCAGGCTCCAGCCTAATCCCAGAAATCTACGTAGCAATGAAACCTCCCCACAGCCCGAACTCTGCGAGCCTGAGGCAGCTGGCATGGGCCAGTCGTGAGTGTGTAGTTGCTGTGTAGGCCCAGGAGATGCAAGGACTCCATAAATCTAGCATCCCTGGCAGTGCTAGATTCTTTAAATATGGTAGGGAGGAGTTAAGATGGGCTGATTGAGGCCACCCCCAATACACACTTCTTCCACATAAGTCAAAAGATATAGCTTGGATTGAGGGGGAAGAAGAGGATGGGGAGGTGGGATGCAGGGGGATTTGATGTACAATGTTCCCTGAACTACCTGTCCTTCCACTCCCACTTAATATACCTTAATTATGACCCAGAACAGCCACCACTGAGGTAAGAGAGTAGATTAATCTACTTTCCTATTCATTTCTTGGCTTCACAGGTGAGACCAGAAATAGTTTCCTCACTCTGCCATGTAAAGAGCAATAGTGTGGCCCTTAGCCCACTTCCTAAGGTTGTTCAGGAGCACCAGCAGCAGAGGGCTTAGACAGCTTATTCAGGCCTTAGAAATGGCAGTTTAGCTGTACCTATGTTGTGACAGGTTGGGTCACAGAAACCCCCTTGGGACTGCCACCTGATGTGCTGAGACTACCTCTGAGACCATTTTCCCTGGCAGTTTGGGACTTCAGTACCTTGCCTGGTTGTGCTAGACATGCTAGCCTGCTACAAACACAGACCCAGGTCTGAACCACGTCCCCCAACAGCTGCAGGCTTAACTGAAAACAGCTTAAGAAGTGCTCCTGTCTCCAATACCCAGATACCCAGTTCCCAATGGGATCCAAACCCCAACCGTTTTACTCTGTCTAAAGCTTATACAGGGTAAACTCATAAATTGTTCGCTCTCTATAACACCGATAGAGAGAGATGCACAGCTGTTTGCTCTGGGTTAATTGATAAGTAAAAAGTGATTTTATTAAATATAAAAAGTAGGATTTAAGTGGTTCCAAGTAATAACAGACAGAACAAAGTAAATCACCAAGGAAAATAAAACAAAAACACGCAAGTCAAAGCCTAATACAGTAGGAAACTAAATGTCCTCGGAGATGTTCCAATAAGCTTCTTTGACAGACTAGACTCCTTCCTAGTCTGGATCCAGCAATCACTCACACCCCTGTAGTTACTGTCCTTTGTTCCAGTTTCTTTCAGGCTTCTCTTTAGGGTGGAGAAGCTATCTCCTGAGCCATCTGAAGACAAAATGGAAGGGTTTCCAGGGGCTTATACAGTATTTCTCTTGTGGGTGGAAACCCCTCTCTTCTCCTGTGTAAAATCCCTTCACAAGATGGAGTTTTGCAGTCACTTGGGCAAGTCACAGGTCTATGAATGATTCAGCTTTTTGCAGGCCAATGCCACTGTTTACATGTTAGTTTGAATGTTCCCAGGAAAGCTTAAATGTGGATTGGAGTCTTCCAAGGTCCATTGTTAGCTAAGCACTCCCAATTACTTGACTAAACCCTTCACACTATGTTGACCAAATCTGCCTTATGTGCTTCCTACAGCAAACAGTTTAAATTACAAGCATAGAGCCAATGCTCATAACTTCAGATATAAAAATGATACATGTATACAAATAGGATGAATACATTCAGAAGAACATAAACTTTGCAAAGATATGTTACATGGCATATCTAGCATAAACATATTCCAGTTATGTCATATTTACACTCATAAGCATATTTCTATAAAGCATTATGGGGTGCAACATCACATACATAAAGATCTTTTTTTCTGCCATAGTATTCAAAAAACCCAAACTCTTCTTGGCTCTCCTCTTATACCTGCATGCATTTTTCAGGTGTTCCCATAGGTAAGTAGTGTTCATTTTCCATCTGTCCTTCCATCGAGACAATCCTTAGAGGAGATAGGAAAAATGCACACAGGCTAATTAACTGAGTTTTTACAGCATAGCTCAGCACATATGGTCATCTTTTATATAAGTGTACAAACCTCACACACAATCAACATTCTTCTAGGTAAATATTTCATAAACCACAACTTTGGATTTGCTCATAATGGGCTGATAGCTTCTAGTGACTTTAATATGACTATACCAGTACAAGGATTCTAAAGGGTGTAAAGATAAAGGAGGCAGCTGACTTGTTTAGAGTGGTCATAACTAAAAATAAGAGAAGGAAATTTAGCAGAGGAAAACAGGCTAAAGATCAGGAACTTTTTGCTAATGATGAGATTTGTTAAGCTGTAGAATAATTTTCCAAGTGAAGGGGTTGAATATCCATCCCTTGGGATGTTTAAACATGGATTGGACAAAGCGCTGAAGACTATAATGTAAAGAACAATCCAACATTGGCCAGGGAGATGGAAAAGATTACTTAATAGCTTTTTTCCATACCTAATTTCTGTGATTCTATGAAAACTTAAAAACCAAATTGTTAAAAAGATGAAATGATGCAACACCATTGCTATAAACAAAAGAGAATATCCAGGAGGAGGAGGAAGAGAAGAGCATCAAATGGGTGTTAATAAATCATTGCCTCAGCTGGAAAAAGAATACTTTTAAAATTAATTTCTACTCCAGGAAAAATGCGTGCAATTAAAAACCACTAAAAAAATTATCTGTAGAAGAATTAAAATTATAATTGATGAATGGATTCATTTAAATGCATGTTTGTCTCCTTTGCCCAGTAAAATCCTATTTTGCTTTCCAAGGCTGAAGGCTATAAAGAAAATGTGGTTACTTTGAGTTAGCTTCACTTGTTTTATGAGTAAGAGACTTTTGCACCGTAAAATACATGATGGCAAACCTCTTGTTCTTGTAATAAAACAAGCAAGGCTATCTCCATGAATTTACACAGTATTAGGACGATTCATAGTGATGATTGTGCTGAAGACAGAGCTTAACCTTTTTTGAAAACTGCCCCAAAGATATGATCTCACTTTATTCCTTTCAAGAAATATTAACGCTTCATATTAGCAAACTGATACAACTAAACATTATCAATAATAATACTCACTATTTCTTATTAAATTAGTTTATTTGGACAAAAATCTTCAGAAAAACTGAGGCTGTTCCAACTTTCTCTTGGGTCCAAATTGGTCTCTAGCCACACTCAGGAAGTGGAATGATAGAATAACAACTTGCATGGAAATTGATCAGACACTGCAGTGTTGAGCAGCAGCAGCATAAAACCTTAAAAAACCCTAAGATAGATAACACAATCTCTGCTCCTTTTCCCTGGGTCCTGCACTAAGTAGAGCTCAGATGTGACCTAGGATCTGGCCCTGAGTCTTGGCTACCACGGTGGAAAGACCACCAGGATTTTCCTCAAAGCCCTAAAAGGTAGTGGGCACACAATGCTTTTATCTTCTACCTCCATGTATCTATGAATCTCATTTCCTTAAATCCCTTCATACCTTTTAATTTGGTTTAGAGTGATAAACTAAAACTCTCTCTCTCCCTCTGTGTCTCACACACAATTATATGTTATTTAATTTCTAAATGATTTCCATTTTTGTGGTGTACATTGAGACCATTTTGGCCATAGTTAGTATATTTCAGTCAACCAAGAAAGTGCTATCACTAAAGTGAATGAGTAAATTCTCCTTAAAGCTACGTGCTTCTCATTGGGTATGATATTCTTTAAAAAAAACAAACATAATTTTCAGGATTTTTTTAAATAAAAAGTCATGGTCTTTGTCGCTCCAGCCATCCCACTATTGAGAAAGACTTCTCTGAATTTTCACAGATTGGACTCCATGTATCTCCAGTGTAGTGGGGTAGGGAATTTTAAAAAGTTTTGAACTAATACTTAAATAGTATTAAAAGGTGTTAAAACATGTTGTGGCAGAAAAAGGATATTGACTTTTCTAATGATTTCCCTGACAAATAATTTATTATTAATTAAGACCTTGTGTGCCATAGCTTTTCCTTTTTATCTTAACTTTTAAGACGGGATGTAATCTACAGTGTGTTATGCTCCTACAAAGCACATGGGATCTTTATAGAGGAAGGTAAATACACAGCATTTATTGAGAATGCAACAGTTAGCATATGCTTTTCAGTCAGACACACACACACTCACTCACTCACTCCTGCCAGTGATGTTTATAGTTACCAGTCTGTTGCAGCTCGAGTCAATCTAATGGCTAGTTAGATTGAGCACGAGTGTGGAGCTGGGCTCTTGTCGGTCACGATTCGATGCTCCTGGAGTGTGGCAAGACGAACCCAATGTCCCATGGCCAAGCACCCTGGTTCTTATAGGTTTTTTTTACGTTGTGTCAATCTGCCCTTCATTATGAATGCGCATTGATACTTTTTTGATGTCCTTTAAGTCTCTTTACTTTTTCTTCCTTGACTTTGGCTATAACAATGGCCTTTACACCTTATCTTTTCCTGATGCATGCATCCTCATTCACACAAACAGATTGAGACTACAAACAGTAGTATTTTATATCGAGCAAAAGGCATTGCAAATTAAACCTTGCCTTCAATGTTTTTTTAATCTACTTAACATAGACACAATAGAGAATTCTGTCTCTTACTTACTAACCTTAAAACAAAGAAATGTATATTTAACTAGAGTGCCTAATTTGTAATACATATAGGAAACCATAATAGACATTATAACTTATCCTAAAACAAAAGGGTGACCATAATCACTCATAAGGATTGTTCTGGTCCGTCATTCCTTTCTGCTATTCAAAAAGGGTGGCTGACAGAATGAAATCAAATTATACATTAATTCTAATAGTACATTATAAAATCCAGCTCCTACAAGTGCACTAGCCTGCTGTGCACTAACTGGCCGTGTGGACCCTGCTGCTGCACACTAAAAGTTCCATGGTGCATTTTGACGTACTGCGCTGTAGATTGACAATCTGGCCTGTGCACTAATGTCGACAAGCTCTATGACTTCTGCATTTTTTGCTATGACAAAGTTAGCTCTTCTTTCATTTTTTAGAGATGACAAGCAACCAACTCTAATTACCCCTCATGAGAAACCTGGTTTTTCAAAATACCACACAGTAATATATTTAATCTGAATGTCAAAATTGAAAGATCAGATTACAACTAAAGACTTTTACAGAGTATAGTCGTCTACATTTTCTCTGCATCATTTCATCAGAGCAGGATATAAATCATGGGGATCATTTGGCATCTCTAATAAAAATATTAAACGCTAATGAAAAGTGTTATGATTTATCTCTTGTCTTATAGCAAGCTTGAGAATTCTGTTTCTGAAACAGAGACACATACTTTAGTCTGGATTCACATTTTCTCCAAGGGCTGGTCTGCATACAGATATTCATAGATTCCAAGACCAAAAGGGACCATTGTGATCATCTCATCTGACCTCCTGTAGAACACAAGCCATTGAACTTCTCCAAAATAATTCCCAGAGCAGATCTTTTAGGGAAAAAATCCAAACTGATTTAAAAATTGTCACTGATTGAGACTCTACCATGACCCTTTTTAAATTGCTCCAGTGGTTAATTACTGAATATTATATCTGTATAACTATGTTGGTTTGAGGTATGATTTTTTTACCCAAATAATAGTACCAGTACAGCCCCTAATATTGATGCAGTTACACCAATGTAATGGTACCACCTTCTTCAGCACCCATCCATCAGTGACAACAGGCCCAAGGAAGTCTTTCTTCTCAGTACCAGCTTCATTCATCTTTAACCCTGGTGGTTCTATATTATTCTATTTTTAAGCTCCTTCATGTCAGTGATTGCAGGTCTTGAACCTTGGTTTGCAGTGCTTGCACAAGCTAGGCAGTCCTGACCTAACATCCAGTGACCTGCTAGCAGCTACCAGAATAGCAGCTGAATTCTGACAGAGGGCTCCAGCCCTTGGATCTGATTGGGGGTCCCGATTGGTCCCCAGCCTCTATTTAATCCAAGCACAAGCACAGGAAATTGTCCATGCAACTGGGTTCCCCCTGCTTGGGGCTGCTTATTGTGCAATACCAGCTCCTACTGCTTTCTACTAGCGTTCTGACATCTGATGTTCAGACTGCCCTCTGGCCTGTCTCATAATTGGATCTCCTGTTAACCTGATCCCCTGACTCTAGGTTTTGCCCTCTGGCTTGCCTCGGATTCTGATCTCCTGGTATGTGCTCTGGCCTGATTCCTGCTCTGACTAGGTCAGACTGTCCATACTCTGGTCATGACACTTGCCATATATGGTATCATTTCAGGGTCCACTCTTGACACATGACCAAACAATCACAGTGGTCTTTCTTAGATCTTCTGTAACAGCATTATTTAGTGCCCTAGCTGTTTTCTTTTTGCTTCATATCTTATCTTCTGCAGTATTGAAACTCTCAGTATGCACCTCAGCCAGTTTATTTCTGCAGTCAATATCTTTCATTCATCAGTTTTGCTTGTACTCCAACATTCCGACCTACACAGCCATATCGATATGACAATTGTCTTATATATCCTGATTTTCATTTTTAATCTCAATGTCTTTGGCCTTCCAGATATTAAAGAGTTTTCCTAATGCAATAGCAGCAAGTCTGATTTGTTCATTTTTTGTTGTTGTTGTTGTGCTTTTTATGGTCATCCTCACAATTCCCATTCTTCAATGTTAGTCCATGGAGATGCACAACTTTTTCTACTCATTTTAGTTCCTTTTTCTCTGACTTTGATCTCTGTTTCTTCCTCTTGTCTTCCAATTGAGTCTGAATTTTCTGCTTTCCAGGTCTACTCTGTTGGTTATTCTCTGTAAATCCTCCTTGGTCAATGGTATGAGGTCAATATCTTTTACAAACCTAAGGTTATTCACTGTCCTCCCACTTAACATGACTCTTCTCATTTCATCTTGCAGTGCTGCAGCTATTATTTCTTCCACCACCATATTGAATAAATCTGGTCAAAATGTCTATTCTTGTCTCACTCCTGCAGTCATCCTGAACCCTTCTGTCACTTCTTGTCTACTCTCATCTCACTCATTGACTTGTTGTAGATGGTTTTCTGTCTGCTTGATCAATTTCTTGGGGATGCCAGACACTTTCAGGACTCTTCATAATTGTTAATCCTTTCCCCTTTCTTTGCCAAATGCTATAAAAACTTGTTTGAAGTCTATAAAATTATTGTAATAGGTTGAGTTATGTTCTATGTACTTCTCCAATATCTGGTCTGATATCTGGCTATAGTGCCTTATGACAATACAGCTTATTCCTTTTCCTGTATGGGAATAAGCTATTCTGCTATAAATACTTTTCATATCTGTATAACTATGTCCATGCTGGGGCAGGGGAGGAGGGGGAAGGTGGAGGAAGAGTTGTATTGCTTTAATTATGTCAATATAGTTAAAGTGATACAGATTTTGTTACCTGCTGTTGGCCTGCCATTCTCCCTCCCACCTTATCCCCTAAATCTGCCACAACCTCCTTCCTCTGCAGGTTATTGCATCGATGGGATGAGCTGAGAACTATGTGAGTGTCAACTTTCACTTTTTCATATAAGTTTGCCCCTTCTCTGCATTTTTTTCCAAAGGAAATGATATAGGCCAATATAAACAATCCAGCTGTAGTGTTATAGGAAAAGCTTGGTAGTGTCACTTAAAGTTAAGATTGACCTACACTTCCCATTATAAAATCTCATTTCCAGTTGATTATAACTTTGCCAAACTTGAACTGTTTGAGCTGAAAATTTTCTTTTTTTTCTTCTTTCAAATATTTAGCTAAAATGTTTTGGCTGTTTCTGAGAACGAGATTGGGGGAAAATACATAATTTTGCATTTTTAAATCTTACAACCCTTTGAGTAGGTCTTCTTCCTCCATACTTTTGGAGCAGGAACTTGACATTTGACAAAGGGTGGCCTTTGTATCCCTGTGAAATTCACCCAAATTTGGCCAAGTTATAAGCTTCTGAAAAAATCTCAGTGTTCAACAGAGATGTGTTAAAATTCAGCAGCTAAATTCTCCTAAGATTCCATCTGCACCGGGTGTACTCCAGTCTGCAGCAGCAGGCACTGAGCAGCATTTTCTTTGTAATTGCTGCTTGTGGAGGCTGGGGGCGGGACACTGTGGTGCCAGACACAGGAATCAGGAGCAGGGAGACTGTGCGCTCAATGCTCCCCCCTTGCAGATTCCCAGAAAGTAGAGGAAGAGGAGGAAGAAGCAATCTGACTGAAATGCAGATGATGGTGGACTGGACCTGGGAAGCATTGGGATGGGGTTGGAGGGAGAAGGTTGGGTCAGAGAGCCTTAGGAAGAAGACTAGGCCTGGGAGTTAGGATCTGGTGGGGATGGGAAAGAATACTAGGGATCATCTTAGCAAGGAGACTGAGACGAGATATAGGCATGTTCTGGGCAAGGAAACTGGGACAGAGGGTGTGTGGAGGAGGGGTTGGGAGCCAGTGTAAGTAGCGAAGAGAGATCAGATGAAGAGCCATAAGTGAGGGGATAAGATTGGGCAGGAGACTGGAATGGGATGAGGAGCTAGGTGGGAGGGTGGAGGTTGGGATGAGTTGCTGGTGGTGGAGAGACAGGACTGGCACAGGTACAGGCCAAAAGGAACATTGACATAAGGGTAAGTCTTGGGAGGAATGGAGTTGAAGGGTCTGTGTCCACAAGAGCACAATACCTCCAGAACCTGGAATCGAAAGCAAGTTTTCTTAGTCTCCACATTCCTTTGCTGTCAGCAAATATCTGTGAAACCTACTGGTGAAGCGTGTGTTCCATCCTTCTCTAGAGTTGGTTTGTATAGAGGATGACAACCTACTACTACTATCAGTTACTTCATTAAGTGCCAGAGGATGTGCTGTGGATCTAAAAGGTCCAATCCTGTTGACTCTCTGTATAGGAGTCAGTATGATGAAATTTCTGTGTTTTCAGTTTGCTTTTTTAAAAACCTAGAAGAATAAGGACAACCCCCACCCCTCGTTAAAACAGCGTAATTAAGGTTGCAAAGTCAAACACTCAAAACGTAGGAAATGCCAAAATGAAAGTTGCCTGTGAAACTTTTAATTCAGTCCCCTAGTGCATATGCATTATAATTCAGTCTTTAGTAACACAACAACATACTTTTTTTTCAACAGGACCCTTGATTCATTCAGTACACAGGATGGACCATGCTCTGGGGATGAATCAGGGTTGGGTAGTGAAGGAGGCTGTTGTCTGTAGGATCCCTACTTTATTTGTTGCAGAAGTTGGAAGGAGGGGATTACATGAAGGAAAAGGATGGTCTCACAATTAAAGTTTAATGCTGTCCTGGAGAATGGGATCCCTATCCCTCCCTCTGCCACAGAGTTCCTGTGTGACACTATTCAAGTCACTTAAACCAAACTTTTCACAGGGGGCCACTAATTGTGTGTTCCTCATTTTCTGAATGCCCAACCTGAGACTCTGGAATCTGATTTGCAGAAGTGCTGAGTGCTCATATCTGTACATGCAGTTGCTGGGAGCTGTTCTTTGAACATATACAGTGCTATATAATGCTGAGTACTCTGAAGAATCAGTCCCTAAGGGTATGTCTTCACTGCAGCTGGGAGCATACCTCCCAGCTTGGATAGACGGACATGCTAGCTCCGCTCAAGCTAGCATGTTAAAATTGGCTCGGGCTATCCACCTATGTAAAAACTTGCTTGGCTTCTTGGATCCAAGCTCAGGTGGCTAGCCCATGCTGCAGTGTTCACACTGCTATTTTTAACATGCAACTTGAGCAGAGCTTCTGCATGTCCAGGCTGGGAAGATGTACCCTGAGCATCTCAGATTGAACACCAAAAATTAGTGGATACTTTTGAACTTAATCTTTCTGTGCCTCTGTTGCTCAACTGTAAAATAGGGATGATATCACCTCATCTCACAGGGGTATTGTGAAAGTAAACATTTAATGTTTGTGAAGCAAAGCACTCAGATACTACAGTGATGAGCACCATAGACACATACCCATGAGGAGGAAATCAATACTTCTGTCTTCAAAGCAGGGTTTGAATAGTGTACACTAAAGACTAGGGCTATAGATTGAACAATGAGGAGAAAACAAAATATTGAATAGCTGCACTTAAGTGACCACCATCCATTCTGTGCACCACATGAGGTGAGGGTTCTGTGGCAAGACTTACATGTGATCATGTAATTAAAGACTGTATCATGGGAAACTTTATAATACATTCTGGCACTTCCTAACTTGTGAGTGCTTGAATTTGCAACCTTGGAGCTCTTTTATGTGTAATCTATCACCTATGCCATTACTGAAACGTAGTGCTTATATTTATCAATAAATTGCATTTAGTCAACTTTAGTAAAAGACCTTTGAAATCTGTGGATTAATCATTATATAAAGTGACAAGGTGGGTGAAGAAATATCTTTTATTGGACCAACTTCTGTTGGTGAGAGAAACAAGCTTTCAAGGTACACAGAGCTCTTCATGTATGGAAAAGGTCCTCAGGGTCACAGCTAAATACAAGGTGGAACAGATTGTTTAGTATAAGTATTTAACACATATTGTCAGAGATCATTCAAGGTGATAAAGGTTGATAAATGCAAATACAGTATGATTGATATATATATATATACTGTACTATATTATATTATATAAATATAATCCCAACCATACATACAAAATCATGGGATCTAAATTAGCTGTTACCACTCAAAGGTCTTGGAATCATCGTGGATAGTTCTCTGAAAACATCTGCTCAATGTCCAGTAGCAGTCAAAAAAAACTAACATTGTTAGGAACCATTAGGAAACGGATTGAGAAGAAGACAGAAAAATATAATGCAACTATTTAAATCCATGGTATGATCACACTTTGCTGCATGCAGTTCTGGTTGAATAGGGAAGTGTTATGTGCACCATTTCATAACACAAGAAGTAGGAGTCACCCAATGAAATTAATAGGCAGCAGTTTTAAAACAAACAAAAGGAAATACTCTTTCACACAATATGCAGTCAACCTCCGGAACTCATTGCCAGAGGAAAACGAGGAGAGTTTAGGAAAGATTTATTTCAAATTGGTCCAATAAAAGATATTATCTCACCCACCTTCTAGCTCTAATATCCTGGGATCTACATGGCTACAACAACACTGCAAACATAGTATAAAATGTTACTTTTATAATATGAATATCATTAGAAATTGTTTATATAATTCAAGTTGAAGGAGGGTTTTTGTTATTTTTAAAATTTAATTTGCTGCTTGTGGAAGTTGGCAGACAGCCTTGAGCACTAAGGTCTTGCATTTTCCTACAGAACACACAAACTGGGGCAACAGAGGTGCAAGCTTTGCCTAATGCCTCTCCCTGAGTTAGAAGGGCCAGCTCCTCCAGGGGGCAGAGGGTAGTTCATTTTGATGTAGTTTGTCCTTTCTGCTGAGACTGCCAGGGTGCCAACAAGTACCCATTGTGGTGTTCTTCTTTTAATATGGACACACGCTTGGTAGGAACAAGACCAATTCTTTAAATGGGATTTTTAGGACAGGGTGAGTGATTTAGAAAAACTTCAAGACCATCTGAACACACTTTTTGTTTAATGTGAAAATTGTGCATTCGTGTCTGGCGTATTCAACAGCAGCAAGTCACTCCATGCTCTGGGAGCTTATCCAAATAAGTTCAGGTTCTGGCTGCTACATTTGATGAACTTGAACCACCCATATCATGATGTAAGTGTCCTTATATGACAATTGCTGCCAGGAACAGCTTGTTCACTACGAAACGAATGTAGGTAGCAACAGGAGGCAGCACTGTATGATGGATATGGCACTGACGTGGGAGCTAGGAAATCTGGATTCTATTCCTGGCTCTGCCACTGGCTTGCTCTGTGACCTTGGACAAGTCACTTCACTTCTCTGTGCCATGGTTTCCCAAGCTGTAGCATGGAAATAATGATACTTGCCCTCCTTTTGTAAAACAGTCTGAAAAGTGCTATACTAGAGATGATTACAATTATTATAGTTAAAAGAGGGCTGACAGCCTTGAAAATGGTCAGTCAAGAAGCCTGCCCCCAGAAGAAAAATCCAACTATTTCCCTATATTGTTATCCTTTTCCTGACAGCCATAATCCTTTCCCAGAGTGCAGATTAGCTTGGGCTTCTGTCACTTTGTAATGACATCCACAGGAAAGGTATGAGTTCATCAGGTTTGGAAGATAGAAAATGAACAATGATTTCATTAGGTTCATTCTTCACTAATCTTTTAGTGGTTAACTTAACAGTCCTCCCTTGTCAACAAACCAGAAGGTTATCAGTTGAAGTCCAACTCAAACTCACACCCCTTCTGGATAGAGCAATACAGTGCTAGCATTTGCTGTAACTTGGGAGCTGCCATCTTTCATAAGAGACATTAAATGCAAATCCATTCTACATTTCTCTGGTAGAATTTAAATTTCTTCTGTGACCCATTTAATCCCCAAAGACCCCAGAGCATTTTACAAGCAATCAGTATTTAATTCTTACCACACCTCTTTAACTAATATTTTAGCAGTAGCCTCTTCATAGCTAAGGTTGCAACCATCTTCCATTTTAAAGCCCTTTCATGATTCCCCTAGAACTTTGGCTTGGGAAATTGGTTTGGCCTGAAAATTGCCATATTTATTCTGAAAGCAAAGCCAAATGTTTTGGTAAAGTTTGAAGAAAATAAAATAGTTTTTGAGCTCCAGGTCATTTAAAAATGATCCTGCACTGACTTTTGCCTCACCTTTCCTTGTCTCCGTCTAGCTAAAGAATGGCTCATTTTCTAGATGGGTAAATTAGGGAACATACAAATTAAGTGACTTGTCCAAGGATGGTCACCCAGCAAGGCACCAGAAGCAGGAACAGAACCCAGGAATACTAACCATCAGTCCCCTGCTCGAACCGCTAGACAACATTGTCTTTTCTGGCATAATATGAAAAGGGTGGAAGATAACCCCAGTAACCACCATAGTAATTGTCCTCCCAATAAAAATGGGAGCCTGAATTCTTGCTAGCCTAAGTCCATTGACTTCAGTTGGCCCTGTATTACTAATATCCATCTATTTACACATAATAGAGAGAGGGTTTTTTATTTCTTTTTTTCCACTGGACATTTATTATTCTAACAAGTGTGTTCCTTTATCTAGGGGTACTACTAATGTGAAAGAGCTTCACCATATTTTCTATATAGTTGTATTTTGATTTACAGAAAATATACCTCTTCAAATAACTGTTCTTCTGTCACATATTCTTCTGAGAAGGATTTTTCTGTAACCATGGTAGTTATTGTGTAAGAGTTGGTTATCACTGGTGAGGTTGCTATCTTTTTAGTCTTCAGCAACAGCCTTTTCTGTAAATCTTGGCTCCATTAGCACAAGGAAAGCTGTTTCTTGTCAGATTTCTTGGCTGATGCTCTCCTTGATGTGACCTCTCACTTTGGGATGTGTGAGTGACATTGAGTTATATCACACAGCATAACATAACATTGTGGGATTGCCACAGCATGACACTGCAGCAGGGATCTTTAAAAATGATGAGATTTTTCTCGAAGAATGAGTTAACAAGAACGATACGCCAAAAACAAATTGGGACAGGCTCTCTTCCCTGTTCTGGCCCCTTCGTGCTGCTGTGTGTCTGGCCAAGTGAAATTTCCCTCAGCATGGGGGAGTTCACATCAGACACAAAACGGGCATAGTGAGATCCTGTGCCACCTTCCTACCAGTTCCAGTGTAGGAAGTGGTGCCAGAGGCAAAATGGGGCATGACTGGACTGCTACTGTACTCCCGTTCTTTGAGACCACTGTCAGCTGCTGTAGGTTAGAACAGCCTGGAGCTGCTCTAACCTATATTGAGGCTGGAGCCAAGGCTGGCAGAGAATCAGGGAGCTGACGATGTCTTCCTTCTTTGCTGTGCTGAGCAGATCTGGGTGACAGCAAAGCATCTGGCCCATTGTACCCTGGGAATGGGAATCACTTTTAAAATAATTGTATCATGGTCTAGTACTATGGGCACAGAACTAGGGGTTAGAATAGCTGGGCTCTTTTTCCAGGTTCTGCCACTGACTTTATTGTTGTATGACCCTGGCCAAGTTTATCAAGCTCAGTTTCTTCATCTGTAAAAATTCCTTTGGAAAGGCTTTATGAACTACAGATGAAAACTAATAGGTATTTTTATTATGACGGTACTTTATATGTAAAGTAGCACAGTGCCCAGACTCACGCTGTACTTATCCCTTGACTGCCAAAGGCCACGTGGTCACTGCTGTGCTCAGCAGTGGATGATGGGAATTAGGGTTGCCAACCCTCTAGGATTGTCCTGGATTGGAGTTTCCAGGAATTTAAAGATTAATCTTTAATTAAAGATTATGTCAAGTGATTAAAACCTCCAGGAATATGTCCATCCAAAATTGGCAACCCTAATGGGAATTCAGGAGGTACAAACCTCAAAAACTTCAGAAGTTTAGTTATACAAACCTTTGGGAGCAGTCTGCTGTGCCAAACTTTCTCCCTTCCCTTGTGATCCTTTCCTCCCAGCACAATTCAACTCTTTTCAACCTGCCATGTTGCTCTCTTCGGAGTTGGTGGACCGTCTTTGGGGTAGCCCGCTTTCCACTTCCAATGTGGGATCTTCTTGTATTCCCATAGTTCAAAGCAGCAGGACCCAATCCTACTTGGGCCATTTTTCTTCCTGCTTTAAAATTCGGTGGCACTCTGGAGTTTCCATCCAATATACAACTTGCAGTGCACCAAAATCTCAGAACAGGAGAATGGGAAGGAAAGAAGCAGCTTGGAGTCTGTGTGGTCTTGAGAGGCAATTGTCCCGTGGTGCTACTAAGGTTGAAGACAGTCAGAGAAGTGGGTCTGTTGAAGGGGGCTGCAGCTGCAATGCAGCGGTCCAACCCCCGAAGAAAGGGACTGGAACTCATCAACACCAATCCTCAGTTAACCAAGGAGGTTGTTACAGATGTGAACTGCTCCCTCCCCTACCAGAATGCTCCCTGTTGCCCCAAGAATGAAGAATTAACTCAGTATATTTTACTTAAGCTACATTTAAAAAGGTTGATCAACATCTATTTACAACACTGGCTTTTCTCCAGACATGTTTGTATTGTATTTCATGTTGCAGAGAAGCAGCTTATTTTGGCTGATTGCTCAGTTTTGCAAAGCAAATTGCTCTGGGAGAGGGAGGCTACACTGTATATAAAACAATGCTAGAATGAGATCTTTCATTTGATCATACTGAAGCTATTTGTTGTACTAGGACTCAAGGTCACAATTTT
The DNA here is from genome assembly GCF_016161935.1 of Mauremys reevesii. NCBI lineage: Eukaryota > Metazoa > Chordata > Testudines > Geoemydidae > Mauremys > Mauremys reevesii. Next base: position 115,313,943 of record NC_052625.1, on the reverse strand, counting down.
CAAATGTTGGTGCCTAAATCCATATTCAGGCAATGGAATAAATGAGGCACGATTTTCAGAGGTGCTTAGTGCCTGCAGTTCCTACTGATTTTAGTAGGAGCCCTTTCCTCCTTAAAATTTGTCCCATTAAATGAGTTGCCCAAGTGCATGTCATGAATTGATGACAGAACTAGGAATTCAGTCCTGGAATTCTAGTCACCAGTTTTCTATTTGTGGTGTTGGAAAAATGTGGCTATTGATGGCCACAGATTGGTTACAATGGAGTGTTTCCAGCCCCCCAGAAGAGGAAGGAGTTGCCTTATGTTACCTGCAATGACTCCTGTGGCTGAGTGGTGCAGAGCTGGTGGTTTTTGGAAACAGCCATGTCCATCCCTCCTTGGCTTTTGGAGGGAAGGTTGCGTTGACACAAGCTTTTGAACTGGGTATTCAGGAGAGGGCAACAAAGGCAAGACCCACCCAAATTTATATATTTAAATGGCTGTCTCTCATTTCTGTCCAAGGAAAGACAAATAGCAGAGCTATTGTGGGGAGTAAATCAATCTGTATAGCCATTATACTCTGCAGTATTTATAATGATATCTGTTATAGACTTCATTCTGATTTCACTTATGACAGTTTTACACCAGTGGTAACTATTGACCTCACTGGATTTATTCCTGATTTACACTGTTGTGAGTTCAGAATTAGGCCTATGTTTTTATAAATCTCTTATTAGAGTTGTCTCTGTTTTCTTTATTAGACACTGGACCAAATTTTTCTCTCATACATATACACAGATGGAGTTGAATTTATGTGTCTGAGGTAAAAAATTGGCCCCATAACTCAGCTAATAAAGGCTACATGTCAATAGCCAGATCCTCAGGGAATGTAAAATGATTTAAATGGGTTGGCTTAGCTCAATCTCATTTGAACCATTTTATTCTGCACAGTTGATTTGGAAAGTTCACAAGAACAGGATTTTGTATAGGATCCTCATTAGACTGTGGACTAAATCCTGCTGTCTTCATTCAGGTAAATGTCTCATTGACTTTGGTCTCCTGTTTCTAGGCAGCCTGGAAATTGCGTACCATAAGAGCTACTTCTGTTTCAGTAACTTGGTAATTGTTCCTGGACCCAGCTGTTCCTAGCAATGCTCAGGAATGTGAAAAATGAAAAACAATTAGAAAAAAAGAGGGTGACTAAATTTTTCCAAATGCCAAAAAGCACTGTGCTGGAATTCAAGTTTGGGGTAAAGTTTTGGATTCTTATGATCTGTTCTGATACTAAATCAATTTGCCCATCTCTAACCTCAATTCTATTTTAAATAAAGGCATACTGTATACTAGATTATTCAATGACAGGCTCTCAATTCTCTTTTGCTCATTTGAGTTTACATTAGGGGCAGAATTTGTTTCTTTGGAATCAGTTGCTGATGCAGTCTTCTGGGCTGCAGTGTTTTCTCTCTGAATCCCTCTGAAATGGACTTTAACAGATTCTAGTCCAAGATAGGAGATACTTGAAGAAGTGAGGCAAAGCACTGGGATGCGTTTCACAAATCTGTTGACTGCATGTCCCCGAATGCGTTCCAAGAAATTAACATTTGGATTTCAGCAAACGAGAATTATGACAGGGGCTATCCAACACGTTTGGAAAGTGAATTTGCTTGATACCAAGGTAAGGCTTGCCAAAGCTCAGCTTGCCAAATCATAGCTCTGGAAAATGTGAGAACCAAGAGATCAGCAGTTTGAGCTAGTTTCAGTACCCTCAACTCCCACTAAAGTCAGGGAGGGGATTGAGGGGTTTTAAGTACAGCAGAGGAGCTGCACAGTATCTCACAGGCTAAGACCCCCTCCATAGCAATGATTCTGTTGTTTTCAGGTCTCAAATTTACCTAGCAGTTTAGTGGGTCAATTTTTAACAAAACCAATCATCTGTTTTAAAAGGAATGTCTCGTTCATGGAGTTTTGCATCTTATGTAACATTTAATGATAGAAATACACGGTTACGGTTTATTCTCTGAATTCTGGCTAAAATCTTTCATTTTTTCAGACCTAATTGTCTCTGGCTAGACATGTTCTATATGTAGCTTTAGGAGATGAAAGAACACTCCTGTACTTTGTGTTCTAGATCAAGTACACACTGTAACTGAATTAGTGCTGAATATAATCTTCCTGTTTAGAAAGGGGTTTATTTATTTGTCTTCAAACAATAGCCTTTCTCAAAAACAGCAGTCAAAACCCAAACTGACTAAAATTGGGGTTAGGATTAAAATGATTTAAAAATTACCATGTTTCCACATGTTCACCAGTACCCTATTTGCACAGATGCTCAGTGTAAACCTGTGAACAAATTAAGTCTGCAAATGCACATGCATTTTTGGTCAACCTACCCTGTTGAAATATCAGGCCTTATGTGTCTTCCACGGCATTTTGAGTGTATGGGCTAGCAACTAACATCAATTGGTTTGGTATGTTTTATGTATAAACTTTAATATTACCTTATATTCATTGCTTGTTTAATGGGATGCTGGTTTTAAGCCTGAAGAGAAGCACAGCTTTTATTATGCCTTATTCTTTCCACTGGGTGCTATATTTTAACTCATGAAGCTTATCTACAAAAGGAAAAATTGATTGGCACAGTCTACAACTAGTCTACAACTTATTTTTAAATACAATTTTCCATGCCAGCTGTACATCATGCAATCTAATGTGGTCTATCAACACTATCCATTCTTTGAGTTTGACCCAGCTGAAGTTGGTTGGCCACCAACTTTGCTGCTGTCCAAGGCCTCATCTGATGGGCTAATAAACAGACAATAAACATGCATCTCTGGCTCCTGGGTTGCTTGAATGACTTTGTACACTGGAGCCTCAGTTTGAGCAGAAAAACAAATTCTGAAATATAGTGCGTCTCCTGGATTTCTTCACCCAGCTCTGTCTGCAAATAGCAATAAATTTATGTATTTACTGTATCACTGAGGCCCATTCTAGTAAGTGTTTACTCAGTGTTTCCAGGAAAAAAAAGCAGTACAAGTGGTTACCATGACAACCACTGGCTCTGAAAAAGCATTTATAACTTTTTAAAAATCTCATCAGATTGTTCTAATCTTAATTTATTGCTGCGTGTCACAACTATATGCTGGGGTAGAATTTCTCGGAGCGAAGTTGACTTAAAATGACTTTCATAGAGAAAGTGATTGTTAAGAGAAGAGAATTCAGTATCTCACAATTAGCTGACATGTATTGAGTATTGTCATTATGACTGAAGACACAAGGCAAATGGGGGCAAATTGGCTGTGGGGACAATTATCTGTGGTTTTTAATTTATACATCTTAACAAAAGGCCAGATGTGGAGTCCTTTTCTGTGGGCCAAATGCTTCCACCCTTCCTCATGTTGAGTAGCACATTACTCCCTAATGGGGTAATTCTGGCTTTGCTACCAAGCCCAAGCAAAGGGTAGCATCATGTTGTTGTGCTACCCCTGTTGCTGACTGGAAGGCAGATTGTGACTCCAAGAGCAGTGTACTTCCCGCGGGGCCGCTGTGTTCCCCGGAGCTGGTTGTAGGGATATGCAAGCATGGTGGTTGCCCTGGCTACCTGGATACTTCAGTGGGCCTGGAGGAAAGAGGACCGAACCCAGAGGTCGAAGTCACTGATGAAGAGGTGGAGTTAGATGACGATGTGGAGCTCCTGCGGGGTTGCCCAGTAGGGCAGGCAGCCAGAAACTGTTCACTATTCCAGAGGTGTCTAGCCATTCTCAGCAGTTTCTCTCCGGCAAGCAAGAAGCAAGAGAGGAGATGCCTGGTAAGTGGCTGTGGTTTTGTAGTGTGGAGGTGGGTCCAGGGTGTAGAAATGTAGGAGGCTGGCTGTGTTTCTGTGTGCTGGACATTTTCCCGTGCAGGTAATCAGTATGGTGGAACAGGATCTTGATGCACACTGAGATTTCAGAGGAATCCTCCAGAGAGAACTCTAGGAAAGTTTCCTGGAGGTACTCGGCAATCCTCTTCCTTGGCAGAGCTGCTTTGTTCCTTACCCCATTGTAGAAAACTTTCCCGTGCCATTCAGCAGTCACTTGTTCAGGGACCAAAGCGGCACACAGGTGAGAACCATAGGGACCAGGACGGAAGCCACAAGCGTATAGTAGATGTGCCCTTGCTTCCTTGCTTACCCTCAGAAGTGAGATATCTGCTACAATGACCCCTGCCTGTGGAAAAGTGTGGGAGAATTTTAGAATTTTTTTCCTAGTTGGCTGTAACACAACCCTTGCAGAGTGCTTTTTTCCCCATGTAGAGCACCGCCCCACCCCCAGCCAACACTCACTGTGTTTACGGTGTTCGCCAAGATGTGTGGTAGCTAAGGGTCAGTGAGAAAGTGATTGTTAAGTTCACGCACAGCATTGAAATATTTCAGCATTGAAATACACCTCTAGTAACATAATGATCATGTTCCTGTTCACTGTTCCTTGTGCTTCAGCAGATGTGGCCTTGAGAAACACCCCACACACAATGGCTGAATGTCTCCATCAGATAAGAAAGTGCCCAAGATGGAGCAAAGAAGACATGTTCTGGGAGGTACTGCACTTTTCTAATTCAGAGAAAGGAGAATGCAAGGAGTGGAGGGATGCCGAAAGGCAGGACAGAAAAGAAAATCAGGAGTTTGTTAAGGATGCTACTGAATGGATGGTTAAAGTCATGAAGGAGCAAACGCAGCTGCTGAAGTCCTTAATAATGCTTCAGACTGAGCAGATGCATGCCTGCCCTCCCCTGCAGCACATTCAGAACTTTTTTCCATGGCCCCCCTCCCCAAACTCCACCCGCACAGTCCTTTCCGCTTTCCAGGACTTCTCAGTTTCCCCTTCATGCCACCCCCTCGGACAACTTTCAAAATGATAGATGGACCTACACACAGCTCTGAAAGTCTGCCCTTCCCTGGTACCTCCTTTCCCACCAAGTGTGTGTGTGTGTGTGTGTGTGTGTTGTTTCTAGTGCAATAAAAGCAAAGTTTTTGAACCATAACTCATCTTTATTTGTTTCCTACAAATTGAGATAGCAGGCACCACCAATACATACACAGGCCCTTTTAATCATTTGCTTACTGGAATGTCAGGCCCCAAATTTCACCATTGCTTTCTAGGAAAAGCACATGTAATGTAACATTGCAGCACCAATCACAGAGCTATCCATTACTGGTTCTCATTTTCAAAGTGTTGCCTCAAAGCCTCCCTGATTCGAATTGCCCCCATCTAGGCCCCGGGTATTTGGCTGCTTTAAACTAGGTTTGATGGAGGCAGGTGACCAAAGACCACGGGTAAGTCAAAAAATGGAGACCTGGGAGAAGGGTTGGAATCTGGGGTGGGAGGATGGGCTGTTATAGAAGAAATAAGGGAGAGACAAGACAGAACTGGTGGGGGAATCAAATCAGTATCTTAGATATCTGTATACTAATGTGCGAAGCATGGGGAATAAGCAGGAAGAACTCGAAATGCTAGTAAATAAACACAACTATGACATAGTTGGCATCACAGAGACTTGGTGGGATAATACACATGACTGGAATATTGGTATAGAAGGATACAGCTTGCTTGGGAAGGACAGGCAGGGAAAAAGGGAGTAGGTGTTGCCTTACATATTAAAAATGTATACACTTGGACTGAGGTTGAGATAGAAATAAGAGACAGACTTGTTGAAAGTCTCTGGGGAAGGATAAAAGGGGTAAAAAACAAGGGTGATGTCATGGTAGGGATTTACTACAGACCATTAAACCAGGAAGAAGAGGTGGATGAGGCTTTCTTTAAACAACTAACAAAATCATCCAAAGCACAGGACTTGGTGGTGATGGTGGACTTCAACTACTCAGACACTGTTGGGAAAATAATACAGCAGAGCGCATATTATCCAACAAGTTCTTGGAATGTATTGGAGACCATTTTTTATTTCAGAAGGTGGAGAAGCTAACGGGGGGAGGCTGTTCTAGATTTGATTTTGACAAATAGGGAGGAACCGGTTCAGAATTTGAAAATGGAAGGCAACTTGAGTGAAAGTGATCATGAAATGGTAGAGTTCATGATTCTAAGGAATGGTAGGAGGGAGAACAGCACAATAAAGACAATGGATTTCAAGAAGGCAGACTTTAGCAAACTCAGGAAGTTGGTAGGTAAAATCCCATGGGAAGCAAGTCTAAGGGAAAAAACAATTGAAGACAGTTGGCAGTTTTTCAAAGAGACATTATTAAGGGCACAAGAGGAGACTATCCCACTGCATAGGAAAGATAGGAAATATGGCAAGAGACTACTCTGGCTTAACCAGGAGATCTTCAATTATCTAAAACTCAAAAAAGAGTCCTACAAAAAGTGGAAACTCGGTCAAATTACAAAGGATTAATATAAACAAATAACACAAGTATGTAGGGAGAAAATTAGAAAGGCCAAGGCACAAAATGAGATCAAACTAGCTAAGGACATAAAGGATAACAAGAAAACATTCTACAGATACATTAGAAGCAAGAGGAAGACCAAGGACAGAGAAGGCCCATTACTCAATGAGGGGGGAAAGACAATAACAGAAAATGTGGAAACGGCAGAGGTGCTTAATGACTTCTTTGTTTCAATTTTCACCAAGAAGGTTGGTGGTGATTGGATGTCTAACATAGTGAATCCAAGTGAAAATGAGGCAGGATCAGAATCTTAAAATAGGGAAAGAACAAGTCAAAAATTGCTTAGACAAGTTAGATGTCTTCAAATCACCAGGGCCTGAGGAAATGCATCCTAGAATACTCAAGGAACTGAGGAGATATCTGAGCCATTAGTAATTATTTCTGAAAAGTCATGAAAGATGGGAGACATTCCAGAAGACTGGAAAAGGGCAAATATAGTGCCCATCTATAAAAAGGGAAATAAGGACAACCTGGGGAATTACAGATCAGTCAGCTTAACTTCTGTACCCGGAAAGATAATGGAGCAAATAATTAAGAAATCAATTTGCAAACACCTAGAAGATAATGAGGTGATAAGTAACAGTCAGCATAGATTTGTCAAGAACAAATTGTGTCAAACCAACCTGATAGCTTTCTTTGACAGGGTAACAAGCCTTGTGGATGGGGGGAAGCGGTAGATGTGGTATATCTTGACTTTAGTAAGGCTTTTGATACTATCTTGCATGACCTTCTCATAAACAAACTCAGGGAATACAACCTAGATGGAGCTACTATTAGGTGGGTGCATAACTGATTGGAAAATCATTCCCAGAGAGTAATCATCAGTGGTTCACAGTCATGCTGAAAGGGCATGATGAGTGGGGCCCGGCAAGGATCGGTTCTGTTCAATATCTTTATCCATTATTTAGATAACGGCATTGAGAGTACACTTATAAAGTTTGCAGACGATACCAAGCTGGGAGGGGTTGCAAGTGCTTTGGAGGATAGGATTAAATTCAAAATGAACTGGAGAGATGGTCTGAAGTAAATAGGATGAAATTCAATAAGGACAAATGCAAAGTATGCCACTTAGGAAGGAACAATCAGTTGCACACTTACAAAATGGGAAAAGACTGCCTAGGAAGGAGTACTGTGGAAAGGGAGCTGGGGGTCATAGTGGATCACAAGCTAATATGAGTCAACAGTGTAACACTGTTGCAAAAAAAGGAAACATCATTCTGGGATGTATTAGCAGGAGTATTGTAAGCAAGACACGAGAAGTAATTCTTCAGCTCTACTCCGCGTTGATTAGGCCTCAGCTGGAGTATTGTGTCCCGTTCTGGGTGCCACATTTCAGGAAAGATGTGGAGAAATTGGAGAAAGTCCAGAGAAGAGCAACAAAAATGATTAAAGATCTAGAAAACGACCTGTGAGGGAAGATTGAAAAAAAATGGGTTTGTTTAGTCTGGAGAAGAGAGGACTGAGAGGGGACATGATAACAATTTTCAAGTACATAAATGGTTGTTACAAGGAGGAGGGAGAAAAATTAACCTCTGAGGATAGGACAAGAAACAATGGGCTTAAATTGCAGCAAGGGATGTTTAGGGTGGAATTAGGAAAAACTTCCTAACTGTCGGAGTGGTTAAAAATTGGGATAAATTGCCGGGGAGGTTGTGGAATCTCCATCATTGGGGATTTTTAAGAGCAGGTTGGACAAACACCTGTCAGGGATGGTCTAGATAATACTCAGTCCTGTCTTGAGTGCAGGGGACTGGACTAGATGACCTCTCGAGGTCCCTTCCAGTTCTATGATTCTATGATTCCAATGCATCATGGGACATTGAGCCTGGTCCCAAGTGCCCCAACTATGGACACGCTCTGCCGACAGAGGGAGTGAGTGTGCACATGCCATACTGATTTTTATTATAGCGCTTTTTGAGTGTCAACATAACTTTTGTCAGAAAAACTCTGTAGTGTAGACAAGGCCCTAGGAGCAGTCGGCACAGTCTTTCTTCCTCCTACTGCTCCTATGAGCACAAGCTGAGCCATAATCTTGCTTGAAGTAGTCTTATTGAAATTAATAGGATTACTTGAGTGAGTAAGGCCAGTTGGATGGGCCTTTTTTTCCCCTCAGACTGTTTTCATTAAATATCTGTTCCAGCTCGAACATCTCCGTTCAATGACTGGAGGTTGTGTCTCATTGACAGTTGACATCTAAGGACTTGATCCCTACTCAGGCAAGGCTCTCACTAAAGTCAGTGACTGATTATGGAGTCCATAATCAGATCCTTAGCAAGGGTTATTTATTGCAAGAAGCACATTGACTTCAAAGGACATAGATCAGGCCCCTGTACAACACAGGACTTCCCAATAGGAGGCCAATCTTCACCTGATGATTGGACTGAGAAAATTAAATGAGATATAGGCAATCTTACATAATCATATATAGAAAACAAATCTAGGCAGCATGTGGAAACATCTCTTTTTGCCTATAGAAAGAGTTATCACACATTCACATCTGGATGTCAGTCAGTAATTAGCAGCAGCCTGTGTTGAGCTTCATTTCCTCATCTAGGAATACAACAACATCACAGCCACTAAAAATAAAGACAAGGAGAAACAGCAAATAGGACTTGCATTAAGCAACACTGTTTTCATAAGTAGTTGTTACAGATTTAAAGAGATACCATCAAATTTCTTAGTCCCATAAATGGAACCTTTTTCATAGGAAGGTAAATCTTACACATTTCTCTACAAGACAAGACAACTCATGTATCATTTTTATTTTAAAATCACTTTTATAAAGTCTGTCTTAGAGCTGGTTGGAAAAAATTCACATTTCAAAGCTTTTTGAGACAAAAGAGACAGCACAGTTGACAAAAGGTTGTGGTTTTTTTTAAAATTGTCCCTCTTTCACCCAGAGGTGTGTGTGTGCGCATACACACACAGGGTATGTATTTATAGTGCTATATGGCCATGATTTTTTGTTCATTAACAAAATATTTTGTTACTAGCATTCTTGTCTCTGCCTTGGTCTTTCAGTTGCTCTCCTTGCATTTACCTGCCACACCCTGATAGCACCACAACTCACTGGGGTGGGACATATTTATCCAGGCCCCTTGACTAAAACTGAGTGGGGATGGTGTAGGTTCCAGACACCTTTTATCTATCAGGAACATTAGAGGTTACAGAGTTCTCTCTGGTTTGAGAACATCTGTGTGAAATTACCTACACACTAGTAGTCTTAACAGAAATAAGATTTTTCAAAATACATAGATGACAGAATTAAAAGAACAATAACAAAAATGGTTTTCTTAACATCTCTAGATGTATGTGTCTTATAAGATAAACTAGATAAGGCATTTTAAGTTTCGTTACACAGAAAAACAAGAAAAATTATTAGCTGACATCCCTTGAAAACAACCCCTTTCAGGAACTCTCTATTCAGCCTGGTATCATTGGTTGCTTTGCAGAGAACAACTCTTCTCTTGCTTTGTGATCTCTCTTATCAAAGCCCCTCCTCATCCTGAACCAGGACTGCTAACCCCTTCTTTCCAATCCCATTTTCTTCAGTCACTTTGTAATAGGATAGCTGGCCCATTAAATCAATTGGGCCCAGTGCTCCTGTTCCAGTCCATCTGTGCCCTAGTTTGCTGTAAAGAGAAGGGTGTGGCTGTCCCTGGAAATTATAAATGGGAGACAGAAGAGCTCCCAGAGTCCTGAGAGTTCAGAAGGGGCGTAGATCTGGGATGAGTCCTTCAGGGAGAGGCTACTCCTGAAGTAGCAAGTGGGGAAAGTTCCCTGGTTGAAGCCAGATGAGGCTGGTGAAAGCTAAAGTCAGGTTTTTTTGCGGGGGAGGTGAAGAAGGTTACCTACAAATTTCCCCAGCCCAGAGAGTCACAGCCAAGCAGAGGGGGCTGAAAGTTGAGAGCAGCAGAGGGAGATGCCTTGCTTGCTCTCAGACCCAGAAAGCTGAAGGCTGAAGAGTGGGGAATGATGGAGGGGTGAGGTCCCCAAATCTGAGAATGAAGCAGCGTTGGAGTGTGATGAGAGTTGCTAGAGCTGCATTTGGTGTTGCTGGACGGTTGGGAGCTGGAATTCTGGTAGAGTTGTGGAACTTCTTGTAACAAATTAATCCCACAATGGGCTATTTATGTGTGGAGAGCCTCTGTGGGGTATTTTTGGGAACCACTGAAGGGGAAACTGAGGCAGGTGTTCTCTGTGCTGTGGCCTGTCACTAGAGGGTGTTCCAGGAGGGGCTGCCATTTGATATTATGGTGGAGAATGTGAGTAGGTGATAGGCCTCTGAGAAGAGGGGAACTGAGGCGGGGGAACATGCTGGCAGGGACATCAGGAGGCAGTTGCTTTACAATAGAGTTTGGACTCGCTGTTTTCTTTTGGAGATGTACCTTTGGAACAATGATTAACAGCTGTCTTTCGAAGACTTAATGGACTACCTCAGCTACTATCTTTCATAGGCCACCTTGGCTGATCGAACCTAGTTTCAGTTAGGCCTCTTGTTAATCCCCCCTATGCAATTTTCTTTTACCAAGAAATATGAATTATGGCAGGTGCTCCCCTCCCTCACCTATTATGACATTATTAAAGTCTGTATTTACAAATGATGGGCCTATAGCCCCAAGCTTCTTCCTCTGCACACCGTTGGGCCTCCTGGGAAGTGACCAGGAACAAGTGCAGTCCCCAAATTCTCTTGAACACAAGGGCTGCCCCCAATCTGCTAGTGTCACGAAGGGAATGCAGCATAGTTGGGAAAGGGGAGGAGTAATGGAACTGGCTGGATGCATAGATGGGATTATACAGCATGATCCTGGTCACTGGGTGCTCTCAAACAGACTGAGCTTCCACCCCAGAATAAACAAAAGGCCCAAAGAGCATATACGCTATGGAAGGGCATCATTTCATATTAATTTTTTAGCACTTTCCATGCAACCACATTGGCTGGAAGAGTTGGCTGGAAAATTTCCATCAAAACAAAATATTAGCATGAAATAAAAACAATTTTCATGAAAAATGACTTTTGTTTTCTGACCCGCTATAGAATAGATAGATCACGAACTCTTAGTCATACAAATAGTTTTCAGTACAGCCAATTGCCTCATTGACTTTGTTGGAAGTAGATGTGTGAGTAATGGGTTAGTAGAATGGGATGCAAAGAGTTTACAAGACAGTCATACGCACACTATTTAAAGCAATATTAAGTAAATATAATTCTTGTGAAAGGTGCAGATATTTCCTATTTGCAGAACAGATCTGGCTTGGGCATGACAGGAAAAGATTTGCTGTGCCCTGGTGGGATCACCTCAACCCTGTCTTGGAGCTTCAAACTTGAGGTAGAGAGACTACCTTTTGGGCTAAGATGGTAGCTCATTTGCCATGCCCATTCTACTCTTAGCCTCTTTACTGAGGTGGCCAACAAGTATGCCTATTAGTACAGCTCTGATGGTGGTGTTTTTGTGCTGAGGACGCCACCAAAAAGCTGTCTAAGGTTAATGCATTGGTTGTTGCTGACCTGGACTGAATTTGAACTAGGCTTTCCAGCTGGGCAACCCCATGGTCTTCTAATTAGTATGTGAGCCAATGGGATAGTATCAGCATTTAATAAATACATTATATAAAAATATTATCTCTTAAGAGTTGCTGCAGCCAGATTTACAGTTTAGGGAAGAAAAAGAAGAGACTGTTATTAAAATACCCTCAGAGCGTCTAAACTTCTATTCCCCAAATGAAAATCAATTATAAGGATCCTGGAAAATGTTTCAGTCCCTTTCTTGTACAATAATCTAATCCTGAAGACCGCTCTTTGATTCCCTTCTTTAATATTTTGGGTTTTTTCCTCTTCTTGTTTTATTTTACTTCTTCCCACAGCCAGCTTCAAATGACCTCAAGAACACAGGGCAGCTAAAAGATTGCTTAAACTTCTTAATACTTTTAATCCTTACTTGTTATAATTTGATTACTGAGACAGATTTTCTCTGTGGGCCTCGTATTAAATCACTTTCAAGTTGAAACAAACCAGAAATCCTTTTAACTTAACAGAGCTAGTATTCAATACAAGCTAGTCAGATGTAGCACAAAGACTGCAGCATGTTGCATCATATTCTTCCTGGTTTTTAAATAAAAAGCAGACACCAATCAAACCTACATATGAATTTACCGTTATAGTATAATTTATTTACCATGATTATATTTTGCAAGTATATTAAAATATTGATAGTTTATGGAGGGTTTGAGATATTTGCTAATAGTGCACTGGTTTTGGTTATATCTTGCCTATTGTGACAAAAGAGCATGTCCCTAAAATGTTCAGCATTCAGTGAACTCATTTTTGCACCAATGAAATATATTTCCTATTCCTCTAGGACAGCAGTACTATTGAGTGCACGAGGGTGAAAAATGATAAAACAACATCATCTGGAATTCAGCAGTAATAGAAGAACTTTTTGTGAAATCAGGTATTTTGTCACTGTGAAACATAAGTGTTTCTCATGGAAATTCATGCAGAAACTTTAACATGGAAAACTGTCTGAGACTGTGCATTCTGCCCATCCAGTCTCTGATGGATAACAACAATGGGCAAACCCATCTTGCTTACCTCTGTAGCCACTCCAGTATTGTAGGCTTGAAAAGTTCACCTCAAACTCATACCTCACTGGGTTTCCATTCGGCTAAAGAAAGAGTGAGGGGGAAAAAAAAGGTCTCAAAGAGGAAAAAAAACAATGAAAACAAAAACTTAATTGTTCAATTTCTGGGGAAGGGCAATGCCATAAATTACTGTGGGGGCATCACAGGGGGAGGAGGGAATAAATCCAGTAGATTAGCAATAATTTATCAATATGAAGGCGTGTGACCCCTTTTCCCTGCCCTTTTATCCCCTTGGCTTGCCTAGTGTCTGTCCACTCTTCCAGTATAGGCCCAGACTGCAGAAGGAAGATCAGCCTGCTACTTTTAGCTGCAGCTCTAAAGTTCAGGCTGTATCTCAGCTGTTTAAAATCTGTTTGGAGAGACCATATTAAAAATTGGCATTCAAAGTGTCTTCTCCATTTGAGGAGCCTTCAAAAATGTGAAAAAAAATCACTGTTTGATGGTAACCTGTGAGTTTTGTAATAATTAATATCAAGAACTTAATCAAGGTCCCTAAACATACAAACAAATGGCCTTAAGGTCATATGTATCCCCAGCCATAGGTGATGACAACACTAATACTAAAGGGCCTGTCCTATAGTGGCATCTCTGTGGGCACGATACACTAAAGCAAATGTGCACAGTACAGCACTGGACTTAGACCCAAATCCTGTATGCTCTGTGCAAGTCGGCCTTTGTGCCTGTGCAGAGCGTTATTGACTTTAATGGAACTCTGTGTTGGTGCAGGGATCTGCCCAAGCTAACCACCTTGTTGGGTTGAGGCTAGAGCGGTTAATGATGTTGTCTACGGTTGCAGGAGAACCAGAGCCTGGGTAGGAGAAAAGCCCTTTCACCTTTAAAATGCATTATTAAAAATGGGCCTAAACCAAACCCCTTGACCTAAAACCTTTGAACTTTAGGGGTGGTCGAATCCAGATTCAGTCTTCAATGATATTTATATTTCATCGATGATTAGGGATCTCAAACCATTTTAAAATAGTGATATATTTTTAAAAGATATTTCCATTCAGATACAAGTTATATGAGCACAATAACAACAAAATCTTAGTAGATGGCAAACTTCTGTCTTGCATTCCTGTAACTTAAAAGGAGCCAAATACATACCTTTGAAAATTTGCAAAAGTAAAAATTGTTTCCAGGTTGAAAGCTTTTATGCCAAGTTTAATCTGCAACCTAAAACTTTAAAATAAGGATTTTATAATGAAAATGACAATCCCTTAAATTTAATAGCATTAGCGGGTGTTGCTGTAATTTATGCAATAGGTTTAAGTTTTGGCAGGCTTCAAGGTGTCAGTGATTGGAAAACCAGATGATGGATTAACCAGCTGACATATGTTTATAGGCCCAATCTTGCAGTCAGTTCATATGCAAAACTCCCACTAAAGTCAATGGGAATCTTAGCTGGATAGAGAGACAGAGGATTGTGCTTTATATTACATATTAGAGTAAGGGAAGCTACCTTATGATTCATTTAATTCATTGGATTTGGGATGTGTATTTACAAGGCAGGATATTAAATTATTTTACCAAATATTTTTATTACTGTAATATATTTCACTTGGTTCCTGGGTGCTAAAATTAAATTAGAGGCCTGATTTTCCACTGCCTTGCCCTTCCGTCACCTTTTACACATATGAAAAGAGGGTATAAAATGCCACCATACCAATCGAATAGCATTTTACACCCACTTAGTACTGCTATAAGTTGTGACACAATGCAAGGCGAAGAGAATCAAGCCCAGAATCTGGAGTACGTGAAGGAGACTGTGGGTATGTCTACACTGCAATATAAACTTGAGCTGGGCTCAAGGCAAATCCCACTTGTGTCCACACTGCAAGTATGCTAACCCACGGCTTGAATCCAGGGTCCCAGGACCTGTAGGGCTGGAGGGTCTGAGCTCAGGTGAAGGTGGAACCAAGGGTCCGATTCCTATTGCTTTTCAGTGTAGTCATGGCTCCAGTTTGGGAGTCAGCCAATTGTATCCCAGAGTTCCCTGAGGCAACTTTTAGACCTTTCTATGCCAGCAATCTGCAATGCACTCTATTTCAAACTGAAGCGACCCCCCCCCCTTTGCAGATGGCAGAAGCTCAGGTCAGCATTAACGCATTGTCTTCTGATCTCCAATCTGCAAGCACACTATCAGACAGCCTCCAGGGTTTGCAATGGAGACTGATCCTATCAAGCCTTTTGCAAAGTGAGATGCTTCCTGATCAGGCAAGCACAGCCAGATTTGGTGAACCTGTGGTGTGAGGCCAGTAAAATTGTGGACTTCAGCAAAAGCACCAACAATGACCATGCATACCAGCAAATAGCTAAAAAGTTGGCAGCTCTGCAGATTTTCTGGACAGGCAATCAGTGCAGGGAGTGAAGTCGGCGGCTAAAGAGCGAATACATGAAGACTCGGGATAGGAATTGCACCTCAGGCAACTCACCAACATGCCCATTTTATGATGACTTTGCCTAGGTCCTGTGCTTCATGATGACCTGGTGAGCCATGGTGGGACACTGCTGGCCCCTGAATCCATCATGGGGACTGATTGCAGCCAGCAGCAGGTTCCTAGCCAGGGTCATGACGTGACTCTTTTAATGTAACCAGTCCCAGATCAGGCTGTGGATCAGGATAAACAGCAGATTCTTGGTCCCTACTCAGAAGAATTGTCTGGGCCCCCCACCCCCAAGGAACAGCCTGCTGCTGAGCCTGCAGAGAACTCGGTGGAGACAGAAGGTGCCCTAGGGCCCAGTAAGTGCGTGATTCAAATTAAAAGTTGATTATTACATTCATGGGAAGGATTTCAGCCTTAAGAAGCAATGCAAAAATGGTAAGTCTTGGCTACCAGCATTTGGCCACTAATGGCAGATTGTATCACAGCGTTTGTGTCCTCTCTGCCCCCAGTTATAGTTCAAAATTGCGACTTGAAATTTCAAACTTTCATACACAGCTGTAAAGGTTATTTGAACTGTTAAGTCACAGACTTTTGCTACAGTCATTTTTGTTTTCCCTGCAGTAAGTAGAAATTTGCCACTCTGCAATCACTCCTCCTGGGTCTATGCAACTGCCTGTAAAGAGTGGACTGAGTGTGTGCGTTTGGGAAATGGTATTCTATATTTCCAAATCTAGTCCATTTCAGTTAGAGGTAACCCATCCAGGAGTGGAGTAAAGCTGAAGATTTCACAGAGTTCTGCATGCAGCAGTAATAGGGAGAGCCATGTGTGAGCCAACACAGCATCATGTCAGTTCCCTCATGGATTCTGACCCAATCCCTGATAGCTGCAAATATTTCCTGAAGCAGGAACTCCAGATAGTTTGTCACTTTGCAGGGAAGAGTGTATTTTACAGTCCCTCCTCTCTACTCCCACCCCCAGGTAGATGACTAGTCCACTCCACTCACAAATGTGCTGTTCAGTCACTATTCATTTGAATACTTCTGCTGTGTACACTGCAGGTTTCCATCCAGCAGCATGGAATAACAGCTCTCTGCCACTAGGGCACCATAAGAACGGTTATGTCTTCCAAAATATGAAAGGCCTGAAGTGACAGAAAAAAGCCTCCCACTGCCTGCTGTTCTTCAGGCATTCGATCACTGGCTCAATGTACCATCATGGACTGTTCCAAAAGGAAGTGATGAAGTTATGGTTGATGTTCTTGAGAGGGCAGACCAGCAGGTCCGGTACCAGAGAAAGAGAGATGAAAGACTGGAACAAATGGCATGCTGACAGGTGGGCGGAGAGGCTGAGGCTCACTGCCCAGGTGTAGGAGAGCATTTCAGCAAGGGAGCTAGCACTTGCAAAGCAGTTCCTGGAACAGGAACAGTGGCTAAAGGAGAAGGACAGAGCTCAACAGAGAGGACTGTTCTAGCAACTCCTGTCTATAATGTCTGCAAGAGCACCGGCCCCTGCTACCTCTACATATCATGGCATGATGACCCAGCAACGTCAGCCCAGCAGTAGCTTGAATAACTCCATGTCACGACGGCCCATGTGTTCAGGACTCATGAGTGTGTGGGCAGGCCTTCCTTCTTCCACCCCTCTCCAGTAGAAACCCCCATCCCTCCCACCTGCTGCAAAGTGAGGGCTAAACATGTAAAGAAGGGAAAGGAGAACTTGGGGTCAAAATATGCAGTGATAGGGGGATTGTGTTGGGTACTATTTCCTGCTCTTTCTTTTGGGGTGTGTGGTGTTGTAATGGCGCTGGCCTGCCCAGGACTGTGTGGGTGATTTACTGTTTTAAGACCTGTTTACACATAAAGCATGTTATGTTTTCAAGACAGTTTATTGTTGTCAGTGCACCACATCATTCAATCACTTGAGATAATAAAGTTAAAAACCTGGTAAGGAGTAATTAAGCATCACAGAGAAAACAGTATTCCTCTAGTTACCTAGGGACAGCAATTCAATTTTCAATAAATTCCATCTGTACAGCCATTGAGCCGCCCCTCCTCTCCCTCTTCCAACTACAAACACATTCACTTTTCATCATGTCATTCTGACTTACATTGCATGGCGATCAAGACCATGCCCCTCCCAAGCACTGTACCCTCCAAAAGGGCCAGTTTTCCCCCACAAGCACATGCTCACAGGTACTATTCCCTCTCTTCCATTGGACCATGCAAGTCCATAATGTGAGCGCACAAAGCATCCCTGACTTCTGCTGCCTGGGTGCAACCAGTTCCCACAGTGGTAGCTGCACTTTCTGGCTGAGGAAACTGATCCAGTGTCCCCTTGCTGTCATAGGTCAATGGCTCCCCTCGGGCTTTACAAAGGTTATGAAGAGCACAGCAAGCCTTAGTAATATGTACAGCATTAATTACACTGGCATCCAAATGGGTTTTTAAATACCTCGAGGGTGATTTTAATCTGCCAAAAGCACATTCAACAACCATCCTTCACATGCTGAGAGTGTAATTTTTGCCAGGGCCTCTAAAATCAGGGTGTTGTTTCATAAGCTAAGGCAAAAGAGTGTACATGAGGTCCCCAAGAATAACAATGTGGACAGTAACATCATTTATGACAATGTCATTTGGTGGGAATAGTGTCCTGGCCTGTCCATGAATGTAGACACCCAAGCAGCAAAATAACCCTGGCATCATGGACTATTCCTGTACAGCCAACACACTTGCATTCATAAATCTGCCTCTGAGATCCACTAGTGCCTGCACAACAATGGAGTAGAAGTCTAGTTTCTGTACTCATGTGTTCCTCAAGGAGGGCAAACTGTGAGCACATGAGTCCCATCAATAGAACTGCCATAGTTAGAGAAACCCCTTTCTCTCAAAGCCAGCAATTACCTCTGGGATATCTTTAATGCCTGCCACTTTGGGGTAAACCACACACCTGGTCACCTCAGTGACTCTCCCACTTTACCCACAGTTGACTTTCCAACTCCAAACTGGTTGGCAATGGACCTGTAGCAGTCTGGGAAAGCCAGCCTCCAGACAGTCAGAGCAACCTGCTTCTGGACTGACTCGGTTGTGTTTCTTTACTCTGGAGGGTTGGGGCAAGGGGCTCACAAAACTTCAGAAATGTTGGTTGGTTCATGCAAAAATCTGGGACACACTGCTGGTCATTCCGGGTCTGCAGGATGATGTGGTCCCACCAATCTGTGCTCGTGGCCCTGCACCAGAAGCTGCAGTCTATGTAGGGGGAATCAGTGGTTATGCAGATTATACTCTGCCAGTTAGAATCTGCCATGCCAGGGTACTCCTCTGCCTCCTCCTGCAGATCCATCAGGAAATTTCTCAGGCATGTGGGACAGATGCTCTGCCAGTTTCCTGACACAGGAGTGAAAGTGAAAGCAAGAGAAGTTCATAAAAAAGTGCCACTTCCATGTTGCTAGCTTTGGTAGCTGGGAGCATACAGACCAAATGACTGCTCGGCAGGCTGTGTTGGCGGGCAGTTCAAACTTCCTGTAATGTGAAGGGTGGGCAGTAGAATTTTCCCACAGTGCACCATGTTCCTAGGGCTAGAGCAGCACATTGTGTGGGGAGGGAGGGAATGCTAAGCACTCTGGGATATTGTTACTTTGACTCGCGTCAGTGCATTGCAGTGTGGGATGCCAAAGCCCTAGATTTGAGCACGGATCAGAAAATTCTTAACCTAGCATTAAAATGCAGTGTACATGCTCAAGCCCAGGATTTCCTGACACAGATCAGATTACTTGAGTCCCACTAACCCTAGGCTTACATTGCCATGTAGACATGCGATGCTGGCAGACCAGGTGCTAGCTCATGCCAGGGTCCCTAGGCCTCACTGAAGACTGACAAATATATATATTTGGACCAAGTATAATTGGTCCTGCTAGTGAAGGCAGGGGGCTGGACTCAATGACCTTTCGAGGTCCCTTCCAGTTCTAGGAGATTGGCATATCTCCAATTATTACCTATTTTTTTTAAATGCATAGCAGTCTGGCTTACCTGTGCATTAGTATTGATAAAATAGTTATTAGATTTATAGTGATGTGTTTAGTGTTTGGATTTTATGAAACGTTTGTGAGTTGCGGCATGCATTAATCTCACTTATAATATCTGTATCCCATGTTATAAGATAATATTTAAGTGTTTGCTTTGTTACTATATAAGTGTTTGCTATGAAGCTGGAGACAAAGAAGCCGGAATCTGGGGAGGACAATATTTCTAAGCATAAGCAAGGGATCCCCAAACTGCTTAGCTTGGTTTAGCCATAAAGGACATATAGAGCTTGCGCATTACAACAGCTTCTCTTAGTTTTTGGAACCTAAGACTGTAACTCACTTGCATGTATATGTTTACCCGCTTTAACCTTGTAAATCATTCTAATTTCTTTTTCCTAGTTAATAAGCCCCTAGTTTGTTTATTACAGGATTGGCTACAAGCATTGTCTTTGGTGAGAGATCTGACCTTGGGTAAGTGACTGATCCTTTGGGACTGGGAGTAACCTGAATATTGTTGGGGGTTTTGGTGTGAGGGATTATCTATCACAAAGGCAGGCTTACCTGGATGGCAAGATAGACTAGAATGCCCAAGTGGACTTCTGTGGCTATGTGTTAAGGCTGTTATAATGCTTGAGGAGTTCACACTTGATGGTTGGTGAAATATAATTATAGAACATACAACCCGTTTGGGGTTTGTGCCCTGGTTTGTGGCAGTCTGCCCTGAGATTGGCAGGGGCCACTTCAAACAGCGTGACAGAGACAAAGAGCCACATCCTCAGCTGTTGTAAATGGGTGTAGCTCCACTCATTTCAATGGGGTGTGCTGATTTACATGTAATGAGGATCTCCATCAGTGGTGGGCAACCTGCGGCCCCTCAGGGCAATCCACTGACAGGCTGCGAGATAGTTTGTTTACATTTTACAGTTTGTTTACAGTTTGTTTACAGTTCACTGTTCCTGGCCAATGGGAGCTGCAGGCGGCCATGCCTGCAGATGGTCAATGTAAATAAACTATCTCGTGGCCCACAGGTGGATTGCTCTGATGGGCTGCAGGTTGGCCACCACTGATCTAGACCTTAAAGTGAAAGATTATTATTTCTTTGTTTGCAGTAGTGCCTAGAAGTCCCTCCTATTGATTTCAGTGATGCTAGGATTCCCTCTCCTCCCTCATCGTTCTCCCAACCCCACAGGTTTTCATAGGGTACTAAATTGATGTTAATTTTAGCTCTGATTTATACATACAACATAGACTCGAGTGTAAAGTTGATTCATTTCACAAACACTTTTTAAATAATGGGATTCTTTCTCCTTGACTGGAAGCTGGATTTATGCTAGGCTCTTGTGCTGTAAGATCATAGTTTCTAGGAGTTTGATGTCAGAGGGGACCATTAGATCATCTAGTGTGACCTAATGTAACACAGGCCATTGCATTTCACCCAGTTACCCCTGTATTGAGCCCAATAACTAGTAAGTTTGACTAAAGCATAACATGTGTTTGGCCTAACATATCTTTCAGAAAGGCATCTAGGCTTGATTTGAAGATATCACAATATGGAGAATCCACATTTCCCTTGGTTATTTGTTCCAAAGGTTAGTCACTCTCACTGTTAAAAATTTGTGCCTAATTTCTAATTTGAACATAAGAACATAAGAACATAAGAAAGGCCGTACCGGGTCAGACCAAAGGTCCATCTAGCCCAGTATCTGTCTACCGACAGTGGCCAATGCCAGGTGCCCCTGAGGGAGTGAACCTAACAGGCAATGATCAAGTGATCTCTCTCCTGCCATCCATCTCCATCCTCTGACGAACAGAGGCTAGGGACACCATTCTTACCCATCCTGGCTAATAGCCATTTATGGACTTAGCCACCATGAATTTATCCAGTCCCCTTTTAAACATTGTTATAGTCCTAGCCTTCACAACCTCCTCAGGTAAGGAGTTCCACAAGTTGACTGTGCGCTGCATGAAGAAGAACTTCCTTTTATTTGTTTTAAACCTGCTGCCTATTAATTTCATTTGGTGACCCCTAGTTCTTGTATTATGGGAATAAGTAAATAACTTTTCCTTATCCACTTTCTCAACATCACTCATGATTTTATATACCTCTATCATGTCCCCCCTTAGTCTCCTCTTTTCCAAACTGAAGAGTCCTAGCCTCTTTAATCTTTCCTCATATGGGACCCTCTCTAAACCCCTAATCATTTTAGTTGCTCTTTTCTGAACCTTTTCTAGTGCTAGAATATCTTTTTTGAGGTGAGAAGACCACATCTGTACACAGTATTCGAGATGTGGGCGTACCATGGATTTATATAAGGGCAATAATATATTCTCAGTCTTATTCTCTATCCTTTTTTAATTATTCCTAACATCCTGTTTGCTTTTTTGACCGCCTCTGCACACTGCGTGGACATCTTCAGAGAACTATCCACGATAACTCCAAGATCTTTTTCCTGACTCGTTGTAGCTAAATTAGCCCCCATCATGTTGTATGTATAGTTGGGGTTATTTTTTCCAATGTGCATTACTTTACATTTATCCACATTAAATTTCATTTGCCATTTTGTTGCCCAATCACTTAGTTTTGTGAGATCTTTTTGAAGTTCTTCACAATCTGCTTTGGTCTTAACTATCTTGAGTAGTTTAGTGTCATCTGCAAACTTTGCCACCTCACTGTTTACCCCTTTCTCCAGATCATTTATGAATAAATTGAATAGGATTGGTCCTAGGACTGACCCTTGGGAACACCACTAGTTACCCCTCTCCATTCTGAGAATTTACCATTAATTCCTACCCTTTGTTCCCTGTCCTTTAACCAGTTCTCAATCCATGAAAGGACCTTCCCTTTTATCCCATGACAGCTTAATTTACGTAAGAGCCTTTGGTGAGGACCTTGTCAAAGGCTTTCTGGAAATCTAAGTACACTATGTCTACCGGATCCCCCTTGTCCACATGTTTGTTGACCTCTTCAAAGAACTCTAATAGATTAGTAAGACACGATTTCCCTTTACAGAAACCATGTTGACTATTGCTCAAGAGTTTATGTTTTTCTATGTGTCTGACAATTTTATTCTTTACTATTGTTTCAACTAATTTGCCCGGTACCGACGTTAGACTTACGGTCTGTAATTGCCAGGATCACCCCTAGAGCCCTTTTTAAATATTGGCGTTACATTAGCTAACTTCCAGTCATTGGGTACGAAGCCGATTTAAAGGACAGGTTACAAACCTTGGTTAATAGTTCCATAACTTCACATTTGAGTTCTTTCAGAACTCTTGGGTGAATGCCATCTGGTCCCGGTGACTTGTTAATGTTGAGTTTATCAATTAATTCCAAAACCTCCTCTAGTGACACTTCAATCTGTGACAGTTCCTCAGATTTGTCACCTACAAAAGCCAGCTCAGGTTTGGGAATCTCCTAACATCCTCAGCCGTGAAGACTGAAGCAAAGAATCCATTTAGTTTCTCCGCAATGACTTTATCATCTTTAAGCGCTCCTTTTGTATTTTCATCGTCAAGGGGCCCCACTGGTTGTTTAGCAGGCTTCCTGCTTCTGATGTACTTAAAAAACATTTTGTTATTACCTTTGGAGTTTTTGGCTAGCCGTTCTTCAAACTCCTCTTTGGCTTTTCTTATTACACTCTTGCACTTAAGTTGGCAGTGTTTGTGCTCCTTTCTATTTGCCTCACTAGGATTTGACTTCCACTTTTAAAGGAAGTCTTTTATCTCTCACTGCTTCTTTTACATGGTTGTTAAGCCACGGTGGCTCTTTTTAGTTCTTTTACTGTTTTTCTTAATTTGGGGTATACATTGAAGTTGGGCCTCTATTATGGTGTCTTTAAAAGGGCCCATGCAACTTGCAGGGATTTCACTTTAGTCACTGTACCTTTTAACTTTTGTCTAACTAACCCCTCATTTTTGTATAGTTCCCCCTTTGAAATTAAAGGCCACAGTGTTGGGCAGTTGAGATGTTCTTCCCACCACAGGGATGTTGAATGCTACTGTATTATGGTCACTATTTCCAAGCGGTCCTGCTATAGTTACCTCTTGGACCAGCTCCTGCGCTCCACTCAGGATTAAATCTAGAGTCGCCTCTCCCCTTGTGGGTTCCCGTACCAGCTGCTCCATGAAGCAGTCATTTAAAGTATCGAGAAATTTTATCTCTGCATTTCGTCCTGAAGTGAAATGTTCCCAGTCAATATGGGGATAATTGAAATCCCCCACTATTATTGGGTTCTTAATTTTGATAGCCTCTCTAATTTCCCTTAGCATTTCATCATCACTATTACTGTCCTGGTCAGGTGGTCGATAATAGATCCCTACTGTTATATTTTTACTAGAGCATGAAATTTCTATCCATAGAGACTCTATGGAACCTGTGGATTCACCTAAGATTTTTACTTCATTTGAATCTACACTTTCTTTAACATATAGTGCCACTCCTCCCCCTGCACGGCCTGTTCTGTCCTTCCGATATATTTTGTACCCCGGAATGATTGTGTCCCATTGATTGGTCTCAGTCCACCAGGTTTCTGTGATGCCTATTATATCTATATCCTCCTTTATCACAAGGCACTCTAGTTCACCCATCTTATTATTTAGACTTCTGGCATTTGTGTACAAGCACTTTAAAAACTTGTCCCTGTTTATTAGCCTGCCTTTTTCTGATGTGCCAGATTCTTTTTTATGTGATTGTTTATCATCTGATCCGGCCCTTACATTATACTTATCATTCCTCTGCTCCTGACTATAACCTGGAGATTCTCTATCATCAGACTCTCCCCTAAGAGAAGTCTGTGTCCGATCCACATGCTCCTCTGCAGCAGTCGGCTTTCCCCCATCCCCTAGTTTAAAAACTGCTCTACAACCTTTTTAATGTTTAGTGCCAGCAGTCTGGTTCCACTTTGGTTTAGGTGGAGCCCATCTCTCCTGTATAGGCTCCTCCCATCCCAGAAGTTTCCCCAGTTCCTAATGAACGTGAACCCCTCCTCTCTACACCATCGTCTCATCCACGCATTGAGACTCTGCAGCTCTGCCTGCCTACCTGGCCCTGCGCGTGGAACTGGGAGCATTTCTGAAAATTTGAAATTGTCTGGAATCAGATTCCAGCCATTGGTTCTTGTTATGCCATTTTCTGCTGGATTAAAGAGCCATTTAGGACCAGGTATTTCCTCCACATGGTGGTATTTATATACTATAATCCAAGTTACCTCTCAATCTTCTTTTTGGTAAAAGAAATAGATTGGACTCTTAAAATCTCTCACTAAAAGGCATTTTCTCCTGGCTTCAAATATTTTTTGTCACTCTTTTCTGCACCATCTCCAATTTTTCAACACCCTTTTTAGAACCCAGGACTCAATACAGTATTCTAGTATCTATCTTACCAATGTCATATACAAGGGTACAGTCACCTGTCTGCTCCTGCTCACTGTTGCCGTGCTTATAAATCCAAAGATTGCATTAGCCCTGGTAGCCACAGCATTGCAGTGGGAGCTGAGTTGCTTCTCCACAATGACTCTTAAATCCTTTTCAGAATCACTTGCTTTCCAGGATATAGACCCCCACAGTGAGGGTATGGGCTGTATTCCTTGTTCCTAGAGGTATAATTTTACATTTTGCTGTATTAAAGCACATTTTGTTTGAGTGGGCCCAGGTTACCAAGTGATCCATATCGCTCTGTCTGACTGTCCTGGTCTCATCATTATTTACCACTCTGCCAATCTGTGTCATCTGCAGATTTTATCAGCAGTGATTTTATATTTACTTCCATAGCACTGATGAAAATGTTGAATAGCATGAGGCCTGGAAGTGATCCCCGCAGAACTCCATTAGATACACCTCCATTTGATGATGATTCCCCACTGACCACTATTTTATGAGATCTGTCAGCCAGTTTTTAATCCATTTAACACATTGTTTTATTGGGATTATATAGATATAATGCTACAAGGATTTCAGTAGAAATCTCTCCAGAAACATTTGTATTATTTCAATTTTTATAAAATTAGAAAAAGAACATTTCTAATTATGGCCAGTGTGATATTGCAATAGTGTCAGGGGTCAACATTTTGTTAAGGCATCATTTACTATTACTTTGATAGGATCTTGGTCATTAGAAGTGGTTAGCTCATCCATTCCTGTTAACTGCATGTGCATGTAGATATATATTACTCTGATACCGTACACTAATACCTGTAGATATTTTATCTTAGTGAGTTGCTTTTAAAAGAAGTGCCTACCTTATAAAGAGCAGGATGCTGTTGCTAATCTTCGCCCTTACACATGCTACACAATATAATCATGAGCTTTTAAAGATGTACAAGTTATTCAGATATAATCCCTACTTTGATTAAATTCTACTAACAGTTTCTCATCTATGTAGAAAAACAGGGAGTTTATGGGGCTAGATAATGTAACAGTTTTATTTAAAGCTGCTGGGTTTTTATGAGACAGGACTAATAAAATCTTCATGTTTACTCATAGAAATCTGTAAATGCCACCCTAGATTATGAATCAGAGGTGATTAGACAGAATTAACAGGCTAGTCCAAAGAAAACTTGAGACCAGAAGATCTAAGGGATACTTTTTCACACATGATTTGAATTATTGCGAAACTTTAGCTTCAGAGAGAGAAAGAGAGAGAGATCTTTCTGGTAGATGCAAATTCTGGGCAAAAGGGTATAATTACTAAGCAAGCTACTAATGTGGCACCTCTTTGGGATGTCACCTGTGTTTACCCATTAGAGCTTTGTGAATTGTTCACAACTACATCTGCAACTAGGTGAAATTCACTGTCTGTTTTGCTTCAAACTAGAATCCCAGTCCTTATTTCTCAAAACAGTTCTCTAAGCTTTCAAGTTGGCCTATGTTCTGGCTGGAATGAACCAGGGCAAATTTATGGTGGGTGCGTGAAAGAAACTCCTTGGTTTCAGTATACTGAGTTTTGATTAGAGATTCTAAATTCATTCAAATACAGAACTGAAAACTAGAGCTGGTCAAAAACCATGTCAATTTTTTTTTAAAATGAAAACCTGAGAACTGAAATGTTTTTGGAGAGGAGTTTTGACAACGTACCCACATTTTTTTTTATGAGAATGAAGAATGTTCACATTGAAATTTTATTGAGATTTTTTTTCATGTGGAGAAAAATCATTTCCTGAGCTGCAATAATCAGAGTGAAGTTCTAGAGACTGGGATGAAGGTAAACCATAATGACGGAGATGGACGATAGTAATTTACATAAAGCAGAGTAAGTTGAAACTTTCAGGTTTCTCGCAGCTCTAAAGTGCCCTGCTGGAACAAAATTTGAATACCATTCTTATAAACAAAGAAACAAAGTGCTGCTAGACTATAAATATGACAAGTTTTTAATGGAAATGATGTAGACATTATAGAGTAGTTGACAGAATATGTGCTTTAATTGTAGTTTGCTTTCAACATCTGAATGGTTAGTATATTTTTACTATAGTAACTAGTGTGGCCAGAATACCACAGAACTTGATAGATTTTAAGGCTAAAAAGGATTATCTAGTCTGACTTCCAATATATCACAGAGTATTACATTTCACCCAACGACCTCAGTATTGAGCCCAATAACTTGTGTTTGACAAAAGCATCACTTATATTTGGCTAATGTATACATTCCAGAAAACTGTCCAGTCATGATTTGAAGACAACAAGAGATGGAGAATCCACTACTTTTTTTGGTAGTTTGTTCAATGGCCAGTCACCGTCACTGTTAAACATTTGTGCTTTATTGATGATTTGAATTTGTCTGGCTTCAGCTTCCAGCTGGTCGTGCTTGCTATGCTTTTCTCTGATAGATTAAAGCGAGACTGTGAATGATAGTGTTTTTCATAATTTGCCATCCTAGTTTTCCAAGCCTGCTGGGCATTTTCTTCATTCAAGTCCCTCTTAAAAGCAGAGACCTTCTTCTTGTTCTGTGCTACAGAACCTAGCACAATGGGGTTCGGGTCCATGGCTAGGGCTCCTAGATGCTACGGTATGACGAATAAAAACAAAGAAATGAGTTCATAATTAAATCAAACAGCAACATAAACTCTACCAAGGCCCTAATCCTGCAAAGACTTACATATATGTTTAACTTTACTTACTGAGAGTAGTCCTGGTGACATCAGGGGAATAATTCCCAGTGTGTAAAATTAAGCACTTGTATAAGACTTTGCAGGAATCTGGGCCTACTTGGCCATGTTGCTATATCCAGCCCCATAGCCAGCAATGCCAACCACTACCACTTGTCCAGCTCTCCCACATATGCTTGTATGGATGGAATGCCCTCGCTGAATAGCTGCACTATGTTCTCCTTTAAATTGCCCTTCTCCCATGATAACTACAGGAAACTAGCCAATGACTAACGGCTACACTGAGGGGCAGTTAGGGATTTCAGTAGTTTATGTGTATAGAACAATGCTAATGCAGAATATTAATCGAATGTATGTTTTTATACCTCTCCCCCACCCTTCATTTGTTGTCCTTTGATTATGAGTTCTTCAGGTCAGGGACTGTGTCAGGGCCGGCTCCAGACCCCAGCGCGCCAAGCACGCGCTTGGGGCGGCGTCCCGCGGGAGGGCGGCAGGCAGCTCCGGTGGACCTCCCGCAGGCATGCCTGCGAGAGGTCCACCGGAGCCGCGGGACCGGCGACCGCCAGAGCACCCCCCACGGCGTGCCGCCCTGCTTGGGGCGCCGCAAATCCTAGAGCCGCCCCTGGACTGTGTATAGGGAGAACACCCAGCACATTACTGGTTGTCTGTTACCACCACCAAATAATATTATCATAACAACATAAGCATAATGTGGATGTATGTGTGAGGAATCATAAGGTCCTGTCTGACTTATGTCCAGCTTTATAGCTGGAATAAAAGGAGTTCATATTAAGCACCAGTGCTTTATGAGATTTCTTCTGTTTCCCTTCTCAGAAGTAGTCAAACTTTATACAAATAATTGGTGGACTTCAAACAAATACACGCTTCTCTGAACTCATGCAGACAGGAAAGACAGATATTTTCTGTCTTGCCTATGCACATATTTTCTGTGAAGCTAGAGAGAGACACGATTATGACCAGAGACTAGTGGCACATGTACATGCAATACATGACAAAATTTCCGTTTCACTCCAAATAGCTTTGAAAGTAATCTCAGATGGAAGATGTAAGAACAGAAAGGCAGTCTGCTCTGTACAATGTCTCCTTTAGCCATTCACTGCTGCTACTGTAGTTGGGCCAATCCCTAAACTACTTTATGCTGATTAGAAGAGTCTGTGTAGCTGACTTCACTGCACCACTTTGAGCTTTCCCCAGTATAGGCCTTTGTGTCTTTTCATTGTACACTCATTGTCTGTATTAAACCTCAGATATGTCTGTGCTCATAGAACGCTCGCAGGACCTGAAGGATTGGGTGGGAGCAGAATGGCTATTTCCTCCTCTAAGCAGTAAGGGACACTATCTGATACAAATTCCAGATTTAACACTGAGAAGGGGGGTGGGGGAATCCGTGTCCTGGCATATTTTTGAAAGCAATGGGTTATATTTGTCCATTCAGTTCCTCACATATTTTCCTTCTATGCCATATAATCTTCAGCATGTTACATGAAAACACTATAATTTGTAGGGCATCTTCCAGGCTCCACTGTTTCCCACCCATCCATCATCCCCTTTTTAGAAACAACCTCATGGGAAAATATACTGATGTTTTCTCTTAAGTTGCACAACCCCTTAATACATAGTTTGAATTGTCTTGGACAATCAGGCAGGTTTTTTTATGACCACCATTTGCCTCCCACTCTGCATGCAGATTATGGGTGAGAGAAGTACCCCAGGTTGGTACTTTTGCTAGATGCAGGATTAGATAGACACTTCCACTCATTCAAGTGCTAATTTTAATAAAGCCAAATCACATCTTTTAAAAAATCATTGTAGTATTTATCTGCAAAGAGAAGGTAGAATGCTCCTCTGCTTTCAAGTTTTTCTTTCAAGGGCAAGGCATAGGACCGGAAGTCAGGAAATCTGAGTTCTTTTCCCAGATAGGCCCAGATTTTGAATTACCTAAGTTTGTGGGTCTCAGTTTGTAGGTGCCCATCTTAAGAAATCCAAAAATGAAGCCAAGAAGTACTCGGGAATTGCAACTCTTATTGACTTCAGTTGTACTTGTGGGTACTTCTGAAAACACAGCCCAGGGTGTCTCAATCCTGGGCACCCCAAATTAATGGACATTTTGTAAAATATAGGCATTAACATCCTGTGCCTCAGTTTTCTCATCTGTAGGAATAATATTCACCTTCCTCACAGGAGTGGTGTGAGGCCAAATTCATTAGCGTTTTTGTAGTGATTGGAGATCCTCAAGAGGTACTATCAAAGAACAAAGTATTACTATGTAAACACTGTAGCAGTGAAGCTAGAGGGAAGGAAGTTCACCATTCCCATTGGTGAACAGGAGAAAGAGCAGCCCAGAGCTGCTTCTTAACTCCAAAAAGACAGAAGCTCACAGGGGAAGGATCTCTCTGCTGCCATCTATTGGTGGGCAGGGCAGGCAATAGGATGAGCCAGGCCTTGCGTGCATCATTACCTTCCATTTCTGTGTGAACATTTGGGCCATTTTGGCTAAAATTCATTGTTTTATGCGTAGGGGTAATGAAATGTTATTATCTTTATTGAGTGACTAAATGGCAAAGGAACTGCACTTAATATACTGTGGGTGAGGGGTCTCCATAAGCAAACCTTGGGTCTGCACTGCTGGGTAGTGGAACATGGCCACATAAGAAAAAGGGACTCCGACTTTCTGGCAAGGAGTTTGTGCTGGGTAGTAGGGACTCTGCTCAAGAATCCTATGTGCTATTAGTCCCTATCCACTGAAGACTTTACAAAGTGGTACCAGCAAGGTGAAGCCTCCCTCTCTTGTTCCCCCAAACCAGCACCAACCAAGCTGAAATCACTCTAGCTGGGTTACATGGTAGAGCCTCTGGGTCAGACCAGGGCCAGACCAGGCAGCACTTACCCTAGGCGCAGAAGATGGACCTGTCTGAGTGTACTCCTCCTGGACTCGACTTCGCTAAGAACAGACAATGAATGGCGAGTGGGGTGTAGTGGAAGGGGGAGGGAGAAAGTGACAGTTGAGAGATGCTGGTTTACTGCATGTTCACACAGGTGGGTGAGGAGTTGAATTAAAGGAAGTTACTGTCAGGGTGGGTGTTGTATTTATTATTTGTAGAAGTATATTATTATATCGTTGCTGTGTTTTCCCAAGTTTAGTGCTATTGAAAGATTTTAGGGCACATAAAGTAGCAGTGTATACTTTGGCAAACCCATGTACGGCAGTGGAGATGTTCCAGGTTAGGGGGAAATGAAAGGTTCAGACTCCAGCCCTTAAGTGAAAGGTGACTATTTAATGCCAAGCAAGCGCAAGTGAGAGAGTTAAAACAAGACACATGGGCATTAATTACAAACCCATTCAAAAACTTAGCTCAAAAGTGTCAATTCAAGCAACTCTGGAGAGACCTTCACTTGCAAAGCCTGTTGTAGGAGCAGCAGTGATCTGTATGATCTGTATGCTCTGTATAACCTGTATGTTCAAAAGGTCTGTTACACCTTCCCCTCCCTGTTTCGTCCCCCTCCCTCTCCCTCCTGGAATGCTTCTGGGATCAATGGGCTGCTTGAGCAGCTGGAAGATCAGTATATTTTTCCAAAAAAGTTACTCATTTGTATGGCTCTGATATGAATTTTTCAATATCCTGAGCAAATCCAGCTGCAAACTCAATTTTGGCCCAAGATAGAAACTATTTTGTAGCCTTTAATTTAGTAAGTGATAGATTATTTGTAAATTGAAACTCTGCTCTGAACCATCCCTGGTTTTTCAGGGAGAAGGTGAACTGCAACCTGAAAAATTGCTCTTTATCTTATTTCTAGTTGTTCATGATACCCAAACTTCAAAAGGCTTGGTTTGGCTATTTGGCTAAATACCTTAAAGTTAACTGTTTGTTCAAATCTTATCCGTGCTCTTGTGTTTACAAAATTAGTTTGAAATTTCATAAATCAGGCACTTTCAAATACTTTGGTTTATGTACTTCTGGTAGCCAATCCAAAGTAGCCAAATTGTTTCAAGTGAAATCTCAGGAGAGAAGCTTGAGGAAATATTATGAGAGATGTTGATTATATTTGGTCACCTGTGATTCTAATAAAGGAAACAGCAGCTTAAAATAAAGAGTTTAGAGCTGAGCAAATGGTGCAAAAGGCTCTCTGTGAATATTAGTTTGAATATTTAATATTTAAAGAAATTTGCTTTTGAGTTTTACTGGTAAAAATATATTTTTAGAAAAATTAATTTTAAGCTTAAACATAAAATAGTACAGTGAATTTGAAATGTGCTTTCTATGAACTCACATTAGGAATCTAGAAAGTTGCAAACTAGTCAGTGGCATTCTAGAACATAAGAAATAATTCAGTGGATAAATTTACATGTTGGGAGGCAGTGTTGCCCAATGGATAGAGCACTTGACTGGAACTCAAGATCTGGTTTCTCATCTGGGCTCTGCCATTGGTTTGCTGAGTGATTTTGCGCAAGTCATATCACCGCTCAGTGCCTCAGTTTCCCAATCTGTAAAATGGGGCTAATGATACCTCCTTGGTAAAGTGCTTTGAGATCTACTGATGAAAAGTGCTATATAAAAGCTAGGAATCATTAGTGCTACACACTTGCTCTACTCTAACCAATGGAAGGTGTATGAGATGCTTGAGCTCTTCTTTGGAAAGTTATTGTGTGATTAACTTTGCAATGGACCTTTTGGCCTTAATTTGCCGATACTCTGAAACTTCCTTTTTTAAATGTGGATTTGTGCCTATCTCTTCAGTCTTATCTCTGTGCAGATGGACAGAATAGGAATTTATTCAACAGTTCAAATATAGTTTGCACTAGAATGTTGTTAGAGAAATCCAGATGCCTGTCATCAGTTAATTCCTCCCCCCACCCCCACCTTCATTCATTCTCCTAATGGGCATAGGATACGCTGAACCTGCTTTCAGATTATGTTTGGTTTAGCTGTGCTCTACATAACTGGGCACATTGTAGCTACTTTTTCTATTTAATGTTGATACTGAACAATCAAAAACTCTTTGCAGAAGAGAAACAAATGACTTCCACATGAATACAAAATCCCTAAATAAATCCATCAAATATGTTGCCTCAACTATTTTTCTTCTAACATTGAGAGAATGCTGGCACATTGTTAGTACACAGCATTTGGTTAGCTAACAACACATAGAGATCTCTGAGGTTTGAAAAGAGGATAATTCCCACAAAGTAAACACTATCCAGCTACAGTATTTGACTCGGATATCCTAGGTTATTGAATTCTACAGGCTTACTTTTTATATGTTTGATTGACAGGTTAGGCATAACAGGTAATAGATAGCTATGATAAATGCTGGCAAAAGAGATGTAATGGACTTCAACTCTGGAAAGTACACTTCTCATACTAACTTTGTCACACAGAGGTTTTGTACAGCCATCCATTGTTTGTTATGGCAACACTCCCATTGTCTTTAGGAGGGCCAGAATTTCACCCAAGGGATTTAATTAGTGATTCTAATCACCAAGGGTCCAATCCTGCTAACACTTATGTATAGGTACCTTATTTTACTCAAGCAAGTACTTCTGTTTAGGTCAATCATGTGGTTAATGTTTGCTGGATTGGGGCTTCACTTTGATTTGAGAGCCAGGTCCCAATGTACTGGGTACAGAACAGCCAACAAGCACTAAAGCAAAAATCACATGCTGGGTTGGTGCTTTTATCCTATTTTTATTTACCTGGTATTTAAAGACAAACTTTCATTTAAGTCACTAAGTGATATAAATAGTCACAAGTGCCTTGTCTTAATGTAGCTGCTGTTGAGTTGTCCAACAACTAGAACTGTGCAAATAATGAAGTTTTCAATTCACTGGCAATTTCAAAAAAATAAAATACAACATTTGTTCTGGATCAAATGAAATGTTTTACTTCAATTCTGAGCTTTAAAAAAGATTAAGTAAATTTGAAGGAAATTTTGAAATGAAAAGTCATTTTGAACTGGAAAATAAAAATGTTTCATTTAGAAAATTCCCAAAGTGGAATCCTGCTAGGGTCTGTTCTAGGTTCAGTACTATTGAATGTTTTTATTAATGTCTTGGATAATGGAGTGGCCAGTATGCTTATAAAATTTGTGGATGATTCAAAGCTCAGAGGGGCTGCAAGCACTTTGGAGGACAGGATTAGAATTAAAAAATGACCTTGACAAAATAGAGAACTGGTCAGAAATCAACAAGATGGTATTCAGTAAAGACAAGTGCAAAGTGTATTGCACTTAAGAGGGAAAAATCAAATGCACAATTACAAAATGGGGAGTAAGTGGTGAGGTGGTAGTACTGCGGAAAAGGATCTGAAGGTTATAGTGGATCACAAATTGAATATGAGGCAACAGTGTGAGGCTGCTGCAAAAAAAATGTTAATATCATTCTGGGATATATTAATTGGAGTATAAAATGTAAGACACAAGAGGTAATTGTCCCACTCTCTTTGGCACTGACGAGGCCTCAGCTGGAGTATTGTGTCCAGTGCTTGGTGCTACACTTTAAGGAGGATGTTGACAAATTGGAGAGAGTCCATAGGAGAGCAACACAAAATGATGAAAGGTTTAGTCTTGAGAAAAGAAGACTGGGGGGTTTAAGTCTTCAGATCTATTAAGGGGTGTTAAGAGAATGGTGATCAATTGTTCTCTGTGTCCACTGAAGGTAGGCCAAGAAGCAATAGGTTTAATCTGCAGCAAGGGAGATTTAGATTTGATATTAAGAAAAACTTTTTAATTATTAAGATATTTAACTGGAATAGGTTACCAAGGGAGGTTGTGCAATCCCTGTTATTGGAATTGGAGGTTTTTATAAACAAGTTAGACGAACACCTGTCAGGGCTGGTCTAGTTTTCCTTGGTCCTACCTCAGTGCAGGGACTGGACTAGATGATGTCTCAGGGTCCCTTCCAGCCCTATTACTCCGTGAAAGAAAACATTGACTTTTTTTTTTTAATTTTTAAAGTTCTATTAACAAGTGATTTGGGGAGGTGGTTTAAATTTTTGTTTTGTTGAGTGATGGGGAATATTGAAGAGAAAGAAGGTCCGGTGGACTGTTTGTGAATGAGGATAGAGTGGTAGCGCTTAAAATTTACTAATTTCCTCTTAAATAACTGAGTATTTGCAGTAAACAAATAACAGTATTCAAGTATTGCACTGTAGTGGGGTGGTTACCCGCTCCTGCCCTTTGGGGCTTAAAACAGCCCAGGAGAGGGCTGTAGCTGGGGCAAGAAGCCTGGGCTGATTGGGAGAAAGCAGGCCCAGCTGTGGCCAGGTCCCAATCAGGCCCAGCTGGCCCCTATAAGAGGCAGTGAGCCAGAAGCCCAGACAGTCTTCCTCTGCCTGTAGAGGGAGAAGGGCCTGGCTGCTTAGAAGCTAGAGACAAGGTACCTAGAGTATCAGAGGGGTAGCCGTGTTAGTCTGGCTCTGTAGAAGCAGCAAAGAATCCTGTGGCACCTTATAGACTAACAGATGTTTTGCAGCATGAGCTTTCGTGGGTGAATACCCACTTCTTCGGATGCAAGCAGTGGAAATTTCCAGGGGCAGGTGTGTATATATATAAAAGCAGCAGCAAGCAGGAGAGAGAAGGTTAGTCATCAGGAAGGGAGGGGGAGGATTTGCAGCTGAGGCAGAGGTGAAAACCAAAAGAGAGGGAACTGAAACTGGTTCTGTAATTGGCAAGTCTCTTTGTTTAGTCCTTTAAAACTGTGGTAAATTTGCAAATGAATTGGAGCTCAGCAGTTTCTCTCTGGAGTCTTCTCTCCTCCTTTTTTTTTTGGGAGGATGGCCACCTTAAAAAATCTATTGTGTGTGGCCAGGGGGGTTGGTGTTCTCCTACAGGTTTTTGTATATGCTATTTCTAATGTCTGATTTGTGTCCATTTATCCTTTTCCTTAGAGACTGTCCAGTTTGGCGATGTACATAGCAGAGGGGCATTGCTGCATATGATGGGCATATATATTTTGGGGGGGGTGGCAGGTGAAATGAATGGTGATGGTGTGGGATGATCTGGTTAGTCCTGTGATGGTGTTGCTGGTGTAGATATGTGGGCAGAGTTGGCATCGGTTTTTTTTGTTGGGTGGTTCCTGAGCTAGAGTTTTACTACGGTGGTGTGTGTGTGTGGTGAGCTGTGAGAATATGCTGGTTGGGTTGTGGTGTGGGCGCTGCCACCCAAGGCCTGTGAAAGTGTGGGATCATTGTCATGGAGTTGTAGATCCCTCTGATGATGCGGAGGGGGTTTGAGCTGGGGACTGTATGTGATGGCCAGTGGAGTCCTGTTGGTTTCTTTCTTGGGCTTGTCTGCAGGAGGGCTTCTGGGCTGGAGTACACTGTTGATCTGTTGTTCTATATTTCCTGGTTTTCCTATGTAGGAGCTGAGATCTTGAGAATTTGTGGTGGAGATTCTGTAAGTGTTGGGTGCTGAGATGGAGGGTTTGCCCACCATCCATAGTTTCACCAGACATCAGCCACCATCCAGATCAGCCACACCACCACTGCACCCACCTGCCATATATGCCATCATATGCCAATGCCCTCCCTGTCTATGTAATGCCTGTGTGGATAGGAGTCTCTAAGGAAAGAAAACTATCACAGGACCAACATCAGACACAAAACATTCACATATACACCTACACAAACCAACCTCCCCATCCACACAATAGCAAGCATTTGGCCAAGATTTTAAGGTGGCCAAAAACCATAGAGAAAAAAGAGAGGAAGCTGACTCAGAGAGACTCATTTAATTTTAATTTTTTTAAATTTTAACACCATCAACAAAGACTGTGGCAATTAGAGAACCAGCTTATCCAATTTCCCCTTGTTTCTCACACCTTTTTTTCCTCAGAGGTTTCCCACTCCCCTGGCTCTTCCTCCTTCCTCATCTCTCTAGCCTGCTTGCCTGCTTATATTGCCTTGCTATATACACAAATTTCCACACATCCTGAAATTTGGCTGTTAGTCTATAAGGTGCCACAGGATTCTTTGGTACCTAGAGTGGAGCAGGGCTGGGGAAAGGCAGAGGAGCTGGGGAGCTCTTGCCTGGAAAGCCCCAGGCTGTGGCCTAGGTTAAGGCCAAGAGGTACTGGGGGTTGCAGGGGGCAGTGGGGTGGGGGTTCCCCTGGGAGGGGGAGACCCAGTGAAAGGGGCACTGGGGTCCAGGGAGGGACATGGGGGCCAGAGGACAGGCGGATCACTGGCCTGCAGAGGGTGCTCCGGACGCTGGAATGAGCTAATTCCCGAGGATGACCAGCAGGAGGCTGGCCCGTCTACATGCACCTCCCTGTTACAGACAGGTGCAAGGGAATAGTGCAGATACTGAAGTAACCGAATCTAAAACGGAGATATTGGACTGGTCTAATGACTCAGTGGTCACTACTATACATCAGATGATCATGATTCCAGATCCTAGTCTTTCAATTGCAAGATTGGGAGCTTTAGAGAGGCAGCCTTCTACTCCTGAGGATAAGGACAGAAGGACTTTCTTATGCCACTGCATAGTGACTTCTGCTGCGCCTAAAAATGACAGACTCAACCAGAAGAGTGGTTTCCATAAGGTGAGAACTTTAGGGTATCTGAGAGTTAAAGCGGGGGAGCAGTGCTGTCCTGAGAGGAACAGAGAATATCTTACCCCCAAATGGATCATACAAACGCCAGCTAAAAGCTACACGGGGTTTAATTCCTTTAAATTCCTATCCTGACAAGAACTATAAGATCACCATAAGGACAGAGTTTTTGGAAACGATCCTGTAAGTCTGCAGCTATAAAAGTGGCGCACAAGTTAAACAATGAATACATGGTCTAATTAATTATTGCTAGGAATTTTTCAGACTTTTAAGCTGTTATAAACCATTTTACCTCCCTGAAAATAATTACAAACTTCTTAACTGAAGTGATTTACTCAGAAACAATAAACCTGAACCCAAATGTATACCTTACTCAAAGGAAAGCAGCTCAAGAACTTACTGTTCAAAGGGAAGATTGTGCGGGGTGGCGGGGGCAGGGGGAGGGAGAGAAGGTTTTATGGAGCTAAAATGAAATAAAAGTCTGTACTTTACATTAAACCAAACCATTTTGATAAGAATCTTGGCCTGAAGCAATTTAAGCCATGAAAAATTAACTCCCCAAGCACTCCTGTCAGAGCCTAGTGATGGAAGGATCCCTGCAAATTCTTAATCTGCCTTTCTTCATGGTAGGACAATATAGTTCTATAGAAAGGCAGGTCAAGGAGCTGAACTCCCACAGTAGGTATCCAGAAAAGCAATCAAACTAAACTAGCAGGGAGTGGATTCCAACTGAACTCTGTGGTAAGGGGCTTTTCTCTTCCACCACAGGTATCTTACAGAAGGGAAGATTCCTGGGACTAGTGGTTTAATTTCTCTGGCTACCATGCTAATCACATACGTCCCATAATTACTGTCTTTCTTTCTTTACCCCAGACTGTCATTCTTCTGTCTTTTAGCTCCATCCAACAGGCAGACAATGTGGACACAAAGGCTGTGCAAGCTGGCTAGACACCTGATGGAACTCTGAGCCTCCATGACATACTCCCCCACACCGCACTCTCTTTTTCAAATATTTAATTTGCATTCTTTCCCAGCAATAGCCAAATGTTCTGGGGCTGCTTTCTATTTTCACCTCATGAGATTATATGTCTGAACATAAAACCTGGTGAGAGCTGTGAACCAAACCAAGCCCCTGCAATGTGAGCCACAAACATGCCAATCAAGTCATGCTTTTGCAGGTCATCCCAGTGTCAGTTTTATATCAAGCCCTTCCTTCATCTTGTTTACTGTACAGCAATGGATTGTTCAGAAGGCAGACCAACCGGCCTGCAGTGAACGCCAAAGAGTTTGGAGGGGAGGGAGAGAAGAGGGGAGAAGTTATGACATTGGGGATCTGAGGAAGTGGTCATGGGATTCAGGCTTCTTTAATCCCAGTAAAATGCTTTGTTTGTATAATTTCTCTGGCTACGCATGTGTGTAAAGTAGAGAGAGAAGAGACGTAAGTGGTTCTATATTCTAAAAGTCCAAACAGGTTGCCAAAAGGCTTCTGTATGGGTCTGTTAGGTGGCCGTCGTGTTAGCAATCTTCATTGCCATGGAAGAGATTTGAGTTTGACTTCTGCAATGGCAACAGCCAAGAACGCTGTAGCACAGTCAGTCTAGATCTGCATCCTTCTGCAGACCAATTAATAAGAGATCCCGACATGGATCAATTTCCAGTCTCTAGCTACACTGTTCCCGGTATGATTCATTCTGTAGACCACCAAGAAAGGTTCCGAGGGCCACTGGTGGTCCCCAAGCAGGCCACAGTTTGAAAACCGTTACTGTAGAGAGAGCTCTGGTTCTGAGAAGGATCATTTGTGCCACTCTTCAGTGACTACTCTGAAGTGTGTTAATGTATTTCAGAGAGTGTCCTATCCAGCACTTCTTAAACAGAGGAAAGATCCCTGTGACACAAAGCCTTGTGGACATGGGGTTTAACTGAAGGAAATAGTTGTGACCCAGATTAATGACCCGGATTCATGCACACAGATGAGAGTAATTTTGTCATTTGAAAAAATAAAATGGTACTTTTAGCTCAGCAACAATCAGGAGGCATAATATAATCAAATTACAAAAATGCTGAAGCAGATTTCTCCAGCAGCTTTTTATAGTTTTTCCCTTTTTTCTGTCACTTTGGATGTTTTGCAATAAAGAACACTTTAAAGTATTACTTTTTTTCCATGTGGAGCAGTATTTGGAGAAGTCTAGTTCTATTACTGGTTTCATAAGAGCTAAAAACAGGAAAGAAAAAGCCATTGATAAAGCATATGAGATTCATAAAATTCTCACTCAGAAAGGAAACATCCTAAAACTCTTGCAAAGGAGGAACATTAAATGAAGAGATGAGGACAGATTAATTCCCTGCTTCTGAATAAGCCAATACTTTGGAACTTCAAAGTGTAACTAAAATTGCAGAAAAGTCTTTCACTTCATTTTTGAGAAAAGATACATGTATTCTGAGGCCCCTGAATTAGACAGCTGATTTTAAACTAATTAGCCGTGTGCTTTAGTCATGACAATATAGCTTTCTTCCTGCCTGGCTTATAATAGACATGACCCTGACTTGTAAAGTTTGGGTCCAGATCTAAATTTTCCCATAACACATGGGTGTGTGGATCCAGGATTTTCAATTCTTCTCTACGTACATGGACAGATTGTCTGGTACTGTGTGAGTGTGAAATTGTGTGTGTTGGGGGGGCGAGGAGGAAAGAGTGTGGTGCAGACCGCTTCCTGCATCTCTGCACAACCTCCCTTTGATTTTGGAGGGTTTTGTAGCTGCTCATCAAATCACTTAACTATGGATGAAAACCTGCAACTCGTACTACAGTCAGTGGCAGTTTTGGATACTCAAAACTTCTGGAAATCAGGCCACTTTTATTTAGGGACAATCCAATTTTAGCACTTGCATTTAAAAAAGTTGGCCTTTGCTTTTAGAGGTCAGCTAAACTGGCCCCATCTCACATTATGTATGGTGCTCCTATTAATTGACACATCCCCTCATTCAAATAGGCACTGTGATGATGAGTCTGGTGTATGAACTTCCATAGAACAGGGAACATAATGGAATGCTTTTCAAGATGTGATACATTTATCATTTCTTGCTGCCTTAATACTTACTAGATTTTTTTATTGATGTTAATTAAACTCTCTGTAGCTCAAAAGCTTAAAGAGCTTTCTTCTTAAGAAAAGAGCCTGCTTTCTTGGAAGGTTTTCTCCAAGCTAAGCTATACCAGCTATACTCTAAATCTAAATTCTTACTTGTTCTTTGGCTGGGACATGGTCATAGCCCTTGGCTCCTCAGGCCAGCTTGATGGAAAAGGTTGACTGAAAAACTGGTCCAGAAATTTCAAAGAAAGCATAATCAAAATCCTTTAAACTGTAACTCAGCTACTTACAAAAAACAAGAGTATCTTCTATCGTTTAGCTTTATCAGCAAGCACTAGCCTCTTAAAAGTGACGGCTGAAACTGACCAGCTTTATTCATGACCTCATGGCTGATAATTTTTGCAGCTGAACTAGTGTCTTTCAGTCAGTGAGGTAGCTCTAGGGAAACAGATAACTTTCTGTCTGAATCATTGTAAGAATTGGACTTTTGTGCATAAGTTTACAGCCCTCCAATTCCTAAATAATGGCATGCCCAAATTCCAAATATTTTGTTAAATAAAATTCTCCAGGACATGTAATAAATAGGACATGTAATAAACTCTGCTGTTCTGCTTGAACTGTGGATAGGTTCACTCATAAATACAAGAAGGCACTCAACAGTTTTTAAACAAGAAGAGGAAACACTGCTCTGAGGAATAAGCAGCCTTGGAAACCATGACATAAAAGTAATCTGAGTATGTAAACACCGAAGTGCAAAGAAAGGGTTAGACCTATATAAACAAAGAAAACTGGTGACCTGTGAAAGTGTGTAGGCAAAACTCACACAAAAAGGTGCACTCAGTTTACAGCTATGGGTGAATATTGAACTGTGGGCCCGATTTGGACCAGTTGTGAACTGTTAGTGGCATGAACCTGGTGCAGGGCAAGCTCACCAGAAAAGGGAATGCTGTGGCAGTGCAGACTGCAACACTTCTTCTCCCATCCCCTGCTGGATGCATAGGAATATGGAAAGTGCCAGATAAATGTTCTATCCAGTCCAGTGGATAATTAGGGAATAGCTTCTTTCTAACCCTATCAGCCAGCGGTTGACTTATGCCCTGGAGCATGAAGACATCTGTGTGACAAAGCTGGGAATTTTTGTAGTGTTTTACATGAACAGTGTGTGCACTCCTCAGTTTCCCTGTGTGCTGCATGTTTAACAAGGTGGTGGGAGAGGGTTTGTTGTTGCAGAGGACCAAGGTGTGACCTTGCCTAGCAGCTGGGACCCCCAGACAATGGCCTGGAGATGGGGAACCCTAACAACTGGTGACCTGATGACTAAGAGGCCCACCCCAGCTTGGCAGCCAGCCGGTTCTGGCCACTGGGAGGACAAAGGGTTGAGGAGAGAGGACCCCGGTGACTTGAGGAACCAGTTCCAGCCAGAGGGGAATAAAGGACAGAAGAGAGAGGGCCCCAGTGACCTGTTTATCTGGGATGGAAGACAAAGGAAAGGGGAGGAGCTGTTGGGGCAGGTGATATAGGATGCCTCGGCTGGAAGGAGGAAGTCTCTGGGCTAGGAGGAGAAAGCAGCCAGAGCCCACCTTGAGGTGGCGACACCTAGATGTACTGTGCTGAGGGTTGCTAGGCCTGAGGCCCTGAAAGTTTTCTATGCTGGGTTTAGACGCTCAATAAACCCTCCTGTTTTATAATGGCTGAGAGTCGCTCTGGTCTAGAGATTAGGGTTGCATTATTCCCTCTGGGAGTGGAGGCCTGAGTGAGGCCCAGGGGTCCAGAGTGAGTGGACTCCCTGAGGGGGCCCACAGTGAGAGACAGGCATGCTAAAGGCTCAGAGTGGTGCGGTTCCAGGAGGCGGAAGGGCCTACGACTTAACCCCTGAGAGAGAGTGGACCCCTGAGAAGGGCTGTCGCACTGAAGGGGGTTCCTTCCAGGGAATGTACAGAGCTGAGAGAAGAACAGGAGTACTTGTGGCACCTTAAAGACTAACAAATTTATTTTAGCATGAGCTTTCGTGAGCTACAGCTCACTTCTTCAGATGCATAGAATGGAACACACAGACAGGAGATATTTATACATACAGAGAACATGAAAAGGTGGAAGTATGCATAACAACAGGAAAAGTCTAATCAATTGAGATGAGCTATCATCAGCAGGAGGAAAAAAAACTTTTTGAAGTGATAATTAAGATGGCCCATAGACGGTGTGAGGAGAACTTAACATAGGGAAATAGATTCAATTAGTGTAATGACCCAACCATTCCCAGTCTCTGTTTAGGCCAGAGTTAATTGTATCTAATTTGCATATTAATTCAAGTTCAGCAGTTTCTCTTTGGAGTCTGTTTTTGAAGTTTTTTTGTTGCAAAATTGCCACCTTCAAGTCTGTCACTGAGTGGTTAGAGAGTTGAAGTGTTCTTCCACTGGTTTTTGAATGTTATGATTCCTGATGTCAGATTTGTGTCCATTTATTCTTTTGCGTAGAGACTGTCCGGTTTGGCCAATGTACATGGCAGAGGGGCATTGCTGGCACTTGATTAGACTTTTCCTGTTGGTATGCATACTTCCACCTTTTCATGTTCTCTGTATGTATAAATATCTCCTGTCTGTGTGTTCCATTCTATGCATCCGAAGAAGTGAGCTGTAGCTCTTGAAAGCTCATGCTAAAATAAATTTGTTAGTCTTTAAGGTGCCACAAGTACTCCTGTTCTTTTTGCGGATACAGACTAACACGGCTGCTACTCTGAGAGCTGAGAGAGAGCACGAGTCCTGCAAGTCCATGACAATCTGTCCTTCTAAATGTTTATACTAATGTTACTCTGGAAGTGATCCATATAAATATCTCATCTCCTTTGAATCATGTGAAGACCTCAGCCTCAGTGATATCTTGTGGCAGCATTTTCCTTTTATTTCTGATGAATGTGTTGCCTTTTAATTTCATTAGATGCCTCTGTTTTTGTATTTTGACAATGTGTAAATAATAGGAGTAGAGATGCTCAGAGAAACTTTAGCAGAACCATATTCAATTGAAAGCAAAACACTTAATGAAATTGTGTCAATTTTATCAGAATTTTGTTTTAGAAGAAAACTGGGGGGGAGGGGGGAGTTCCAACAGCATCAAAATGCCCACTTCAAATTTCATTTTGAAACAACTTCTTGTTCTGAATTTTTTTAAATTGTGTATTATAGCTACCTTAGATCCAGGCAACAGAAAAATGA
Organism: Mauremys reevesii; assembly: GCF_016161935.1. Taxonomy (NCBI): domain Eukaryota; kingdom Metazoa; phylum Chordata; order Testudines; family Geoemydidae; genus Mauremys; species Mauremys reevesii. The sequence continues at coordinate 115,270,522 of NC_052625.1, read as the reverse complement.
ATCGTATGGTACAGTTATGTGCAGGCACTGAACATCTTCAGAGGAAGCTGACAAAATGCAGGCATTAATCAGAGAAGGACGTGCAATACTAAATAGATACATTAAAAATGAAGTTACAACCTGTCCCACTACCCCTCTGTAAGGTCATCAGTCTGGGACAAGGGAATCCAGTTCTTTGGTTCCATGTGCTCCCAAGCCAACCTGGTCTAGGTAGGGTCTAGTCATAACTAGAAATAGTTCTGCCATCCCAGACCCTGAAACTCTAGTATGTGAGAGCCCTCCCGAGCCCTGTCAATTGCTTACATGTGCTCCAAATAGGCTGTTGTGGGCACCCTGGGCTTTGAGGACAATGTGGGAGGAGAGCAAAGAGAACAGGCTTGGTAAAGGAATTTGATGACAGAAACGTAAAGCATTCAAGAGTTACAGGTCTTGGAAAATAACAAAGGTCCTGAGATGCAACCTTCTCTAATCTCATCTGGCCCCCTTTCTGGCTGGGCAGACTCCATCCTGCCCTCTGTCTCCTACAAGTCCTCCTTCCATTGCTTTGATGATGGTTGACTTCCCTGCACTCAGCAGAGCCCTGCTCGTAAGCTGTTTGTCATGCTGGCCCACCTGCAGGCCCCTGTGTAGAAAAACCATTGTGTCATGAGGGTTGGGAATTGACCAAAACTAATGGCTCCACATTGTGGCCTTAGTCCTTCAATGAGGTATCAAACACTATTTCTGGGCAGGGCAGCTGTCCGAATGCAGTACAATAGATTGTCTTTGGGCATGTCCAGGCTTGTTTCACTCACAGTGCAACATAGGGTTCATAACCTGACACAGATATATCCCTCTCTGTCATCATGGTAGATTGCCAAGTTATTCTTTTAATCGTGAACACAGATTCTTTTAATGTCTGAATGCTAATGATGAAGGCTTTTTCAAGTGCAATGTGTTTATACAGCAAAAGCCAATTAGTATATGAAATATCTGTTTTATTTTTGTTTTTTTCCAGAGAATACAGTTATTTCAGACGGGACTTAGGACATAGACTTTTCCCCAATGTAAGCAATAAAGTAGTCCACTTCCTGTACTCTCCATGAACTTTCTAACAAATGAAGCCATATATTTGATTCATTTTTAATAATTTTCATAAAGAAACAAAAAATACAAAAGGGTAAATGACTTGCAGCATATATATGTTACCAAACATGGTACTTTTCACAGGTTTTGCAATAAAATTATGCAACTTTAAAACTTGTCAAAGCTGCAAGACCAGACAAAACAAAAATCAGAGCGTATTACACAGACATAACATGTCAGGGTGGGAGTAATAATAATAAAAGACGTACACAAATAGGGGAAAAGAGAAGTAGGGGACTATTAACGGGAAAGAAAAAAGCAGACAGGTCAGGTGGAATGGAAGTCTGGCATTATTTGAGCTATCTCAGCATTCTTTATCCAAATGTATCAAGAAATGGGGTCCAAATTTCTTCCAGTTCATATAATTGCTCTCTATATTGATAAACTCTATTTTTCACTGCTAACTCAGGTCCAAATACCACTGTTCTGCTCTGGGCATAAGCCTACTCCTCCACTTGGCAATCAGTGCAGCCCTCAAGAACCAAAATGTTTGTGGTGGAGTTCAACCTAGTGTAGTAGGTACATAACTAGGATATCATTTTCAGCTGAGGTTTGGTTGCTGAAGCCAACCACTGTTTTCACCGTTGTGTCCACCTCTTTCCACAGCTGCCTCACTGTTGGACAGTCCCATAGCATATGCTCCAGGGTTTCTTTCTCTTTAGTACAGTGCCAACAAACATCAGAGGACAAGGCCCTCATCTTGCACAACTTCTGTGGTGTCTAATACATTCTTTTGCTGCATCAGTCATAGTCTGAGATTCACAGAAGCATTTTTAACATTCCCTAATATGCTTTGTCACTGGGGTTATTTTAATGGCTGTGATAACCCCCTTCTCACATTTTCAGAAAGAACTCCAGACCAATGGAGTTCATCTTCATTGGTAAAGCATACACAGTGGACATGGGCCTGGGGAGTTTATGAAGCATTGCCAAGGTTCCCAATAACTTTTAGGCCTCTGGCAGTTCTAAGGCATCTGGACCAAACTGATATGTTAAATTTATCTTCACTAGTTTTGTAATGTTTCTTGGTACTTTTCTAACTAGGTACATAATAGCATCAGTTTGCCTATGGAAATTCCATTGAGGAAAAAACTCCACTACATGACAACTGGGAGATTTCCAATATTTTGATTTGTCCCAATTTATTTTGTAACCAGATATTGTTCCAAATTTTGTATTAGAGATAGGACAGCTGAAGTAGTGGTTTCTGGTTTGGATATTAACAAAAGGGCACTGTCTGCTTATAACATCAAATAATACTCCATGGAAACAAATTGTATGCCTTGGATAGCTAGATGAGCCTGTATAAAAATTAGAAATCTCTATCTTTAGGTAATGTACAAAATTTACTATGTTTATCACAAATGGCCATGATTCTCCATGCAGAGGTCTTTTGTTTTTAGATGGTATGCCAATGACTTGCCAGCTTTTTCACCTGATTCCCACAAGTCCTGCCTGAGTTGAAATAGAGCAAATTCAGCCTGTACCAAGTGCAGCTTATGGAGTTCATACCTACAATTACTCAGGGATCACAGAAAATCTGGAGATGGGGCTGTCATATTTTCTCCACATTTCCAGTTTTTGGCAGACACACAACTTACAATTCAACCCCTCAGGTAGGACTTGAGTGTTTCTAACAGGCTATCATGAGAAGATATTGGGGACAGCAACAGGCCAATTTCTTTTTCAATAAAATTTTTGAAGTGGGGATCTAATAAAAGCGAAGTACTAAATGTCTGTCTGCTTGGCTGTTTCTCACCTGGGTCTGGTGCTATTTGAAGAGTTATAGGGACATGATCAGAAACAGCAATTGTATTAGTAGAGGAGTCAATTACAGAATTTATCAAGTCCCTGGAGATAAAAAAGAAATCTATACTGGCATAGAATCTATCTACCAGAGAAAGTATATATAGTCCTTGACCATTGGCTGTATAAGATGCCACATATTCCCAGATCTTTAATTTGCAACTCTAGAGCTATTCTAGTTTGGTTGATTTATGACTCTGAGGCTGAGCTTTGTCCACAAAAGGATCAAGCACTTCATTAAAATCTCCAGCAATCACAGTAGGTTCTCTATATAAGTTAGCCCAAAAAACTAAAAGGTTTCAGGATCATCAGTGCTAGGGCCATATGTATTAGTAAGGATTAGTCCAGATGCATTTATAGTGAGCATAAAGATTACAAATCATAGAATCATATGATTGAAAGGGACCTCAAGAGGCCATCTAGTCTAGTCCCCTGCACTCATGGCAGGACTAAGTATTATCTAGACCATCCCTGATGGGTGTTTGTCTGACCTGCTCTTAAAAATCTCCAATGATGGAGATTCCACAACCTCCCAAGGCAATTTATTCCAGTGCTTAACCAGCCTGACAGGATTTTTTCCCAATGGCCAACCTAAACCTCCCTTGCTGCAATTTAAGACCATTGCTTCTTGCCCTATCCTCAGAGGTTAAGAAGAACAATTTTTCTCCCTCCTCCTTGTAACAACCTTTTATGTACTTGAAAACTTTATCATGTCTTCTCTCATTCTTCTCTTTTCCAGACTAAACAAACCCATTTTTTTTCAATCTTCCTTCATAGGTCAAGTTTTCTACACCTTTAATAATTTTTGTTGCTCTTCTCTGGACTTTCTCCAATTTTTCCACATCATTCCTGAAATGTGGCACCCAGAACTGGACACAATACTTCAGGTGAGGCCTAATAAGTGCAGAGTAGAGCGGAATAATTACTTCTTGTGTCTTGCTTACAACACTTCTGCTAATACATCCCAAAATGATATTTGCTTTTTTTGCAACAGTGTTACACTGTTGACTCATATTTAGCTTGTGGTCCACTATGACCTCCAGATTCCTTTCCTTAGTACTCCTTCCTAGGCAGTCATTTCCCATTTTTTATTCAACTCATTGTTCCTTCCTAAGTGAAGTACTTTGCATTTGTCTTATTGAATTTCATCCTATTTACTTTAGACCATTTCTCCAGTTTGTCCAGATCATTTTGAATTATAATCCTATTCCCCAAAACACTTGAAACCCCTCCCAGCTTGGTATTGTCTGCAAACTTTATAAGTGTACTCTCTATGCCATTATCTAAATCATTAATTAAGATATTGAACAGAACTGGACCCAAAACTGATCCCTGAGGGAATCCACTTGTTATGCCCTTCCAGCATGACTGTGAACCACTGATAACTACTCTCTGGGAACAGTTTTCCAACCAGTTGTGCACCCACCTTATAGTAGCTCCATCTAGGTTGCATTTCCCTAGTTTGTTTATGAGAAGGTCATGCAAGATAGTATCAAAAGCTTTGCTAAAGTTAAGATATACTATGTTTACCGCTTCCACACATCCACGAGGCTTGTTACCCTGTCAAAAAAAGCTATCAGGTTGGTTTGACAAGATTTATTCTTAAACAAATCCATGCTGACTGTTACATATCTTATTATCTTCTAGAAACTTGTCTCTAATTCCCTGGGTTGTCCTTATTTCCCTTTTTATATATGGGTACTATATTTGCCCTTTTCCAGTCTTGTGGAACCTCTTCTGTCTTCCATGACTTTTCGCTAATGGCTCAGATATCTCCTCAGTCAGCTCCTTGAGTATTCTAGGATGTATTTCATCAGGTGCTGGTGACTTGAAGACATCTAACTTGTCTAAGTAATTTTTAACTTGTTCTTTCCCTATTTTAGCCTCTGATCCTACTTCATTTTCATTCACTATGTTAGACATCCAATCACCACCAACCTTCTTGGTGAAAACTGAAACAAAGAAGTCATTAAGTACCTCTGCCATTTCCACATTTTCTGTTATTGTTTCCCCCCCCTCGTTGTATAATGGGCCTTCTCTGTCCTTGGTCTTCCTCTTGCTTCTAATGTATTTGTAGAATGTTTTCTTGTTACCCTTTATGTCTCTAGCTAGCTTGATCTCGTTTTGTGCCTTCGCCTTTCTAATTTTCTCCCTTCATACTTGTGTTATTTGTTTATATTAATCCTTTGTAATTTGACCGAGTTTCCACTTTTTGTAGGACTCTTTTTTGAGTTTTAGATCATTGAAGATCTTCTGGTTAAGCCAGGGTGGTCTCTTGCCATACTTCCAATCTTGCCTACGCAGTGAGATAGTTTGTTCTTGTGCCCTTAATAATTTCTCTTTGAAAAACTGCCAACTATCTTCAATTGTTTTGTCCTGATAGTCTGAAATAGTCTCAAATGCTGTCACTGCCAGTGCTTATGGAAGAGGGAAGCTACCTTTATGGATCTGGATGAGAAGCAGCAAGACGCTGCTTTTCCTACCCAGTCATATTCTAATTTAGCAGCCTCATGTGTGATCAAGTGTGGCTCCTGAAAAAGCACTATACCTGCCTTTGCTGTCTTAGTAATGAGTACACTTTTTTTTCTTTTAATTGGAGTGTTGAGACCCTTTACATTCCAGGAAATAAAGTTAAGATTCTGGACCATCTGGCTGTGTTAAGAGTGTTTAAGAGTTGTTGTAGTATGTGTAGCCTTACAAATGAAGGTGATGGAATGTTAGTATCTTTTGCTGTGTTATATCCTCTCCCACATAGAAAAGCGTGTGGATAAAATGTCTCAGACACTTATTCCACAGATTTTCAATTACATTGGCAGCTGCTTGCCACTTGTTAGACTTCCAGAGAATAGGGAGGAGAGGACTCTGGAGAGGGGGAGGGAAAAACACCAAAAAGACAAGTTAAAGCAAAAAAACCCAAACACGTAACATACATATAACTACTTAACTTATTGCCAGGCATAGTAGATCACAATGAAAAGGAAACAATTATCTCTCACTTAACACTATAAACAAAATTAAACCAATTATATGTTCTAGAAGGGGCAGGCTGGGAAGACACAATATCCAGGCCAGAAGCTCTGCCAACATCCATTATTGAAATTATTATTTTAACAGGCATCCGACTTTGCCCATATTACAAAGTAGCAGCAGAGAAAGAGAGGAAGTAGACGTTCCACAAATGTAATATTTCTTAACCTGAGTAGTATCCCCTAATTTGTGATCTTTTCAGTTTGCCTAACCAAATACTGGAGTATTGGTAATAGAGCTTGGTGCTCTGAACAAGATGTATGTTGGGAGGATTAATTTCCCAGAACCATGTGCCCCCTACCTCTTTTAGTTTACCACCATACATTGTTACCCTTCCCCGTGTAAAATTAACAGGGGCAACAAATCCAAGTGCTCCCACAAATTGTAAATTACCACACCAAAGAACACACCAAACATTCCAATTGAATGAGTGACTGCTATATTAACTTCATGTTCACGGACTTGGGGTCTGAACTTATAGAAGGTGTTTGGGTCAGGGAAGGAGCTGAAGGGGAGGGGGTAAACAGCAAGAGGGGATGTGGCAACAAGGAAAAGGGGAGAGAGGGAGCATAGAGAATGAGGAAAGCAGGGGACATGGGGAAAAGGGCAAGCAGGAGCAGGGTGAGAGGGAGGAAGTAGGTGGTGATAGGGAGGGCAGAAATCACTGTCAATGTAGCTCATCAACCCATGTTGTTCTTCTCTTCTGCTCCTCTGGTCTGTAGAGGGTACAACTATGTCGCTCAGTTCCCGTGCTGCTTTCCATAATGTCTTGCAGGGAGGAGAGCCATCTCTCATGCATCCCGCACGTGGGAAGTCAAGCTACTGGGCTTTGAGGATCCTCAGCAGTAAGTTGTGGCAACACAGCAGGGTCTCCCATTGGCACAAATTTTAAAAAGTAGTATTGGAGCCCTCAAATTTCTAAAGAGCAACAGGGAGCTCCACTGTCCTCCTCTCTTTTGTGTACATTGGTGTCGAGCTAATACAGAGATTCACGTTGATCTGTCCAGTGAGCAATGTTAATTGTTTAATTCCCCAACACAAATACAGGAGCAAAGATACTTATTATTATATACAATTTATACACAATTTATATAAATACACAGTATACACAATTTAAATAAATCCTTTGCACAGTCAGTTTACTCCCACAAGATCAATTTGGGATGAGGTGTTCCCTTAATTCCTGCTGGGGCACTTCAAATTCTGCCTTTTGACAATTGATGTAAATGTCCCAGAAGTTCATAAAGTATAAATTTGGAGCAGCAAAGAGAACTCAAATAAGTAAGTAGTCTCAGTAACTGGGTAATTTCATAAGTGCAGCAAGGGCAGACATAACAAATGGGAGGTAAACTTGGTATAAAACAGAACAGGTACTCAGTTCACTGCAGGCTATTTAAGAAAACGTTCTGCTTCTTGTGGCTTTTGGAACAGATGTACTTCCTCACCAACCTTGATGTGAAACTGAGCTTGGAAACTTTATAAAATATTTGAGTCCTCACTGCTTGGCAAGTTTCCTTGCTCTTTTAAAGGCTGATCTCTGTTCAACCACATCTTTTCAAAAATCTTGAAAAACCATTATCTTGTTTTGGGTCATCCCCCAAACAGTTCATTTTTCAATGAGCTAGCTGCATTCTTCTTTCTTTTACCGTAAATCTGAGAAATTTGTATGGTGTTTGGTATTTGAAAGGCTGGCTTAGGAGCCAAGGACCTATGAATTCTCTAAATCAAATTTTTAAAATCATCCAGCAAGCTGAACACTTCTGACAGGAGCTGAGGAACAAATTTTAGGGTGGTTGCCTTTCTTTGCTCCTTCAGATACTCCTATAATTCTCAAATTATTGTAGCAAGACCTTTCCTTGAGGTCTACCACATTACTTTTAAGAGAAGATATGTCTATGAAGCTTCTTTGCACCTGGGAAGAGAGCTATTGTACCTGATCTTCCATCGATGATATTCTCCCGTCTGCTTCATTCACCTGTCCTGTCAGCACTTGCAGAGAGAAAATTAATCAAGGAATAGTCAGCAGTATTGTGGCCTTGATATCTATTATGTCTGCAGCAACTTTCTCCAACAGGGCTACCTGTGACCAAATGCACACCGTAGTCACACCCTATACACTATTGTAATAATCTTTGTATAAAATATGCCCTGTGAGGTGTCATTTGAAAACTACTAACTCACTGGTCAATGACAGCACCCTGAAATATATGTCACAACATTCTGAATGTAAAGTTATGAAATCCTCCCCTTGTATGATGTTAAAGACACGTTTGACTTACGTAGCACCAGTTAGCTAGAACTGGCCACGCAGATCTGTCTTAGACAAAGGGATATGTCTTTACTTCAGTTTGCATATAAGCTGTATAGAGAATCCTCAGACAGTGAGACAGCAAAGAAAGAAGACAAAGAAAACCTGCATTTCAGCATACACAGGTGAAAAGAAATAACATGACACCTCTTCCCCACCAGACTCAATGTCTCCTTGCTCTCAGCTGGAAAGAACTTTATCTAGGGGTCACTCTCAGGAAAATGCATTTACTGTGTGATTGAACTATAAAAGTGAGGGACAAAAATACTCCAGGTTCTCTCTTCCTATCCATCTCTTTTGAATCTAAGAAGACCAAAGAATCCAGCTCTTTGACTTTGGGTGGGATCCTGACCCGAAGTTTGGTCAGTAATGCTGTTGGGAGCATGGGAGAAAATTCTACCTTGAACCAAACCTGGTTTGCAAAGTTTTAGTATCAGGAAGCATTTTATTTTTATTTCTCTTGTAAGCATTTCTAACAGTAATGCCTTAATACTTGTACTCAGTTAAAATCCCTCTTAGTATTTAAATTAATCATTTTTGTTCTTTAATAAAAATTAATCCACTGTTGTGAACTGTGTGGGTAACTCCACTTAAGGTGGCACATTGTTGTATATTGTTCCCTTACAGGGACAATGGCTCTTCATTATCTGAACTGTCCCAGAGAGAGCTGGACAGTGCAGTACAGAAATCACATTTCTGGGGGGTGAGGGTGGGGAAATCCAGGAATGGGAATGTGGTAACTGAGGCTGGTGGGAGCCAGAGTGTGACCGGAGTGGGCTGGCAGGCTGCAGTTATACACAGACACTCAGGGTGTGACTTGTGTGTTGGAAGGCTGTTTGTGACTTGCATGCTGGAAGGCTGTTTCGGGTGCAGTGATTTTTGTGAATGATGGAAAACAGGGCAGCAGAGAAACCCCAGTTATCTGACTTCTAGGGCTAGTACCATCTTTGTGTATCAAAGCTCAGCGTACCTTCATGCTGCTGTTTATCATAATGTTTCAGGTCATCTTGAATAGCAGTCTGAATCTGTTTCTTATGGAGAACCCATCAGGAAAGCCAGCAGATTCCTAACTCTTTCAATGTGTTTCTCAGTAATAATAAATATTACTGAGAAACACATTACTAAATATTACTGAAGTGGTGTTACTGCTCAAAATTGCGTTATGTTGCATGTGATGATGGATTTAAAAGCAAAATGTTGCTATTGGATTAAATAAAACAGTCACATTTTTTTCAAGTTATTACAATTATTATAGAGCATACATGGAAATATTCACAATATAAACAGACACTGGATGCCTTCCTCCCACTTATGGCTCCTTCTGGACTTGTAAATTACTCCACCTTCCCCATTATTGAGATAGGATCAAAATGCATGCTTAGTACAGGATGTATAGTACATCTTACAAAAGAACTTTAGCAGGTATTTACTTCACATCCAATAATACAATACATGTGTTACACATTGTAGAAAAAATGGGAATATTTCTTTCCCCTCCCCTAAGGTAATGCATTCAAGGATTTGGTTATGTTGATACCTGATAAAGCAAAACATAAGAACTGAAACCACCAACATTAAATCAACTATAGCCATGATGCAGTATTTTTATTTAGACACAAGATTTTATATTTGCAATTATGGCAACAGCCTAAGTGAAAGCAAAGATCTTTTGGGGGGGGAGTGTGTGTGGGTGTGTGTGGTTTCAGTTGAAGACTCGCCACTTCTCCACTGGCCTCTTCCTTACCTGTAGTCACCAGGGACTGGATGAAATTTCTACTGAAAAAAGAATGAGCCAGGTATTTTAACCAACCCTAGTAGCTGCTAGTATAAAAAGACTATGAAATCCTGGCTAATCGACATGGGAAGGATAAAAATAAATAAAAGATCAATCATATAAGAGGAGTGCTAACTACACATGCCCTGAAGAAATTGCTCAGAGAGGAAAGTATCTGACATCTTTTACGTGTTGCTTTGTGTACCAATCTTGCAGCAACTCTTGGCCGGCTACATGCTCATTGGTGGCAGCTCCATGATGTAACATCAGTGCCCATTCCTTAATATCCAATAATATATCACTTGAAAAATAAACAGCAAGATAAATGACAGGACAGCTGTCTAATGAGGCAGAGGTTAAGGAGTGTTAAACTGTGCTGGACACCATCCGACTTGCTGGTGTTAAATTATGCTGCATGCCCTAAGCTCGCTCCCTGTAAAAGGTCAATGCTCTGGATATGTTCTTGGATGATTTATGAAATCAAAGAATGGCCCACATGCCTATCTCTCTGGGAGGTGAGCAGCTCACAGCATTGTCAACTACAGCCCCATAATAAACCAAATTTAAACGTCGGTTCAAACAATCCATCTTCATCGCTTGCTCCTTTGCAAGGGCTCCTCTGTCTTGTTCTCACCAGCCAGCCGTGACATGGTGTATTGTTCTTTATATGCATCCCTGAAGCTATTCAGAGGCCTGAAATGGCCTCCCTTAAAGGGAGACTCCCTGAAAAAGGCTGTTTCTCTGGAGCTGGGTAGAAAGGGACTGACTTACAGATCCTTCTCTGGCTTCCATAGTCTATCGTAAGAGGCTAGTTGTCATTAGACTGATTATAAAATTATCTGTCCTGTATTTGTGGGGACAGTCAATAACATACTGTCAATAAATAAAATACTTACATTTGGCATTACATTTGTTTTTATTTATTTTATTTACTTTAACCAGCATGAGCCCTTGTGCAATGATGAACTAGATTCCATACATATGAAGTCATCCTGAGACAAGTCTTGTGTGGTGTTATGGCTGTAGCCAGTTTGTGTAGTATGCAGTGTAGTTGATGACAATGGACTATTGGTGGTCAGAGGTTTTCCACTGGTAGAACACTTCAGCAGCAACGAGTTCAAATGCTTATTCAAGTGCTGATGCCTCTAAGGCAGCGGTCCCCAACCTTTTTGGCACCAGGGACCGGTTTCGTAGAAAAAAAAATTTCCGCGGACCTGTGGGATGGTTTTGGGACAATTCAAGCGCATTACATTTATTTTTGTACTTTTATTTCTATTATTATTGAAATATATAATGAAATAATTATACAACTGACCATAATTCAGAATTAGTGGGAGCCCTGAGCTTGTTTTCCTGCAACTAGACGGTCCCATCTGGGGGTGATGGGAGACAGTGACACCCGAAGTGTGTTGCTTATGTCCAGTCTACTCCGTAATCTCGTTTTGGTTGCTGTCACTGCAGAAAACCCTGCTTCACAAAGATAGGATGTTGAAAATGGAAGTAAGCCTTTCAGTGCTTTTGTGGAAATCTCAGGATATTCCGCCTTGACCTTAATCCAGAACGTATGGAGATTTGAAGTCGTCTCAAACATACTTTTAAGGCCACCGTCATTTGTGATCTCAAGCAGTTGATCCTCTTCTAGCACGGATAAAGTCGATTCACCTGGCTTATTCACAAATGGGTCACGGATCCATTCCTTCCCAGTTCGGGAGTCTTTTGTGGTTGGGAAGTAATGCTCAAACTCTTTTGAAAGCTGAGCTAGGTGATCATGCACCAGCTGGGAAAAAGAAGGCCCTGGCTCAGTCTCTTTCAAAATCTCTGCTAATGTTTGAAACATGTCAAAAATCCCAATGTTCACTCGTCGCCCCCATAATTCTAGTTTGGCTTTGAATGCAGCCACTTTATCTGCTGACTTGAACACAGTTGTTGTTCTCCCCTGAAGTGACAGATTGAGTTCGTTGAGCAGGTTGAATATGTCACACAAGTAAGCAAGCTTTATGACCCATTCTGTGTCACTGAAATGTGCTGCCCGTGGTGACTGTTTTTCTAAAAGAAATCTCTGGAGCAGCTCTCATAACTCAAAAACTCTGGCCAGTGATCTACCTTTAGAAAGCCATCTCACTTCTGTGTATAAGAGAAGACGTGTGTGCTCTGCGTCCATCTCCTCACAGAGCTGCGTGAACAGACGTGAGTTAAGGGCATGTACTTTAATGTGGTTGATCATTTTAATCACATCCTGCAAAACTTTGTTAAGTTCAGATGACATTTTTCGGCTAGCTAGCATTTCTCTATGGATGACACAGTGTGTAGACTCACATTCAGAAGCGACCTCCTTGACCCAAGTAGTGAAACCAGAAAGCCATCCAGTCATGGCAGCTGCTCCGTCCGTGCATATAAAGACTCAAAATGACCAATTCAGTTTTCCTGACATGTAATCATTCAAAGACTTGAATAGTTCTGCAGCTGTGGTGTTGGTTGGCAACAAAAGTGCACATAACATATCCTCATGCACATCCTCCTGAAAAATATATCGCACAAAAACAAGCATTGTTGCCTTGTTGTCAACATCCAACCTGGGTGACTCATTCACCCTCTCTAACAATTGTGCCTCAATATCCTCTGCTATTTCATCAATTCGTCTAGTTATAGTGCTAGCCGAAAGAGGAACACGTGCCACCTTTTGAACTACAGCCTCTCCTAAAAGTTCAAGACAAATGTCCTTAGTAGCAGGCAGGATCTTCACCAATAGTAAAGGGCTTCTTAACTTTAGCAATGCGGTTAGCCACTAAGAATGATGCTTTCAGTGCAGACACATTTGATGAAGTGGTGGCCTTCAGTAATTGCTTCTGTTCTTCGTGTTCACGTTTTTTTCTTTTGAAAAACTCCAAAGGCTTGTCTTTTAATGCAGGGTGCTTGGTCTCCATGTGGCAAAGCAGTTTTGAAGGTTTCATGGCTTCGTTGGATAGCCGGTCGCCACATATTATACAAAGCGGGCGTGGAGAATGTGAGTCACCTGTTGCAATGAACCCGTAATTTAAGTAGGACTCTTGGTATTTTCTTTTAAATGCATCTTTCTTTTTGTTGGCCGTCTTAGAGTCTTCTGCTGTCTCATCATTGGGTCTTTCCCCCTTTTCAAAGAAGCTTTGCAGCGACATTTGTTTTTTACTCATTTTGGCCGGGGTTAGCTTGTGGGCTTACCAAAACTGTGCGGGAAAGAGGCACGGACGGAAGTGGTAAATAAAATAATGGGCGGGCCACGTGCAGACTAATATAAGTGTCGGATTCTGACTTAAAGCCTGCCACCAGATGCAGCTGTACAATTGAAGTACATCAACTCGCCTGCCACCAGATGCAGCTTAATTGTCACTTGCCACTCACTGATAGGGTTGTGATATTAGTCTGCAAGCGATTGATTTATTATGGTCTCTGTGCAGTGAAACCTCTGCTAATGTAATCTGTTTTTGCAGCCGCGCCCCAGCGCTAGCATCATGGCCTCGGCTCCACCTCAGATCATCAGGCATTAGATTCTCATAAGGAGTGCAAAACTCCCTCCATCGCATGTGCAGTTTACAGTAGGGTTCATGCTCCTATGAGAATCTAACATCTGACAGAAGGCGGAGCTCAGGCAGTAATGCGAGCGACGGGGAGCGGCTCTAAACACATATGAAGCTTTGCTAGCTCACTCACCACTCATGTCCTAGCCGCTCATGTCCTGCTGTGCACTCACCGCTCATGTCCTGCTGTGTGCTCAGTTCGTGGCCCAGTTCCTAACAGGCCATGGACCGGTACCGGTCCGCAGCCCTGGGGTTGGGGACCCCTGCTCTAAGGCACTTGGATAAATGGGAGATGGTACCATTTGTGTTTGATGTAAAAGAGGTGTCGAGCTTGGGTATATCTCTGGTATATGAATCCATATTGTCCTACAATTTCCTGTGGGCTCCTTTAGATGTTGAATAGGTCAGGGGGAGGATTGACCAATGTAGCATGCCACAGGTGAGGTCTCGAGAGGCAGAGAAGCTATTCTTCGATGAAGAACTCATAGGTTTGGTCATCCGTTAGTGTGGCCATTTCGATCTTTCTTCTGTGTCCTGCCTAAACCAGACTGGAAGGGATTCAGGACACTGACAGAGGACATATAATGTAGCTGAAGATGGTTCTTCATTACCTTCCCATCTAGTTTTCTCAGAAACTGGAGATTAGATATGGGGAAGTAGTTTTCAAGGTCTATTATATTAAACAAAAATTATAAATACAGGACATGGTATAAGGAGGTTTGATGGTTCTTGGAGTTTTTTCCTCAAAGGAAATGTTGACAATATCTGTTAGCTGGGGGACTAGAGGTCCTCCTGATTATCTTTCACCAGCCAGAAAAGGCAGGGTTCAAAGTCAGAAGTGTTGACTTGGGTTTCCTTCAGGGCTTATAATACTACTTTAGCACCAGGATTAGACTGAATTTTGAGAGAGGGGAGTCCTATTAATGAGCCAATGCTTGGTGTGGGACTTCTGGCACCTCAAGCCTAAAGTGTATCATGTTAATTCTCTAAAGCCCTTCTATTCCAGAGAGTTAAAGGTTTGTCAGTTTACAGCCCAGGGAGGAGATGATGCTGAGTGGCCTGAAGGTGTCTACTACGAAGGAAAAAGTGATGGTGGCGTGGAAGAGGTGAACCCCTCCATGACCCTTGGATGTATGCAGCGACAACAGATCAAGGAGCTGTGCACTAGCTTCGAGCCGATGTTCTCAGCCACCCCAGGATGGACTGAACGGGCATACCACTCCATTGATACATGTAATGCTCTCCCATTAGAGCCCAACTCTACCGGGTGTCTCCTCAAGCCAAAACTGCTCTAGAATGGGAGATCCAGGACATGCTACAGATGGGTGTAATCCGCCCCCTAACAGTGCATGCGCATCTCCAGTGGTTCTAGTTCCCAACCAGATGGGGAGATACGCTTTTGCGTGGACTATCATAAACTAAATGCTGTAACTCATCCCGACAACTAGCCAATGCCATGCACAGATGAGCTATTGGAGAAACTGGGACGTGCCCAGTTCATCTCTACCTTAGACTTAACCAAGGGGTACTGGCAAGTACCGCTAGATGAATCCACCAAGAAAAGGTGAGCCTTCACTACCCATGCAGGGATGTATGAATATAATGTGCTCCCTTTCAGGCTGCGAAATGCACCTGCCACCTTCCAAAAACTTGTAGATGGTCTCCTAGTGGGATTGGGAGAATCTGCAGTCGCCTACCTTGAGGATGTGGCCATCTTTTCTGATTCATTGGCAGAACACCTGGAGCATCTACAAAAAGTCTTTGAGCGCATCAGGCAGGCAGGACTAACTGTTAAGGCTAAAAAGTGTCTAATAGGCATAAACATAGTGACTTACCTTGGACACCAGGTGGGTCAAGGAACTATCAACCGCCTACAGGCCAAAGTGGATGCTATCCAAAAAGTGGCCTGTCCCAAAGCCAAAGAAACAGGTCCAATCCTTCTTAGGCTTGTCCAGATATTACAGGCGATTTGTACCGCACTACAGCCAAATCGCCGCCCCACTGACAGACCTAACCAAAAAGAAACAGCCAAATGCAGTTCAGTGGACTGAAGAATGTCAAAAGGCCTTTAATCAGTTTAAAGCAACACTC
This sequence comes from Mauremys reevesii, assembly GCF_016161935.1. Classification (NCBI taxonomy): domain Eukaryota; kingdom Metazoa; phylum Chordata; order Testudines; family Geoemydidae; genus Mauremys; species Mauremys reevesii. The sequence continues at coordinate 115,254,837 of NC_052625.1, read as the reverse complement.
ATGTCTGACCCTGTGCTAAGGACCCCAGACTTTGACAAACTGTTCCTAGTAACCACAGATGCGTTTGAGCATGGTGTGGGAGCAGTTTTAATGCAGGAAGGAGCAGATCAAGAATTCCATCCTGTCGTGTTTCTCAGCAAGAAACTGTCTGAGAGGGAAAGCCACTGGTCAATCAGCGAAAAGGAATGCTACACCATTGTGTACGCACTGGAAAAGCTATGCCCATACATTTGGGGACGGCGTTTCCAACTACAAACCGACCATGCTGCGCTGAAGTGGCTTCAAGGACAATAACAAAAAACTTCTTATGTGGACTTTAGCTCTCCAAGATTTTGATTTTGAAATACAACACATTTCGGGAGCATTTAACAAAGTGGCTGATGCACTATCCCATGAAAGTTTCCCAGAATCAACTGGTTAAAATTGTCCTTGAAATGTGAAAAATATTAAGAACATAAGAACATAAGAAAGGCCGTACCGGGTCAGACCAAAGGTCCATCTAGCCCAGTATCTGTCTACCGACAGTGGCCAATGCCAGGTGCCCCTGAGGAAGTGAACCTAACAGGCAATGATCAAGTGATCTCTCTCCTGCCATCCATCTCCATCCTCTGACGAACAGAGGCTAGGGACACCATTCTTACCCATCCTGGCTAATAGCCATTTATGGACTTAGCCACCATGAATTTATCCAGTCCCCTTTTAAACATTGTTATAGTCCTAGCCTTCACAACCTCCTCAGGTAAGGAGTTCCACAAGTTGACTGTGCGCTGCGTGAAGAAGAACTTCCTTTTATTTGTTTTAAACCTGCTGCCTATTAATTTCATTTGGTGACCCCTAGTTCTTGTATTATGGGAATAAGTAAATAACTTTTCCTTATCCACTTTCTCAACATCACGCATGATTTTATATACCTCTATCATGTCCCCCCTTAGTCTCCTCTTTTCCAAACTGAAGAGTCCTAGCCTCTTTAATCTTTCCTCATATGGGACCCTCTCTAAACCCCTAATCATTTTAGTTGCTCTTTTCTGAACCTTTTCTAGTGCTAGAATATCTTTTTTGAGGTGAGGAGACCACATCTGTACACAGTATTCGAGATGTGGGCGTACCATGGATTTATATAAGGGCAATAATATATTCTCAGTCTTATTCTCTATCCCCTTTTAATTATTCCTAACATCCTGTTTGCTTTTTTGACCGCCTCTGCACACTGCGTGGACATCTTCAGAGAACTATCCACGATAACTCCAAGATCTTTTTCCTGACTCGTTGTAGCTAAATTAGCCCCCATCATGTTGTATGTATAGTTGGAGTTATTTTTTCCAATGTGCATTACTTTACATTTATCCACATTAAATTTCATTTGCCATTTTGTTGCCCAATCACTTAGTTTTGTGAGATCTTTTTGAAGTTCTTCACAATCTGCTTTGGTCTTAACTATCTTGAGTAGTTTAGTGTCATCTGCAAACTTTGCCACCTCACTGTTTACCCCTTTCTCCAGATCATTTATGAATAAATTGAATAGGATTGGTCCTAGGACTGACCCTTGGGGAACACCACTAGTTACCCCTCTCCATTCTGAGAATTTACCATTAATTCCTACCCTTTGTTCCCTGTCCTTTAACCAGTTCTCAATCCATGAAAGGACCTTCCCTTTTATCCCATGACAGCTTAATTTACGTAAGAGCCTTTGGTGAGGGACCTTGTCAAAGGCTTTCTGGAAATCTAAGTACACTATGTCTAAAAAAACAAACTATTGTTAGTTTTTATATAGTCAGTAGGATATCTAAAGGTACATGTGTCTTATTAACTCTGTTTTCTCCTAGAGCTCCAGGAAGAAATCACAGCCAGTGTGGAACCGGCTGTCCAACACTATCTGTGATTTGGGGGGCGTGTCATAAATATAAAGGGAAGGGTAACAATCTTCCTGTATACAGTACTATAAAATCCCTCCTGGCCAGAGGCACCAAATCCTCTTACCTGTAAAGGGTTAAGAAGCTCAAGTACCTGGCTAGCACCTGACCCAAGGGACCAATAAGGGGACAAGATACTTTCAAATTTGGGGGTGGGGGAAGGCTGTCTGTTCCCTGTGGCTTTGGCCAGAGCAAGATCAAAGAAGCAAACAATCCAACTCCTGTAGAGTTAGTAAGTAAGTAGCAAGGAAATGCGTTAGATTTACTTTTATTTTGGCTTGTGAATTTTCTCTGTGCTGAGAGGGAGGGTATTTCTGGTTTTCTTTTTAAAGTTTAAAGTTTTGCCCAGAGGGAAACCCTCTGTGTTTTGAATCTGATTGTCTGTGGGATTATCTTCCATTCTAATCTTACATAGGTACTCCTTTTACCTTTTTTCTTTAATTAAAATTCTTCTTTTAAGAACCTGATTGATTTTTCATTGTTTTAAGATCCAAGGGTTTGGATCTGTGTTCACCTGTATCAATTGGTGAAGATATAGTCTCAAGCCTCCCCAGGAAAACGGGTGTAGAGGTTTGGGGGGATATTTGGGGAAGGTAGGGCTCCAAGTGGCCCTCCCTAAATGTTTGTTTAATCACTTGGTGGTGGCAGTGTTACCTAATCCAAGGTACAAGGAAGGATTTGTGCCTTAGGGAGTTTTTAACCTAAGCTGGTAGAAATAATCTTAGGGGGTCTTTCATGCGGGGCCCCACGTCTGTACTCTAGAGTTCAGAGTGGGGAGGGAACCATGACAAGTGTCCAGAGAGACCATCTATGATATAGGCTGCAGGTTTCTTGCAGTGAATGGTGCTGCATTCCAGAATTGAGGTTGACAAAGTGATTTATGATCAGAATAATTCAGTGGGATGTGACTTAGTGGCTGCTGTGGTAGAGAATGAGATCCAAGGCACAGGGTTCTAAGAATTGCTCATGCTGTAATCTGTTCACAATTGTTGCCAGTGGCACTCTAGTTTCCTTCCCTCCTTCCTTCCTGTTTTATCTGTCGTATTTTGATAAATGGAGAAGATTGATGGGGGTGAGTAAGTGTTTTGATCAAGTTCAGGCTGAAGAATTTAGGAAGGTAGTGGGAAGCGATAATCTAATTTCTTTGAGGAAAAAAAGTGAGAAGGATGAGTGTGCCAAAAAACAGCACTGCAAAAGTTTTGCATAAGTCTGTACATGTAGCCAACCTTCCCAAAAATTGAACAACAAACTGGCATCACCTACAAAGGTAATTATATTAGTCTTACCAGTTAAGGGTCTCATAGAAGTGAACTAAGCAACAACAGAACATTGAAAATAATGAGGGGCTGCTGATGCTCCTGTTCTGCTTGCACCATTAGTTTGTCTTTTGTTTCGATACTCCTTGGTACAGGAGATGGCTCACAAGCAGCAAGAGAGGGTGTAACAGATCCTCCACCTTCTCAGATCAGTACTCCCAGGAGTAATGACAGTTATTGGTGTTTGATTTAGACTGAGGCAGGTTGCCCTACCCAAGGGGCTGAATTCTCTCAGATTTAGGGATATCTGGCACCTGCTTCAACTCATTTTGGCCAATCTCCAACTGTGAGACATTTACTTATTTTGTTTCTCTGACTCTATTCCCACTAAATATTTAGTGGATGATGCATCATACAAAGTAAGAAGACATGAAGGAGGATTTATATTCTAATGGCCACCAAGAGGGAATCTTGCCAGTGTCAGAGGTCAAATACTTATGTCAAGACCACTTTATTCTGTAGCAATAAAAATTCAGCTCTTCAGCAATCAAAAAGCCCTGTGGGGTTGCATATAGCTGAGGGTATTGCATGTAGTCCCCTATGAAAAATAAGCATTTTCCTGTGCTTGGTTGCACATTGGCTTTAAGAGTCTACAAACTCTTTTGGTTTTTAATGAAAAAAGATTGGATGTAGCCAGTTGAACAATAGTAATTCTAGTTGCAATCTTAGTTCTTTAAGTCTTTTCCAAAAAAATGATTTAGAGGCAGTCAACAGACTGGCGAGTCTTCCAGCCTTGGGATACAAATCATAGACATTGACACACAACGGTGGTATAGTGAACTATTATAATAGTTCCCAGTAGTGTGGCTATAGCTAAAGGGCTGTCAGCAATTTAGAGCTGTGTGAAGAAGTTTTGCACATGAAGTACAATGGGTAAACTTTTTGGCTTTATGCCTGTGTCATCAAACAGCAAAAAAGCACTTTCCAAAGGGTCAGTTTCACTTAACTTTTTTTTTTTTTTTTAGTTTTGTTGCCAAAAAGGAACTGTGTTTTAGTGAAAAATGCATTTCCCTTTGTAAAGGAAAAACGATCCTACAGCAGTAGGATTGGGGAGCGTAGGGGAGGACCAAAGAGTAAATAGGATTTGCTGTGACTGGTTAGCAGAGGCACAACCTTGCCCATGTGATCAGGAGCCCATGTAACTGCTTGAGGATGGAGGGAGGCTGCACCATGATGTAGGGGCATGGGATCGGAAGACAAGCTGCTTGAAAGGCTTGAATAACTTGCCGTGCAGAAAAGCTGCCTAATGTCATATATCATATACTATGCTGGCTTAACCTAAGAGGAGAGGTGGGGAATAAATATGTGTTTGTTTTGATTTAGAAAATAGTCATCAAGAGTGACTTGCTTGAAGTCCTATCCCAGTTGCCATCACATAACATCCCTGTGGCAACTACAGCAAATGCTCACATGGAGATGTGATTTTAGGAAAACCTGCTCTGTCATTTAATACAATGTAGCCACAGGAAATCAGGAGGAAAGCCATCCCTGCATGACCAGCCAGCCCTGCAGACCAAATGGAGAACCTGTATTTGAAACAATGGATGCAGCTGTTGTCATCTTTCCCATTAACCTTCAGTGGAGATTATGAATTCAGGGTATGTCTACACTGCAATGTAAGCCCAGGGTTCAGACTTTGCTGTGAGACCTTGAGAAAGTTACTTGGGTCCCATTTCAGCAAGGTACTGAAGTGTATGCTTAAACGTAAGCACACAAGAAGCACCACTGAGTTCAACTGGACTAATTAGTGTACTTAAAAGTAAGCATGTGCTTTAGTACCTTGCTGAATGAGATCCTTGGTGTCTTCGTGGCTCTATCTGTAAATTAGGATGTTGTATTGTATTTGTTTCGTCGCACAGTTGCATTGCAAGACTAAACTTACTAATGCTTTGCAGTGCCACAAAATTCAGGGGAAAGTGCTGCAGAAGGGAATAATGTATTATTAGAAACTTCATTCTGTGATCACTTTTGGCATTAGTCTCATTACTTGTATTTACAACTGATTTTATTTGCCCAAGTCCTATATTAAAGGATATAGGACACTTGTCCCATTAATTTCAACTGATCTTTGCACAATACATAGTAGCATTGAATGGAAAGATATTGGATAGTAAGAAGAATTTTTTCCTTTGGGCACTAGGCACTTCAGAATGAGTTGTTCTGCCAGTTATTGCATATTAGCCTTATAAAAAAAGAAATATTTAAAAGGTGTTAAAAATATTCTCCTCATCTCTTACTAATTGCATGCTAAATTAAAAAAGTTGGACACTAAAACTGCTAGGGCTTGAGTTAGTTAATATTTCTGCAAAATAGATAAACTTAGTGCTAAGTAGGAAGATTGATCTTGTTGCAGCAGGAGCCCAGAAAACTTTTTTTTTCTTTCTCCTCTTTGAACGATAAAGTTAGTGGGGATACCTGGAGCATTTTCTCACTCTGGGGTGTAAAAACATTTGTTCCTGGTTTGCATACCCATTCTGAATTCTAGCCAAGCCTTCCATCTCCACCCTAATCCATCACTAAAGTAACAAGAGATGAGAAAAATTCTGGACTCTGTCCTAATTCATGTCTCTACAACTGATTTGGGATTAATTACTTTCCCCCATTATAGACTGTTGTATTCAGAGGTTTTATATCCCAGCCATATGGGGAGCAGAAAGATGTGTCCCAACTTCTCTGCCAAATTGTTTTCAAGTTATTAAATAATGGAGCTCAGAGTAACATGGCTGTTTCAATTCAACCTATGTAGCCATTTGTCTTCCAAAAGCAACTCTGCAGTGGGGATTAAAACACGAGATGGTCTGTCCAAACTACTGGGTTTCTGTTCTTGACAGCATTGACTCACACTGCAATCTTTGATAGGTCACTTAGCCTCCCTGTGCCTGTTTTTAGGTATAATGATGCCTACCTCAAAGGCTTTTTCTGGAGGACTAATTAGTGCTGTAAAGCACTTCAAGAGCTTCATCTGAAAGATACTGTGTAAGTGCTTCTTGTTGGCATTATCATCACAGCTCTCAAGATGAAGACCAATATCTTGCATCCTAACCAGTATCCTATGGGGATTCAGTGAATGGAGCGGAGTACTGGAGTGATGTAATCTTTGTGGCCAATATTGCTTAGGAGACAGGCTGCTGTGCTGTGGACCAGCTGGAGTTTTACTAAGGTCAATGAACTCATTCTGCCATGTAATGAGTTGGAATAATCCAGCCTGAAAGTCGCAAAGGTCCATGTCACAGTGTCCAGGACATTGTCTGACAGCAAGGGGTAGAGCTTGTTTGCCAAATCCAAATGGACAAAGGTGTTTTTGCCAACTGTAGCCACAACTGCACACAAAATTAACATACCGAGTAAAATCTGTAACTTTGTTTTCGCCCATGCTGCCCCTCATGCTTGGGAAGAGCTCCCCATAAATATCTGCAAAGCTACCACCATTATCCAGCTTCCAGTCCCTCCTCAAAGCTCTCCTTTGCTGTGATGCCTACAAAAAAATTGATAACAGGCTGCTGGTGTACTGAGACTACTGCCTATAATGCTGACCAATATTGTATCATTGTTTCCTTGCCCTCCTCCAATCTGCCAATACCCTCTGTTGTCTCTTGTTTTCTACCTAGATTGTAACCCCTGGAGGCAGGTATGGTCTTTTTATTCTGTGTTTGTACAGCGCCTATCACAATGGGGTCCTGGTCCATGACTAGGGCTCATAGGCAGGGCTGGCTCCAGGCACCAGCTCAGCAAGCAGGTGCTTGGGGTGGCTAAGGGGAAGGGGTGGCACGTCGGCTCTTCAGCAGCAATTCAGCAGCGGGTCCTTGGTCCCTCTCGGAGGGAAGGACCTGCCGTCGAATTGCTGCCGAAGAAGGAAGTGGCACAGTGGAGCTGCCACCAATCTCGATTGCGGCTTTTTTTTTTTTTTTTTTGCTGCTTGGGGCAGCAAAACCCCAGAGCCGGTCCTGCTCGTAGGCACTATGGCAATAAAAATAAATAATAATAAATTAGTGATTAACACAGACAAATACAATAGATTAGAATAGAGCCACCCAAGTCTGTTTACACTTCCTTCCCTACTCTCCCTTGGCTAACACATATATTTATGGCCCAGGTCATGCCTTTCCATGAGGGAAGAAAAGTGTCCTCTTTCAGAGTTTTCTACGCATTATTTTTTTGTGGGGGTGAGGGATTCTCTTGTGCCACTGTGAAAGAAGCAAAGAGTACTGCCCTAAGCTTCAGAGGGAGGCCAGGTTTCCACATGGTAGCAGTTGCTCTTCTGGACAAGCTACCCCCTATCCTTTAAACAGCAGAGTTCTATAGCATTCAGTTGTATTAACTCATGAATAATATTCTATGCAGTTTGGGCAGAGAAGCTTCTTCACACATAAATCCCTGGACCTGAGAAGAGGTTTAGGAATCTTGACTGTACATAAGAATACAAGAATGGCTGTACTGGGTCAGACCAAAGGTCCATCCAGCCCAGTATCCTGTCTGCTGACATTGGCCAATACCAGGTGCCCCAGAGGGAGTGAACCTAACAGGTACTGATCAAGTGATCTCTCTCCTGCCATCCATCTCCACCCTCTGACAACCAGAGGCTAGGGACACCATTCCTTACCCATCCTGGCTAATAGCCATTAATGGACTTAACCTCCATGAATTTATCCAGTTCTCTTTTAAACGCTGTTACAGTCCTACCCTTCACAGCCTCCTCAGGCAAGGAATTCCACAAGTTCACTGTGTTCTGTGTGAAGAACTTCCTTTTATTTGTTTTAAACCTGCTGCCCATTAATTTCATTTGGTGATCCCTAGTTCTTGTATTATGGGAATAAGTAAATAACTTTTCCTTATCCACTTTCTCCACATCACTCATGATTTTATATACCTCTGTCATATCCCCCCCCTTAGTCTCCTCTTTTCCAAGCTGAAAAGTCCTATCCTCTTTAATCTCTCCCCGTTCCAAACCCCTAATCATTTTAGTTGCCTTTCTCTGAACCTTTTCTAATGCCAGTATAAACCTTTTCTAGTGTCAGTATAACTGTAAGATAACATTAATTATCTTAGGCCTATAATAATAGGCATTATAAGTAGATATGGATTGGAACTAGAGCTGTGTGGGGAACAGAACTTCAGTTTGGCAAAGGATTTTGAAATCTGTTTTCATTGTAATTTAGAATGAAACCCCTGAAAATTTTGAAATTCTCAGAAGGAAAATGCCAAAAAATTCATTTCTAAACACTGAAACATTTTGTTTTGATTTTGACTTTGTAAAATTTGATTACCATAAATTACATAATAAAATTTTGAAAGTCATTTTGAAAGGAAAAATCAAAACATTTTGTTCCCAAAATGTCAAACCATCCCATTTTGATGTTAGAACTTTTTTCATTCCTTTTTTTCTTAAACAAAATGTCAGCGAAATTAACATGATGATTAGATCACTGAGATGCAAGTGAGCAACAGAACATTTTGATGCTCATCTGGGCCAGATCCTGCTCCCTTGAACTCCCATTCACTTCAGTGGAACAGGATTAGGCCTCTGGGCAGGACAACTCCTATGAACCTTTTGAAAATGGCCATCTATATTAGGCCCTATCCATGCTACATTTGAAACTGTACTGCTAACAACTATGTTCAAACTAGTGTCACTGATGGCTGCTAGCATAATCTTCCTGCCAATTGTTACAAAACCATAGTAAAAAGCTACCTATAGGGGTCATCTGTAACACGGTCTGGCTTGTATAGTTCTCTGGCAAAAATCCCTCTCCCCCCTCCCCCGCTTTTCAGGGTAAATAGATTAGAACACTGCTAGTATGATTTCATTTGTGTATAGAGGGGGCTTTAGAGGAGGCACTTTTGACAGTCTGACTTCTCCCTGCCCCACCCTAAATGTATAGCTTCATGTAACTGACACCAGCAGATTAGGATACTGTCTGTTTTTCCTGTTTTAACACCTCTTAGTCCTGTCTAAACAATTTATTTATACAAAGCTTTAAAAACAAACAAGGATTCTTTCCTTCCAAATGAATGCCCAAGACTGATGGCAGCTGTTACTTGATTGATAGCTGGGGAAAAGGAGGTGTGACAACCAGAGATAGCTCAAGGTGCCACTTGGAAATCTGAAGTGGGGGAAACCCAAATGGTACCATAGGCTATGCCTTTAAAGATTAAGCCAGTTTTTCATTCAGTTCTTCAGACTTTCATTGTAATTTCCAGTTGATTTGAACAATGTTACTGTCTTAACATTTGTCACCCAGATAAATGTGATGTATATAAAAAAAAGTGTAAATATACCTTATAAATCTCTACATAGGTTTGCTCATTCCCAAGGCTGTGTAATGATATTTACCATTTTATAGGTCTAGCTAAGTTTGTAACTAATATGATATGCAACCAACTTTACCTCTTTCTGTTCACAAATTGTCTGTGAGCAGATCATGGCTTTGCCAGATTTGTTTGAAATGTGCCAGACAATTTCTGTGAGTAATTCTTCGCCTGTAGATTATTTGATAGTATTCTGTATCTGAAATTTGAAATTTAAGCATTGCTGGACAGCTTTAATTGGCCACATGAATAGCATGGCAGCATGTTTCTACTTCCTGATGGATGAGCACAGTCTCTATCAATTAGATTTCTGGTACAAATACATTCATTTGTGAACTCAAACACTGCTTTCTGTGAACATTCTCCAACATTACCTTAAAACGTAATGTTTCTGCAAACACTCATATGAGTAAACTCATTACTTAGATTATTCATGTCAGCTGAATGCTAAAAAGAGCATGAGTCTTTTTAAAAAAGTTAGATATCCATGGATAACTTTTGCAATGTTTGACCAGTTCTATTGTTTACTAAACAGTAGTTTAGTCAGAAAAGGTGCTGCCTTTAATGAGACTTAGGCTCCTAGTCACTTCAGAAAATGGGGCTTTGACTTTTAAGTTACTCAAGTGCTTTGGAAAATGTTACACTAAATAGACTTATCAGTTCCCCTATCTTAAATCAACCCATGAAAACATAAATATAATAGAAATTAGCTGACCTCTTTCACACAATTCCCAGGGTCTCATACCACCATAGGTAGCCCTACTCAACACCTTAGAGGTATGGGAGGTCTTAAAGCATACACTGAAGGCTGATAAATTGAGTGGATGAAGGTTGTTTGCTACCACTAATACTACAGCAATTTTATATAAACTTACACAAACAATGTTAAAACAACATTAATGTTGCAAAATCAGGCACTCACAAGTTAAGAAATGCTTTAAAGTTGTGTATCTGAAGTTAGGAAGGATGAAATCATTTACAATTTGCAGAATCAGGTGTCTTTTTATTATGGCAAAGTGTATTGTTATGGCACTTTATTTATTATCAAGTGTATGACCTATCAGGAGGGCTCACAGTTTCCTGGCTGTGACAATTCCCAGTTGGCGAGTGCATTTATTCTGCATTATCATAACAGTTTCTCAGCAGTCCAGACAGACTTCCCTACTGCCTGTAAAGTGAGAGATTCTCCACTCCTAGTTTGTTTTCCACCTCCCTCTGGTCTGTGAACCACCTGGTTCTGAAAAGCTATAAAAGTGATAATTAGTGAGGGGAGACTTTCAAAGGCACAGTTGGGCATTAGGTACCCAACTCCCATTTGTGCCTCTGGAGGTCAGGGCTGGCCTTACCATGAGGCGAACTGAGGCAGCTGCCTCAGGTGTCAGACTGTGTGGGGGGGTGGGGGGCACCACTAGGACCCAGAGTGTAGAAAATTGTGTCTGCTGCTGGTGCATATGTATTCTCTCTGCTCTAGATGCACAGAGATGGTGGAGTGCTGTGCTGGAGGAAGGAGGGCACAAGAGACATAACAGGTAGGCAGAAGAAAAGGTGAGGGAATAACAGAAAGCAGCAGGAGCTGCAGGGAGAGGGAGGGAGCCTCTTATGTACCTCTCTAGCACCCCCAGGAGTCTGGACTGATTAACACCAGCTTCTCAGGGAGCTTCCTGCTTCCCTGAACCCACTTGAGGAGAACAGGCAGTCAACTGAAGTAGTAGGAGCCAGTTAGGTCCTTAAGATGCTGATATCTTCCCTCACTCAGGCCCTGCTACCAGCCTGCTTGTGTGTCCCCTTCAAATGAGTGTTGAGAGCCACTATAGCTGGCACAGAACAGCAGTCATGAGTGAAAGAAGAAAACGCCCCTCTGGGGCAGCATTCAGAAGCTTTTCTGTCTAAGCAGGAAGGAGCTCTCCTGAGATACATAGACACAAATGTTCACGGTAAGCCTTCCGGCCCCAGTGACGATGTGAGTGGTGAGGAGATGCCTGATCTTCCAGTTAGTCAGAGTGCAGGTGACCTGGCAGCTACTGCAGCATCCATATCTCCATCTCAAATGGATGTAACCCTGCACATTCCTGAAGAAAAGTGTTGATCAGAGAAGAGTGTGGTGGAGGCACAAGAAACAGCTGCTGCTGAGTTTAGTTCCTTAAGTCTAGATGATTCAGGACTGTGGACCACCTTGAGCAGTAGCTGAGGGACTTCCTTGTACTGCATGGGCCATAGCAGGTGAAAAATTTCATGTTCCCCAAAGACAATGAAAATAGAAGTTTCCATCCAATACATTACTGGCGTGAAATCCCCAATGGTGACAAAGTGGAGAGGCCATGGCTTATGTACTCAAAAACTCAGAATGCTGCATACTGTTTTTGTTGCAAACTCTTCCAGTCTAATGTTCCAGCCACATTGGGTTCTACAGGAACAAAGGACTGGAAAAATCTGGCTAGAAGTCTGGCATGCCATGAGAAGGCAGCAAATCACCAGAGAGTATTCCATAGGTGGAAAGAGCTTGAGATGAGACTATGGTTAAAGGCCACCATAGATGATCAGCAACAAGAGAAGATTGCATCAGAGTCTCTTTACTGGCAAAATGTTCTGAAAAGGCTCATTGCCATTGTGAGAATGCTTGCTACCCAAAACCTAGCACTGCATGGCACTTCAGATCAGCTGTATGTTCCAAACAATGGAAACTTCCTTAAAATTGTGGAGCTGATGGCTGAGTTTGATGCTGTACTCCAGAAGCATCTAAGAAGAGTCACCACCCAAGAAATGTACACACATGACTACCTTGGAAAAACAATTCAAAATGAGATCATACCGTTACTGGCAACAGAAGTCAAACAGAAGATTGTGGCAGATCTGAAGTCAGCAAGATATTACTCAGTTATCCTGGACTGCACTCCTTACATCAGCCATATGGAACAAATTACTTTAATGGTGCGTTTTGTAACAACAACAGAACCTAGTGAAAATGTCCCTGCAATGGTGACTGTCAGAGAACATTTTCTAGAATTTATTGACATTGATGATACTACAGGAGCTGGTATGACAAATGTGCTTCTTAAAAAGCTGGAAGATACGGGAATTACGATAGCTGACATGAGAAGTCAGGGCTACGATAATGGTGCCAACACGAGAGGAAAGAACAGAGGAATGCAGACACGGATCCGAGAGTTAAACCCTCAAGCTTTTTTTGTACTATGCAGTTCTCATTAATTGAACTTGGTGGTCAGTGATGTAGCATCAGCTTCTAGTGAGGCTGCTGAATTTTTTAATGTAATTCAAAGCATCTATGTATTTTTCTCTGCATGAATGCATTGATGGCAAATTGTGAAGCAACATCTGGGAACATCCTCTCTGACACTGAATCCACTGAGTGCCACACAATGGGAAAGTCAAGTGGAGGCAATAAAGCCTATCAAACATCAAATTGGGAAGATAGATGATGCCATAGTTGCCATTATAGAGGATAATGCTATGACAGGAACTGTTCGTGGGAGAACAGTGGCAGAGGGAAATGGAATCACCAGAAACATACATAACTTCAAATTTCTGTGTGGCTTAGTGTTGTGGCATGACATACTGTTTGAAATAAATGTTGTAAGCAAGAGAGTCCAAGGTGTTGATCTTGATATATCTGGAGCAATGGAACAACTGGACAAAGCAAAGTCATATCTACAGTCTTAACAGTCAGATGAGGGATTTCAAAACATTCTGAAGAGTGCACAGAAGTTGGCAGAGGAACTTCACACTGAAGCTATTTCCCCATTCTAGAAAGCAAGAATCACCAAAGAAGACGACATTTTGATTACGAGGCATGGGATAATCCTGTAAGAGATTCCGAAAGAACAATTCAAAGTTGAATTCTTTAACCAGGTGCTTGATTGTGCAATACAGTCAGTTGAAGAATGTTTCATGCAGCTCAGGGAACACAGCAGTATATTTGGGATGTTGTATGATATTCCAAAACTCCTCACTATACCTGAAGAAGACGTACACCAGCAAGGCAGGGCACAGTGTTGACACATGATGACATGTGCAATATTGATGCGAGTGATTTAGGTGATGAACTGAAAGCCCTTTCAAGATACATTTCAGCAGGATCAACTCAAAAGGCTGTTCTGGAATATATGTGCACAAATAAGATGACCACCCTCTTTCCAAATGCTTTTGTTGCTCTGCGCATACTTCTAACACTTCCTGTAACAGTTGACAGTGGAGAACGTAGCTTCTCCAAGCTGAAGTTAATAAAAACACATCTATGCTCCACAATGACACGGGAGAGGCTGATCGGCCTTGCAACCATCTGAATAAAACATGAGCTGGCCTAATCTGTGGACCTTCAGGACGCAGTTCAAATCTTTGCAACCAAGAAGGCACGGAAAGCACCACTTTGATTATTCAAACAGATAAAAATGCCAGTGTTTACTATGCAGACAAGAAAAGTTACATTTACTGTTCAGGCTTTTGAAAGTTAAGTGTTACTTAAAATTTTTGAAAAAGGCATTTTAAGTTGTTAGCTCTCCTCTATTGGGGTAGGTAGCAGAGCCGTACCATGAGAGGAGTAGAACAGGGAGAAGGCAGAATTGAGACCTTTCAAAGTTTTGGCCCAAGTGAGAGGGCATGGGGGCGTCATTTGAGTGCCCCACTTCAGGTGCCAAAATGTTGTGGGCTGGTCCTGCTGGCAGTGTCCCCATTGGGGGAGGGATAGCTCAGTGGTTTGAGCATTGGCCTGCTAAGCCCAGGGTTAGGAACTCAATCCTTGAGGGGATCCACTTAGGGGACTGGGGCAAAATCAGTACTTGGTCCTGCTGATGGAGGATGGACTCAATAACCTTTTGGGGTCCCTTCCAGTTCTATGAGATAGGTATATCTCAATATATTATTATTATTATTATTATTATTATTATGCTTATCAATGGATCTGTGGTATATACTATCTGTCCTCTCTAAGGCCTGATCCAAAGACCATTCAAATCATTAGGAGTCTTTCCATTAACTTTCATGGGTTTTGGTTCAGGCCTTTATTACATCTCCCTCCTCAGTAATCTAAAAAACCTGTCATAAGCACAAAATAAGTGTATAAGGCCTGATTTTTAGACACGTGCCGAAAAAGTGTGACATGAAAAAATTATAGTATATCAGACTTTTCAGTATTATACTTTATCTTCGGCTTCAGATGCCCATGGTATGTATACAACAGTGTTTAGGACAATATGTAGTAACACTGGACTACATGGTTTATCTCAATACACAACCATAGACATTACAGGCATGTGGGTATTGACATGCCAGGCACTATACCTGTCTCAGTCTGCAACTGTCTCCAATGCTGGCCTTGTAGCTAGAGACTTGTGGTTATTCACCTCACTACTTGTTTTGAGTGCATTGAGCTAAGTATTCATTACATACAAATCACTTGAAAATAACAATTTTTGTCAGTCTTGTAAGTGTGCAGAAATTATTTTAGCCTTAGCCTAGAAATTAGATGGCTATAGAGAATAAAACACATACAGTATAAGATAAAAGGAAGGAATTTTCTGAATGCAAGTGCTGATTTTCCTCTTCAAGAAAAAAATTCTCCCTCAGAAGGTTTTGTTTTTGGTATAATTCTTTCCCTATATTTAAGGACAGTGTCTAACATGGGTGGTTTGATTTTTGTTTTGTTTCCAAACATGTGTGGGGATTGAGAAGCAAAGTCAGTATTTTTTTTTTGCCTGAGACATTTAATCGCAAACATAAAATACTGAGGACTGAGCCAACTTTCCACTTTTTCCAAGACTCCCACACCTTAGACAGTGGCAAAGATTGTTCAGCATATGCAAGACAGAGCAGGGAGGCAGAGACTGTGAAAGGGAAGGAGTATGAAAAAATAGATTTAAAGTATATTGAAAAGAATGTTAAATAATAAAGAGCTAAATTCAAGATATAAAATGTTAACATAATTTTCTAAGTTAATGGACAGCAAAGTTAATTCCAATAATGGCTAAACAATAGGTTAAATGCTGACTTTTGTTTTACATGAGTGTAAATCCACAACAACTCTATTGACCTCAGTGGTGATAGTCCTGATTTAAATAAGATCTGTATTTGCCCCTGCAGTATGTGTACTGTATCAATGTGTTTTCAGACAGAAATAGATCACGGGCACGTCTTTAAAATAGAAACACTTCAAAATTATGTGATGCATAATCGATACCACTTGGGAGGGTTGTAACTTTTGATAGTATTTCATACATCAGTCAGATTTGTAGCTTGTACAGTTTCTTCCCAACAGTGGGATAGGATGCTAAGGATGCAGTTGAAGGGTACGACTTCACTACCGGCCGTATCGGTGGGTAGCAATCGATTTCTCGGGGATTGATATATCGCGACTCATCTAGATGCGATATATCGATCCCTGAACACGCTCCTGTTGACTCCGGAACTCCACCAACGTGAACGACGGTAGCGGAGTCGACAGGGGGAGCTGTGGACATCGATCCCACGCCGTGAGGACAGTAGGTAACTCGATCTAAGATACTTCGACTTCAGCTACGCTATTCACGTAGCTGAAGTTGCGTATCTTAGATCGATCCCTCCCCCCCCCAGTGTAGACCAGCCCGAAGATATCTTCCATCGCATGCTAACAATATAGCATAAGGAATAATCCTTCAGTAGCAGTGGGACAGATTGTCCAAATTTTAAAAGTGGCTTCAACCTAGGGAGAAATCCTGGCAAAACTGAAGACAATGGCAAAACTCACATGAACTTAAATGTAGTCAGGATTTATCCCTAGTATCCAAGGCTGAGAGCCTGCAATCTGATCCATATGGAGTGGGCACCTGTGTCTGTGCAGCGGCTCAAAGGATTCCAAAGTTACAAAGCAAAATTCTTGTTCTGGAGTTTTAGTTTTGGGCAACTAAGTTGTTGCACATCCAAGAACTTAGATTTGCACTCACAAATAGCATGTGCACATGCCAGTAGGAATGATTCCTACCCACTGAATTTGTGCACACTAATGTAGTCAGTGTGGTCAAATCCACATTTGGCGGTGTGCAATAATTTAGACACCCAAAAACATGAGTGATTAACTCTAGACATGAAAATTTAGAAGCCACTTTTTGTACATTTCTTTCAGTAGTTCTTATTTCTAGAATTATGAAAGCTCTAGGAACAACCTCTTGCATCACAGACAATGCGACTTGTCAAGGAGTGAATGAGCTGCTGCTGGCAGGAGGTATAGAAATTACACAAACATTATCCATGTCCACCTGATATTTCCATGTCCACCTGATATTTCTTTTAATATTCCAGGGCCATCACATGAATAGTTCAGTTGAGACCAAAGATACTGCAAAGCTATGACTTTTTGAATTTAGAATATTTGTGATTGCTCCATAGAGTAAGCAATTTGAAAAGTGACTTGGTGAGTAACTTTGAGGGAATTGTAATCTGCTCACAGTTCAGAAAAAGAAGCTGAACTGTTTGCTATAATTGTTCACTTAGCTTTACTTGTCCAGTAGTTCATGCACTTCTTCTCTAATGCTGGTTAAAGTAAGTAAGTGGTTTCAAAGTGGTAAGCCTTTAATGAGCTGTAATTCATACTCCTTCCATTGAAGGAGAAGTCAGATATTGTGCAGTACAAATCACTAACAATAAATAAGCACTCTTCCACTTAGGGATAAATTTGCTACCTTGTACTAAATGTTATGAAAATATCCCTTTCATAAACATTGTGTCAAGCTTGTTTTAGAGAAAGTTAGCTTTCCTGGCACATACACTTTAAGTTCCATGAAGGCAAAATCCCCCTTTCTCCCCTAAATAAATAAACAGTGAAGTGTTGCATGAGACTTGTGTGGCTAAGAATGTCTGCAGCTTGACAGCAAATTTTTTTTTAACCATCAAACAAGCCCTTTTTATTTCAGATAGCTTTTACTTTTTACTATTTTATGAGGAAGTCCTACTGTAATCTACTACCTAGTACAGCAAGTCATCAGATTTCGAGGAAATGCTCTACTGCTTGTGTAGAACTGGTGTGAATCCCTCTAGTTTAGAGTTCAAATAGCAGTCTATCTTGTGAGATTTCTGTTACTCCCTGGTTTCTGATCCTTTCTAGTATTTCAATTACTTTTTCAAAGCTTTGGAGAACTAGCTTCTGTTTTTTCCTTACTTTTTAAAAAATATGATTTGAAGGTACAGTATTCTAATGGGCTGAGTGGGTTTACTATGTTAATTCTTCATTTGCATTGTTGGTTAGTAATGCTTGTTAGGGGGCTTATTCCTTCACCGTCTCACTTCCCTGATCCTTCTCGCATGAATAGAGAGCAACAATATCTGAAGTCCAAAGGCGCAAACAATTCGATGTTTATTGGGGTGAACTTCCAGCAAGCATGATTCCAGTTTCCTTCCTTAGTGTCCCCCTTCCCAGCTCTGAGACCACAGAGCCTTGCCTGTGTCCCTGTTTCTGTTCCCATCCCCTGTTCCCATTTCTCCCTTTAGCAAAACATGATCCCAATTTCCCCATCCCCAATCCCTGTTCCCATTTCCCCTCCCCTTTACTTCTTGATTGACTGCAGACTATATAGTAAACGTTGAGTTCTGCTTAGCTATACCTTAACCAATCATTTTACTGAAATTTAACTAACCAATCCTAACATATTGTAACGTGGTTATTTAACCAATTATATACCACCACCTTAATTGGTTTACACCCAACAAAATTAATTATACAGCAGACAGAAACAATTACAGAACCAGACAGAGACCATGCAAATAAACATACAAAACAATACAGAAGTGAGGATTTCACAACTACATCTATACAGATGTAAGGGTTTTCCAGCTGTGTCTATTGATAAGTGAGTTCTTACCAGACAGGATGCTATCAAACTAAATTTCCTTTTACATCTTCTAGGCTCTTCCCTTTCTCTGAAGGTGATAAATCAAATCACCTTCCTAACTGCCCCAGATTGCCTTATTTCAATATGACTAAACAAGGCCTCAGACTGTCACAGTAAGAAAAGGCCATTACACAGACAGACAGTGATTTTAATTCTTTCTTTTATACCTCTATAACTAGCTAAGTAATAAAAAATACACCTAAATTCTTAAAGTACAGGCCTTTGCAGACAGGCCTGAATATCTATATCCTAACAATGCTCCATCTCTAAACCTTCTCTTCTCTAGATCAGTTAAATTTTTTCTTTTGTTTTTAAAGAAAACTGATCTTCCCTCCTCCGTGCCCAGGATAGCAACACTTGAGAAGATAGAATTTCCTGCCCCCATCTTTTGTATACCTCAGACTAGTCTTTCTATGCCTTTATAAATTGAGTCCTTCTGTACTTTGCATAGCTCATGTTTTGAAACTCCTCTCAGATTCCCACAGCCAAAAACAAAATGGTAAACCATAGATGAACTTCTGCTTCAGGTATGTCATCAACATACCACAATGATGGGTGGCCTATAAATGTTAAAAATTTAATAGCACTAATTTTAAAAACTTGTTCAATTCTTTTAAATTTTCCTGGGATAGATTCTACTCATTCTGCATTAAATAAAACAACCATTTCAAAATTGAGATTTACCATGGTTAAAGAAATATTGAGCATAACCACTGAGTATTTTTGATTAGTCAGTCCAAAACACAGTTTCTGAGCTTCAAGTCTTCAAAGCCTGTTTGAATTGTAGGTCAGTCACTTTAACTATCAGCAGCTGGTGCAGTCTTATCTGAAGTACCACTGAAAAGCAGTATATCCAGGATGGGATATCATCAGCTGCTGCTGATTGTTCATGTAGCTTCATATGGACCCCTCTAGTTAACACTCAATATACTGTATCTGTTTTTATTTTGGACTGATAAACAAATTTTCAGAGTGCTGGTGTTAGTCAGGTAGCACCCTAAGCACCACTTCAGAATCAGGAAGGTGGAAGCATTTTGCTGGATGTTGTATAAACACAAATAGAGCCCTGGAGAGAGTTTAGTATCTCAGCTCCTAAGGGCATGAGGATGAAGTGTGACATGCAAGTTAGACATGATATCTCCATTTTCCATAAAAGTTCTACCTAAAATTATTTCTGATTTAGTGACAAGAAAATTTCATTCACTGGATTTCAGGTGCCTTTAGGACAAGATTCAAAGAAAAAACTACTTATATGTTTTAAGGGTGTTTTTTTTTTAATTTGTGGGGGAAAAGTTAGAAACAAACTATAGTCTTACTACCATATATACAGGATGTGGTTGCAATGAGACACAGGTGTTGTCTCTGGCTCATGCACAATGTACTGTCTTTCTGGAAAAATGTGCCTGCTGAAATTTCTTCTCTAGGAATGGAAGTTGTTTTTTGTAGCATTATTTGTGCTCAATGGTCTTAGAAACTTAGGGCCGGATCACTGTTTCCCTCAAAAAAAACCTGTTGAGGGGATTGCGAGGGAGGAAATCACAGAGCAGTCCCCTTGTGGTGTTTCTAACTGATCATTTTGTCAGAGGAGACAGGGGTTCCTGGCCCTCAATGGAACAGGCAGGAGGGCTCATAGTCCAGTAACTGAGAATTCCCTAAATGGGGGGGGGGGAGGGGAAGAGGTGTATGGATGTGGTCACTATATGTCAGGGCCATCCATATGGTGGTTCTCCTCAGCCATACTGCCTCCTGAGTCCCCTGTGACTTTCTCCTCTCCCCCGTCACCCTGGGTCTAAAGGAGCTTCTCCATATAGGCCTCAGCCCCTGGAATTACCTCTAAATAGGGGTTCTAATTTAAGGCCTTGGGGTGCAATGTGGAAAAAGTAGTATGGCCTGACGCAGAATTTCCTTTTTCAGCAGATTCCCTGCTGGTTGACAGGGCAGATGTGTACTGTGCTGCCCACCTGTTTTTTCTTCCCTCATCCTTGTTCTTCCTCCTGTCTCAGTTCACTCAGATCCATGATCCAACAAATGCTCTTCATAGGTTCCAGGGAGGGGGCAGGGAAGAGTGCTGTATAGGTAGCTGCCTTCTCCCAAACTCACTTCTGCAAAAGCAGGGGGCCTTTCTCTCTGCATGGACCTCCATGCAGAATAATCTGGTTTTCATTTTCAGTACTAATACACACTGAAAAGATCTGTAGTAAGGACATGATCCTGTGCTCATTGAAGTCAGTGACAAAGCTCCCTGTGACGCAGTAGGCAGCAGGGCGGATTTACCTGGGAATGTCGTCTAGTTCTGATGGGACTGTCTGCATGGGGGATGGGATATCAGGGGATGACTTTATTTGAGGGATGATACCTGAGCCTGTAACCTGAGCCAGGAGGGGGGTGGGGCTAGGTGATACCTTTGCCCGGGAAACTGGACAAAGGGAGAGGACAAGGGAAGTGAGTCAGCTGGAGGGGGTTTTTCAGTTTTGGGCTGGCTGGGAAGAGGCAGGGAACCCCAAGTCTGGGGTCTAAGCTCCTTGCCCCCAGAGGGACCTGGCGGAGGGGTCCTGGTTGTACCTACAAGCCCTGCTTGGGACTGTGTTCCTGTCATCTAATAAACCTTCTGTTTTACTGGCTGGCTGGGAGTCACGGTGCATCGCAGGAAGTGAGGGTGCAGGGCCCTGACTCGCCCACACTCCATGACACTCCCACTGACTTCAATGGTTCAGGATAAGGCCTTGATTCCTCTTCTTGCCATGATTTCATCAGCTCTCCTGAGCTAGGTACAGAAGAGTCAGACTGGCCAGTTCTTGAATAGGTGATCCAGTAGGTGGTGCTCTTTCCTATGAGTCCGTATTGAACCAAAGCCTCAGCATGATGTTAGAGACACTGGGTTGTTCTTTAATTGAGACTCCTGTACAATCCTCCATGGAGGGAGGGAAAAGGTAGAGAGCATTTTTTTTTCAGGGCTCTATGTGAGCTTTGCTGTAAAAACATTACTCCACCTGCAGCTTTAACTAAGAGGGCTGGTGCTGAGTCTGCAAGTGCTCCCTTCGTATATTGTGTGGGATCGGATAAATTCCAGCTGTGCTCTCATCACATTGATTTAATGGCCCTTAAAAGAAACCATAAAAGTGCTTTCTGGTTGGTGGGCCCCAGCTGTTCCTCATAGTATTGCATAATACAGCAGACTGGGTTAGCTATAGATGAATGATTATTAAATGCCTGGCTTAATCATTTAATTTTTCAAATATACAAGGCCTTGGACAAAATGTGGTTCACTGAGGTAGCAGGCTACTTATTTTCAAAAAGGAAAAAGACTTAAGATATGAGGTATATTTTACTTTGACCAGGATAAAACTTTGCATATGCTAATTGTGGCCTCTGCTGAGTCATAACTCTGTGTGTGTGTGTGTGTCTGTGTGTGTCTGTGTGTTTGTTTGTTTTCCCTTAAGTGCTGAAGGGTGATGGCTCATTGCTGGAAGCATTCATCTGTTTTCATTACCAGGCAACAGAGCAAAAAGCCAACAAAAGTTGAGGATTATCAGACTCTCTGAGGTTAAGAACTAAAAGTCTCTACAAAATTGAGGACTCTTGACTTACAATGTCATTTGAAAAAAGAACAGGAGTACTTGTGGCACCTTAGAGACTAACAAATTTATTTCAGCATGAGCTTTCGTGAGCTACAGCTCACTTCTTCGGATGCATAGAATGGAACACACAGACAGGAGATATTTATACATACAGAGAACATTTGAGTTTCCTGCAAGCAGAAGACCAATTGTGCTACTAGGCAATTGGAGAGGTACTAAGGCCCAATCCAGCTTCTATTGAACTGGATGGAAAATCCCACACTGACTTCAGTGAGAAAAGGATCAGGCTCTAAATTGAGAAGGAAACATGCTCTGTTGGATGCTTCTGTGCCAAGAGGAAAAAGCTTACATATAGAGAGACTCCTAGGGGTGCAGGTTGAGGTGCAGTTCCTGTCCGAAGGAGATGACAGGTCCGTGTATACAGATAACAAGAATAAAGAGAGTAATTGGGAGGTGGGGTATGTTGGGTTGTAAAAAACATTTCATTTTCTGAAAGATAAACTGCAAAGAATAGGTACAGGAGCACTAGCAATTAATCATAACCCATTGTTCACAGGGTATCAGTAATATTAATTCTTTGGGTGCAAACTTGCTGGGACCAAAACCTATTTAGGATAAAATAGACTGGCTGAGTTCTTAGATTACCCATGTGTATCTGCTTTACCAGATACTTTGTAGCTTTTTATTGTTTTAACTATTGTAAAAATTGAATGTACCTTATTCAAAAACTGCAGGCAAACTAGAAATGGATCACAAAACATGCAAATTACCATAAAATAGACCATGAAAAATAGAAATCTGAACCAATGATCTGTCTCTGTTGCTAGAGGTGCCCAAAGTACGACCCTACAGAGCCCAGAAATTCTGTCTAAACACATCTGTCTTGTCTATTTTCCCTTACAAATTGTACAGCCTGTGTGAGTGTTAAAGTGACAGTGTACAATCAAAATACCTTGCTTTTCAGGAAGTAATATGAATAATGTAAGATGAAAAACATTCAGTTTTATCAGAAACGACTTGATGACTAAAATCAATATTTAAAAGCAGCCTGGATTTATTTTAATTTTTTTCCCAAGTAATGCAACTAAAAATGTGGCTCTTTGAGTCATTGCATTTAATGTACCAAAGTCTGGACACTCTGATACAGGTTCCATAGGTGGGGTCAACCATCATTTGGCCTGACAGTGGCCTAGTTAAAGCACTGAACTGGCAATTGAGCCATAGGTTCTATTCTTGGCTCTGCCATTGAGTAGTCTAAGGTCATACATCATGTCACTTGGGTCATGGGTCATCTTCAAACGTGGCTGCCTACATTTAGGTACTTAAATAATTATCTGATTTTTGTTTTGTTGTTTTTTGCAAAGGTGCTCAATATCTGCACCTCCTTTTAAAGTCAGTAACAGCTGTGAATGCTCAATACTCTTGGGAAAATCAGGCCACTTGTGTGCAATAGATGGCTAAATGTAGCTGTTCAAGACTGGAAATGTTGACCTTGACATCTCCGTGCCAATATTTTCCCAACTGTTAACTGAAAATAATAATGCTTACCTGCCTTTATAAAGATCTTTTAAATCTGGCAATTAAAAAAAAGCTGAATAAGTTTGAAGTGTTGTCACTGGTATCATCAATATTTGATTTACACCATCAATATGTTTGCCACGTGATTGATCAGACATGCTGGTTGTAGTTGTTATATGGTGGTCATTAAGAAGACATCAGATATAGAGTAATTTGCTAGCAGTTGTGTGGGATTTGAATGATCATTTACTCGAGCCTGAATGAGTGTCAAATAAATGCAGAGAAATCCCACTTCTTTAACCATTAAGTAACTATACAAGAATGAGCATGGATCATACATCTTGTATTGTGGTTATCTATAATGAAGCGGCCTCTGTCTATGCATGAATGGACAGCGATAGTTTGGCTTCTTAGCCTACAAGAGGTGAGTGCAGTCTGATCATGCTGATGGTCCCTCCGCTGCTAATTCCAAAAGCTGTTTAACTTGATGGTGGTAGTGGTTCTGTTGGGTGATGAAGAAAAGACCTTACTCTGGATCCTCTCATATCATAATTGGACAAAAAAAATCCACTGAAGAGACAAAGATAAGTACAAAAACTCTCTAGGCATGAGGACCAGTTCAGACCTGATGAAACTGAGTTCCATCTACTTACATTGGGTGTGAATGCAGGCCCTATTAGTCACTCTTTTGCACTTGAGTTCTGAGAGAGAAAGTCATGGGAAGTATTGCTTTGGGAAATTGCCTTGTAGAGAATCTTTGAGCGGGTATTGTGTGAGGAACTACAGGAACCCAGGAAGAAATGGAATAAAAGAGATGCATGCCTAATACTGAGGGAAAGCATAATACAGTATGTCATGATTAACAAAGTTGGAAAAAAAACAACCTCTTGGGTTGTTAGTCCAGCTTCCTGATTCAAACAGACAGGGCTTAATATAGAAGCTGTACTTTCTATAAACATATATCTAACCTTTCTTTAAATCTGACTAGTGACATCCAGCGACTGAAGTATTCCATCTGAGGCATTATTCAGGGTACTAGGGAGACAAATATTAAAATAATGTTGGTGAGACTGGGCATTAGTCTGGGTTATCTTCCACAGTAATAATAAATATTGGGACTGTAGAGAACTCATCAGAAGCTGCTCTAACTTGCCGACGTCTCAGATTATGTGCTTTGTTGCGCCATTGTTAGCCTTATTCTCCCTCTTTTCCCACCCAAACTGCCAAACATACACATTTGGGACAGAGACAATAAATATTCTAGCAATTTTGTGTAAATTTCATGAGAAACAGCAAGTTGCATGTTTCCTTGTGAATGATAAAGACTTCAAGCATTTATGTAGAGCTGAAATTGCCCTTGAATGGGCAGAACCCCAATGGGGTAAATGCTGAGCGGGACACAAGTGCTATGTACAGTTTCTGAAACATCCTTGTTAACACCTTTTTGAAAATGCATCCCTGTAAATTTATTCTTGTGACTCAGGGAATATAAAGTGAGAGAATGAACCTGTGATGGGTTGGATCACAGAAACCCCCCTGGGAGCTGCCACCTGATGTGCCAAGACTACCTCTGCTCCTGTTTTCCCTGCCAGCTCAGGACTCCAGCACCCTGTCTTGCTGAGCCAGACACTCCCATCTGCTCCAATACAGACTGAGGGTCTGAATTACTTGCCCCAAAGCTGCAGGTTTACCTGAAAGCAGCTAACAGAAGTGTTCCTGTCTTTAACACTTAGATGCCCAACTCCCAATGGGGTCTAAACCCAAATAAATCCGTTTTACCCGTATAAAGCTTATACAGGGTGAACTCATAAATTGTTCACCCTCTATAACACTGATAGAGAGATATGCACAGCTGTTTGCTCCCCCAGGTGTTAATACATACTCTGAGTTAATTAATAAGTAAAAAGTGATTTTATTAAATACTGAAAGTAGGACTTAAGTGGTTCCAAGTAGTAATAGACAGAACAAAGTAAGTCACCAAGGAAAATAAAATAAAATGCACAAATCTATGTCTAATCAAACTGAATACAGATAATCTCACCCTCAGAGATGCTTCAGTAAGCTTTTTCCTCAGACTGGACACCTTCCAGGCCTGGGCACAATTCTTTCCCCTGGTACAGCTCTTGTTCCAGCTCAGGTGGTAGCTAGGGGATTCTTCATAATGGCTCCTCCCTCCTCTTTGTTCTCTTCCACCCCTTTATATATCTTTTGCATAAGGCGGGAACCCTTTGTCCCTCTCTGGGTTTCCACCCCCTCCTTCTCAGTGGAAAGACACCAGGTTAAAGATGGATTCCAGTTCAGCTGACATGATCATATGTCACTGCAAGACTAAGGGGTGGCTCTAGCAATTTCGCCGCCCCAAGCACAGCGGCACGCTGCGGGAGGCACTCTGGCGGTCGCCGGTCCCGCGGCTCCAGTGGACCTCCTGCAGACGTGCCTGCGGAGGGTCCGCTGGTCCCGCAGCTCCGGTGGAGCATCCGCAGGCATGCCTGCGGGAGGTCCACCGGAGCCGCCTGCCGCCCTCCCGGCGACTGGCAGAGCGCCCCCCATGGCATGCCGCCCCAAGCACGCGCTTGGCGTGCTGGGGCCTGGAGCTGGCCCTGGCAAGACTTCATTGCCCACTTGCCAGCACACATGTATACAGGAAGACTTACAGGTAAAACACACCCATCTGCAGACAATTGTTCTGGTTAATGGGAGTCATCAAGATTCCAAACCACCATTAATGGCCCATACTTCGCATAATTACAATAGGCCCTCAGAGTTATATTTCATATTTCTAGTTTCAGATACAAGAGTGGTACATTTATACAAATAGGATGATCACACTCAGTAGATTATAAGCTTTGTAATGATACCCTTACAAGAGACCTTTTGCATGAAGCATATTCCAGTTACATTATATTCACTCATTATCAAATTTTTATAAAATCTTATAGACTTCAACATCACAAAACCACTACAGTATAATATAACAATCCACAAAGCTTATGCCTTTGATGTGTTGTTCATTATGTAGACTTGATTTGAGGTCATACTTGCTTTTGGATGGGAGATATTGGAGTACAATGAAGTGCCCTGTACAGCCAAGCTTCTGAGTTTCTAAAATGAACATAAGCATTGTTATTTGAAGGCAAAACTTGATGAACCTAGAAACAGATCTTCAGCAGAGAAATATAAGGAGGTCTAGAGAAATGTTGGATGGTTAATCGGACTGGTTTATTTCACCAGTATAATAACTTAATTGATTCTTATAGAATTGCTCCTGACTCACGTTTGTGCAACTGAGATCAAAGTGAGGACACTGACTTTGCACTGACCTTTATATGGTTAAGTACAATATGAAACAACATGCAGACTTTGTCAAACTGGAAAAAAATAAGTCCAAGTTCACTTTATTCTTTATCAAGAGGCCCATATTTGCTGCAAAAAAAAAGTGTGCAGTATGCCTTGCAGCAGATCATATTGTTTCACAAATATGGAATGGCTGAACAAATACCTATCCCTCTAATTTCATCTACACTGACATTGTTATGATTTCGTCATAAAGCTGTACACTAGGGCATACTAAAAGGGGAAGCAATTCTTGCATTCATAGCCCTGTCTTTCACAGCTCCAGCAGGACTCAGTGAAGGTCCATATTAATGGGGTAGTTTAGAGACAAGGCTGAGGGGAGATCTGTTGATACAGACCTCTTATATCAACTTGATTATTGTTGCGTCTGTAAGGTAATGGCCCGAACTGGGGTTTTAAGATCTTTGTTTGGAACCTGGAACACATTAGGGCTTAATGGAACCATTAAAGCCGTATCCATGGCATATTACAAAAATAACAATGTTTAAACCTGGTTGTGGTCCAACTGTGCTGTAACATAGAAGTCATGTCATAACCCTATCAAACCATGTTTTAGTTATACCTATAGTGTTCTGAAGAAAAACATAGATCTCTATTATGATTACAATGCTTTCACTTTTGAGAATCAGGCTTGAATGAAATTTAACAATGAGCACAATACTAAAGCCAATAATGTGTTCTCTTACAACTGGTTTTTTTTTGACATCCAGTTATCAGCATAGACATAAACAGAATATTATAAGAGAGCTGAGTAAGGCAAGATTTGGTCTAAGCATTGTAGAGCTGCTTGACAAATGTATCTTGCACTGAGGTCAGAAGGAAATAACCTACAAACAAGGTAGATCTTGCTGAAGATTTATTTTATTGGTACAGAAGATCTTCATTACCTGATATTTACTAATATAGCCTCATGAATCATGGAAACAACTCCTTTTGTCAGCCTTCATAAGCGTGATGTTGTTGTTAGGTGAAAGCATGTAAGATCCTCACAGAAGACTGACACTTTCTATTTAATTAATTGAGTTGGGGCGTAAGGCATAGTTTTCAGATATCAGTATCATACACTGCTGAATTTAGTGGGCCCAATTTTATTTTTTCTTAACTAGTTTAACATTGTTATAATTCCATTGCCTGAAGCTGGTAAGAGGGGAAAATCAGGTCCAAGGTGTTCAAAATAGGTGTTGATCTGGTCAGTATCCATTCATAATTAAACAGCCTAATCCAGGAACTGTGTGCAGGAAATAATAATATCTTAAAGTTACAAATGATATGTCTTTGAGTGGTGTTTAAAATTTTTTTTAAAATAGCTCAAATACTGCATTCTTCTGTATAGACATTCTTCCTCAAACATCAGCACACGTCTGTCTTTTTTAATAAAATTGAATGTTTTAGTGTCTAAGCCCCCTTTCCCAAAAAAACCCACCACTCATAAAAACCAGTAGTCCTGATTGTGCAGTTCTTGGCCATGGTTCTCACAAATGTTTCCTGAGTTAGAACTGTATAATTAAGTCCGATATCAGTATCAAATGACATTTTGTATGTATAGTTAAGATTATACTTTTCCAGTGTGCATTACTTTGCGTTTATCAATGTTGAATTTCATCTGCCATTTTGTTGCTCAGTCACACACAGTTATGATATCCCTTTGTAAGTCTTCTCAATCAGTTTTGGACTTAACTATCTTGAGTAATTTTGTTTTGTCTGCAAACTTTGCTATCTCACTGTTCTCTGCCTTTTCTGGACTCTTTATGAATATGTTGAACAGCATGGGGACTTGTACTGGGACATGCTATTTACAACTTTCCATTGTGAAAACTGAACACTTATTCCTACCTTTGTTTCTTTTTAACTAGTTAGTGGTCCATGAGAGGATCTTCACTCTTATCCCATGACTGATTACATGGCTTAGGAGCCTTTGTTGTGGCACATTGTCAAAGGCTTTCTGAAAGTCCAAGTACATTATACAATTGGATCATTCTTGTTCACATGTTTGATCCCCCTCAAAGAATTCTAATAAATCGGCGAGGCATGATTTCTTTTACAAAGCTGTTTGATTCTTCTCCAACATGTTGTGTTCATCTATGTATCCGATAATTCTGTTCTTTACTATAGTTCCAACCAATTTGCCTGGGACTGAAGTTACTCCTACTGGCCTGTAATTGCCAGGATCACCTCTGGAGCCTTTTAAAAAAATCAGCATTATATTAGCTACCCTCCAATAATCTGGTATGAAGGCTGATTTAAGTGATAGATTACAGACTACAGTTGTGCAATTTCATATTGAAGTTCCTTTAAGTACTCTTAGGTGAATACCATCTGTTCCTGGTGACTTACTACTGTTGAATTTATCAATTTGTTCCAAAATGTCCTTTATCGACACCTCCATCTGGGACAATTCCTTAAATTTGTCATCTAAAATGAATGGCTCAGGTATGGGAGGATCTCTCCCATCCTCTGCAGTGAAGATCAATGCAAAGAATTAATTTAGCTTCTCTGCAATGGCCATGTCTTCCTTGAGAGCCCTTTCATACCTGAATTGTCCAGTGGCCCCATGATTTTGTCAGACTTCCTGCCTCCGATGTACTTAAAAATATTTTTGCTGTTAGTTTTTGTGCCTTTTGCTAGTTGATCTTCAAATTCTTTTTTGGCCTGCCTAAGAAAAGCTCAGGCCAGTCAAGTTTAAAAGTATATTTCTATTTTCCTCATTAGGATTTTGCTTCCAATTTTTACCAGCTGTCTTTTTGCCTCTAACTTTCTCTCTTAGTCTGTTTAAGACATGGTGGCAATTTTTTTGGCCCTCTTACTGATTTTTTTTTTATTGGGGGTTTGATGAAACTGTTTTCTATTCCCAATATACTAATTCCCTGAATGTCTTTAGTGCCTCTGCTCTTCTGTACTAATAGTTGTTGTCTTGGTCCTCTGTAGAATGATATTGGCATATTGGCTCAGTCTTTGATCTTTCCTAAACTATATGCCATAAGCTTTTTTTAGATTATTTAATTCAGTTCACAAAGTGCTCCCGAAAACCATATTTTCCAACATTCTAAAAAATGGGCCTTTTATTGAGTTGAAAGCTTCTTCTGCGTCCAAGGTTAGAATGTAGGCATTCTTATTTGTTCTCCTGAGATGCTGAGGAATGGAGTGACTGGGAGTCCCTCTCCCCCTCCTCCAAGGATCACAAAGAGCAGTGACTCTGCCAAGACACTGGGGGCAGGTCAGCCCTCTAATAGCCATTAAAGACATGGACTCTATAACCTGCAGTGGGGAGGATAGCAGGGTTGGGAGGAGATACTTGCAGCCTTGGGGGTATCATGTTGAAACACTGATGGGAAAATAGGAAGACATGGCAAATAAGAGCCATAGAAAAAATATTAGGATTCTTGGGCTGCTGGAGGGGATCAAAGACAAATACTCCATTAAAATACTTTGAAACATGGATTCCAAAAACCTTGAGTGTGTTGATCAAATCAGGTAAAACTAATATGGAAAGGGCTCATTGTATCTGGGTATGAATGCACAACAGAAATTTGACTAGATCACATCAGAGACCAAACTTTACAGACCAAGCCTCGATTCTCAACAGAACCAGGAAGTTGAAATAAATAGGAAAGACTATTGCCCTTCACTCTTATCAAAACTGTTCTATAGATATTGTGACCCAGGGTCCCTAGGGCAGCCCTCACTGGAAATGCCAACGTCAGGGCAGGCTGCAACAGGAAGAGTATATACTCCCAACACTGGTGGGTAACACTGAAGTTAAACTCCCTAGCCAGTCACAAACTGTGCTTTTGATCCCCCACACTGGTTATCAAGAAGCAAAAAAAGAAATAAAAAAAACCCCTTTATTGCATTTCTGTTCTCTGGCTCCCAATCAGCACCTAGCTCCAGTACAGTGAGAAGTTATTTAAAAAAACTCTGCTCACCTATACAAAATGTTCTTCTGACCCCAAAGAGTCAGCCACATTACCAGATCAGTATAGGTTTGGCTCTTACCCAAAATACCATGCTGCCAGCCAATCCTTTAGTGTCTAAAACTAAAGGTTCATTATAAAGAAAGAATAAGAAGAAAGGTGTTAAATGGTAAAGCAGTCCCATGCATACAAAGATTCAAGGTCCATGAGATTCCTAGCAGTATTGGTGAGCTTTCTGTGGGGGAGGGATTGCTCAGTGGTTTGAGCTTTAACCTCCTAAACCCAGAGTTGTGAGTTCAATCCTTAAGGGGACCAATTGGGGATTGGTTTTCCTTTGAGCAGGGGGTTGGACTAGATGACTTCCTAAGGTCCCTTCCAATCCTGATATTCTATGAAAGTGCCTCTGGAATTCATCCACAGCTTGGATGGGTTGTTCAGAGCTTCACTGTAGGAGAACACTTCAACCTCCCTGGCCACACAATAGATTTTTTAAGGTGCCATCCCTCCAAAAAAAACTTTAGGACCAGACTCCAGAGAGAAACTGCTGAGCTCCACAATTTTTTTTTTAACACCATCAGTTTAGGACTAAACAAACAAAGACTGTGAATGCTTGCCACAAGAACAGTTTTCCTCTCCTCCCTTTTTTTTTCAGCACCTGGCTGGAACAGGGCCCCATCCCATCCTCCTGATTTGACTAACCTCTCTATCTCTAGCTGCTTGCTTTATATATTATATACACACCTGCCCCCTGGAAATTTCCACTGTCCGGGGTAGTCAGAACAGGTCATGCTGCAAAAAATCATGCACATCTGTTAGTCAAAGTAAGTGCCTTTCTTTGCTTTCAACTGGTAGAAGGGTTACACCCAAGGTAAGAGGCAGCTGCCTTTTATAGTCTTTTGCATGCAGCTTGTGCTTTCTTTGTCCCAAACACAAGCTGCCCAGCACATGGCTTGGAAGCCTTAGAGTTCTGTCCATAGGCATGTCCCTGCATATCTTGCTGAGTCATAAGGTGTATCCCTTGCCTTCTCTCAATGGGTCAGTTGTATAGCTGATGTTCCTTAATGGGCCATCAAGCAGGCTAGGCCATGCTGATGCCAAACTGTCTGGGGGGCAGAAGCATAGAACAAGTTTTGAAATACAGACATACATACATATCTATAATACAAAGGTGATATAAACACATAAATGAGATTATCATATCTGGTAAATTATAACATTTTTGCAGATACCTTACATGGCATATCTGGCATAACTCATTGCAATTTTACAATATTGGAATTCATAATATCCTAAAATGTCCCCCAGATTCCATACAGCATCACAGATGTACACAGGAAAATGGTTGAAATGACAGAAGTCTGTGAACAGCTCCATAGGAAAAAAGCTCAATTTGCATTTTGTTTCTAGCTACCACGTTTTCAGTTAATTTGGGGAAGAGAAGAGGTGGTTTGTGTGTGTGAGAGAGAGAGAAAAGTCATAGCCTTTCTTTATGTATATCTCAGCAGTGAGACAGATGGGCCTCTCACCTCCAGTATCACAGACAGTGTAGCTCCGGTGGGTTAGGGAGAGGAGGAAAAATCCTCAACTTGCTCTGATCTTCTCTGCCCCTTCCCCTTCCATTGTACTCTTATCTGTCCTCTGCTCTCTCTACCACATCTAATCAGAGGGATATGGTCTAATTGGAGGGCTCTGCTGCAAATGTTGCAGAACATTAGGGAAGGGTGAGTGGGAGCTCACCAAGTCCGCTTCCTTACTCCATCATGATAGTCATGATAGTCAACTCAGCCCAAGTTAATGAGCCAAGTGAACCCTGACTGAATTTCAGGCTTGTAATTAAAATCTGAAATGAAGTAAGTTTCACGTTAATTTGAATGGTGTTCACAAAGATTTTGCCTGGTTCTAGACTTTTTGTTTACTATCTCTATAT
The DNA here is from genome assembly GCF_016161935.1 of Mauremys reevesii. NCBI lineage: Eukaryota > Metazoa > Chordata > Testudines > Geoemydidae > Mauremys > Mauremys reevesii. The sequence goes on along the minus strand of NC_052625.1, from coordinate 115,222,144 downwards.
AAATCTTTGTTTCCTATAAAATAGTGTGAATATATCCACATAAAGCACAAGTAAAGTAGGATGCTATTTTTGAACATGAAACCTTTAAGCATCCTACAAGGTGTTCATACAAAGTTGGTTGCTTTGGCACAGATTTTCATAGGAACTACTAGTAATATTTTTATGTGAGGACTCAGCAGCTGTATGAATGTACAAGATAATGCAGCCAAATCAATTTGCTGAATGTGCATTTTAATAATGTTAACAAAATAGCTTGTCCTTAAATGTTGTCTTAAAAATGCTTCCAATGTTTTTGTGGGAAAAGCAGTACAAAATCCAAAAAGCCAATATACAATTAGTTTTTTCAAGTTTTGCAGATAGTGGGAATGATCTTGGAGTTGATTAAGTAATGCCTTCTATTTTTAAAAAAGTTTCACATTAAAGTGCTTTTCAGAGTGTTAGACTAGCTTGGCTGAAATCCAGCGTAAAAAGCACTTTTAGAGAACTATTGTTAACAAAAAAGATCACTTTGGTAAACTAATGGCAATTGTATGCAAATTCTGGAATTTGCCACAGATTAACTATTTGTGATAAAATTGTGGCAATTTTCTTAATAAGACTGATGGAAGATTGCCAGTAGCAGAAATTGTTGGCAACCACAAAACTGCATTTGCGGCTATCGTCTCAGATTATTGAGAAATTATAGCAGAGTTTTTAACAGTTTTAACCCTGAAATGTAAAGGAAAGGAGCAAAAACTGTTCACCAACTCTGAGAGATCCAAATTCAACTCAGTAAGCACAAAGGCTGTAGATGATGGTGGTTGTGATATTACACCCCATATACTGCATAGAAATGTTGTGATGTGAATATGGCATAACTAAGATATGTTTTATGCAAGATGGGTCATGTGAGGTATCATTGGAAAGGTTATGATTTACTATGATGATCCTATTTGTATGCCTGTATCATTTCTGTATCTGAAGTTAGTCAATATTAACTATGTAATAATTACACCTGTGTTTTCACCTGTGGAACGCCCACCAGACAGTATGCAAACAGCCTGGATGGGCCATTAGGAAGGACAATAGGACTTTGAAGATACTAATCTCCCACCTTCCTGATAAGTTACCTGGGATGTTGCTTTGACACTGCAAGGTCATGTGATCATGTCACCTGGTACAGGATACCATCTTGAGCTGGTATTTTTCCACTGGAAAGGGGTGGGAGTATCAAACTAGGAAACAAAGGATTCCCGCCATAGCCAAATCCTATTAAAGGCTGCTAAGTGAGTTATTCTTGGCTCTTGTCCACTGCCTCCCTGCCCAAGAAGGAAGACTGCTGAAAACACCCGAAGAAACAAAGGAACTCAGCTGCGGGGGGGGGGGGGGGGTAGGGGGCGGGGGAGGAGGCAGGGCTGAGCCCAGGCGAGCATAGGGTGACCAGATGTCCCGATTTTATAGGGACAGTCCTGATATTTGAGGCTTTTTCTTATATAGGTGCCAATTACCCCCGACCCCTGTCCCGATTTTTCACACTTCTATCTGGTCACCCTATGCGATAAAGGTCAGCCTGTGAAGGGTATACCTCCATAGTCTTCTATCCTGGGCCATTCGCTCTAGCTGGTGCAGTTTACCTTCAAGAGCTCTGCAACCTGCATAAAACAACATTTAGGGTGAGAAATTACTACTTGTACCCAGTTTCTTTAATGTATTAAGCCTGTTTGTGTGATTGTTTTATTTGCTCAGTAATCTGCTTTAATCTGTTTGCTATCCCTTATAATCCCATAAAATCTACCTTTTTGTAGTTAATAAACTCGTTCTTTGTTTATTCTATAACCAGTTTGTGCAATTCATAACGGTGCGGGGAGGGGGACAAAAAGCTGTGCATGTCTTCCCCCACATTGAGGAAGGGGGCAAATTTTATGAGCTTACGTGGTATAGAGCTCTGTACTTTGCAAGACAATAGAATTTTGGGTTTACACTCCAGAGGGTGTGTGCATCAGAGTGCTGGGCAACTCCCCAAGCTGAGTCTTCTGACACACACAGAGCTGACTGCAGACTCTGTGAGATTCTACAGCTGGGTGCGTCCCTACGTGTGTGTGTGTGTGTGTGCGCGCGCGCGTGCGCAACAGGACAGGGTGAGGGAACCCAGGTGGGGGAACGGGCAGGCTCAGTGGGACCCCAGCACATCAGGTGGCACCCCAGAAGCGGTGTCCAACCCATCACAGTGGTAGTTTAAATTATTTTTTACACCATTTATTTTGAAATCTTACCCTTGGACTCAACTGTCCTTCCTTGTGGTGGAGCAAAAATGATGCTTGGCAATTAGAAAGGATACAATTGGTGATTGTGAATTACACCCATGTAATTCAAAAGGGTTTCCTGGTACATTTTAGAGTCCTGATCCTCCACTGAGGTCTACTATTGAAGTCAGTAAAACTCCATGCTGGTTCAAGTATCCAGAGTCAGAATGAATGTAAATACCTCCACTCCAGCTCACCCCAGTTAAATTTTACCACTGAACTCTCCAAGATGTTAATGACAGAGCCCTTAGAGAACTGCTGTGGAACAGAAACAGACCATGTTCAGCAACATTTACTTCTATAGTTTCACTAAAACTCAAACAATCCTATAGGATTCTAATTCTGCTTTGAATCTTACGTCATGAGTAAGATTTAATGGTTATTAGAGTTGACTGAACACAATGAATGTAAATCTAATAGAGAATTGAAATAATTGGTTTACTGAGGAATAGTAGCCAATTTTATTTTTTAGTATTGAAAGTTGAACGTTTAGCCCCACTATTGTTTGATAGTACTATTTACCTCTGCAAAAGATATCTATGAAATTCCTCTGGTAAGGATTAGGGTTTCCTCTTTAGATTCTTCTTATTTTTTATTTATTTTTTCTTTCACCTGTGGCCAACACTAATTCTTACCATAGTTTTTAAACATTTAAGTTAATTCAACTTTTTAACATCAATGAGTCTTCCACTGTGACAGACAGAATTTGCAGTTTTTACCTGCGTACTGCACTGCTCCTTGTTCATGAAGACTACTTCATCAAGCCTAATAGTTCTTGATACACCAATAAATTAAAGATGCAGAAAGTCCATAGTTCCTTAGTTAAAAGAATTTGAAGATCTTCTCAAATCAACGGTCAGGCATATCATTATAATGCTTAAGAGTTGAGAACTGGTTCTTGATTAGAGATGGGTGAACCTACATCTTCAAAGGTTAATGACATTTTGCATCTCAAAATTCAGATGTTTTCTCAGAACTTCATATGCATTTGTTTAGGTCCAATCCTGGAAAACAAACATTCATAACTTTATGTATGTGAATACTCCCATGGAGTTATGCCTAACTGTTGGCTGGATCAGCAGCCTTTTGTCTCTCTCTTAAGTCTCAGAGGTGGAAGAATTGCAGTACATAGAAATGAAAAACAAAGGGGAGAAAGCGACAGAGTCCTGTGGCACCTTATAGACTAACAGACGTATTGGAGCATGAGCTTTCGTGAGTGAATACCCACTTCTTCAGACGCATGTGACAGGGAGAAAAGGGGAGAAAGTTATTCAAACTCTTGGCTCTTGATTCAGGTTCATTTCAAAAACATTACCTTAATTTATGCCTTACCTGTTTGAAATTTAGAGAGACAAAGTAGGTGAGGTAATATCTTTTATTAGCCCAACTTCTGTTGGCAAGAGAGACAAGCTTTTGAGCCACACAAAGCTCTTCTTCAGGTCTGGGAAACTAAAGTTGGGTCTACGCTTGAAACACTCCATTGGCGTAATTGCGCCGCTGTAGCATTTAAGTGAAAGACACTCCTATGCTGACCGTGAGCTTCTCCCATCAGCATAGTTAATCCATCTCCCTGAGAGGCGGTAGCTATGTTGACAAGAGAAGCTCTCCTGTTGACCTAGCGCTGTCCATGTGGCGGGTTATGTTGGTATAACAACGTTGCCCACGGGTGTGGATTTTTTACACCCATTAGCGACATAGTTATACTGATATAAGTCTGCAGTGTTAGACCTGGCCTAACACAAAAGCTATGTCTACACTGCAGACCCCAACTGACAAAACACACCCCGACCGAGAAAAGTTTTACTGAAGTAAAGCGCCAGTGTGGACAGCACTTTGTCGGCGGGAGATGCTCTCCTGCCAGCTACTTCCCTTTCTTGGGGGTGGTTTTATTTTGTCCACAAAAAAGATCTCTCCTGCTGACAAAGAGTGGCTACACCGAGTACCTTACAGCATCACTGCTGTAGTGGCACAGCTGTGCTGCTGTAAGGTGCACAGTGTAGAATAAACTACACAAGTGACCACTTTATAACTGATCTCTCAGTCCTCATACTCTAAGGAAACCGTCAGAACACTTTCAAAAGATGAACCTGGGGGTTTAACTCATAACTGTGCTGGACACTAATTATCACAGACTGAGTAGCCACTGGCTTTATGGTTTATTACAACAATCTGTAACCCACTATCAACCCCCCAACTGCTTCCCATCCCCCTTTCTTCCCTGTGACTGGAGGGGTGATAAGGGGCCACTTCACCTTGAATAGTCCCTTGTCATATGTGTTAACTAGTTATGCTAAGTAATCTGTTCAAACCTTGTATTTAGCAGTGAAACTTTGTGTTAGAACTTGTCTACACTGGCTTGTGTAGTTGCAGTGCTCTAAAAAACCCACCCCCATGAGGGGAATAGCTCCCTGCACTGGTACACTGTCTACACTGGCACTTTACAGCGCTGAAACTAGCAGCGCTCAGGGGGAGTGTTTTTTCAAACCCCTGAGCGAGAAAGTTGCAATGCTGTAAAGTGCCAGTGTAGACAAGCCCTTGGTTTCCCAGAGCTTAAGAAGAGCTTTGTGTACACTCAAAAGCTTGTCTCACCAACAGAAGTCAGCCCAATATACCTCACCCATCTTCTCTCTCTAATATCCTGGGACCAACATGGCTACAACAACATTGCATACAACTGTCTGATTGTTGTCATACTGACTGCTTTGCTGGTTTTTCCACACTCAAGAGAGCCAATATTCTGGTCAAAGATTCTAGATTTTTTTTTATGCCTTGTCTTTTTGTCATTTACTGCTTGTTTACAGAGCAAAATGTGCAGTACATTCCTGCCATCGTGTGTTACTTCATACTAATGCTACTGGGTTTTAACCCATTGGGCTATTATGTTTCAAAAAGGGAGAAACATCCACACAGCAAATAAATGCTCTCAGTCAGAATGAGTACATTCCTCCCCCACTCCCGCCCCCAAAATGGGTAGGCAGAGAGAAAATATAGGCAGAGTCAGTAGAGGATATACTTCAGGGTCCTATGAGCCCTACTGACATTACTACTACTAGATTTTTGGGAATAGATCATCTGAGCACCTTACTCTAGACAGGCAACGACAATGACATTTTATATCTCCCCCCAATTATGGGTCTGGCCAGAGACTGCTTCAACTTATGTCAGCTGGAATGGTGTCCTGGGGCCATTCCACTGGCTGATGCTCACCAGAGCAGAGTCTGTTCGGTTCCCCGTTGCACATCTTCCCCACAGGCACCCTCAGACATAAGGATGGGATGGGAAAACACAGGTGACATGGAGGCAGTGTGGTCTAGTGGCTTGAGCACTGGACTGCACTAAAGAGATATGGATTTTGTTTTCCTGATTTTGCCATGGATATTCTGAGTGGCTTTTGGTGAAGGGACTTGATTTCCCTGGGCTTCTTTCCCATCACGACCCCTTGTCTATTTAAACTGAAAACTCTTCAGGACAGAGACTGTGTCTTACTATGTGTGTATGTAACCCATTGGTCAGTATATCATAGGCCTCCCCCAGATAGCAGCCACCAGACTTTTACAGTGCCTTAATGAGGCTGTGGTCCTGATTTCAGATGGCACCTGTAGGTTCTTCTGTAACACAAATAACTAATATGTGACTTGCTCCAGGAAATAAGCAGATAAAAATAGTGGGACATATTCCCCCTGTACACCTAAGAGCTCCCAGAGAGATTGTGCCTTGAACTCTGGCTCTGCACAATTTCTGGTATTGCCTGTCAGACCTGATCCAATGCCCACTGAAAGTCATTACACTGACTTCAGTGACACTGGCACAAGCCTTCCAGGCACAACTGAGCCCTGAAGTTGTAGTACACAAGTTAAAAGCCTATAAGTTATAAAGCTAAATATACCAACCACTGACCAGCTCAAATGAAATTCACATTTTCCTTGGAAAGCTGTTGAAATGGGAACTGCTTCTGTCTTTAATTATGAAGCACTGTTGTCTAATGGTTAGAGTGGGTAACTAAGGCAGGACTCCTGACTACTGTTTTGGCTTTGACAGGGTCGCAAGTCACTTAATTTCTGTTTACCCGTATGGGAAATGTGTTACAATTTACCTCACAGGGAGTGCTTTACAGGCATTAATTAATTAAGCCTCAGCATGTCTTAATAGCCTTGGGTGAAAAACACTATATAAAAGTTATTACTACCTGTCATGTGAATAAATAGAGGATCTGAGCTCTAAAATTACTTTTAAAAATATCTTTTAATGTATTGGAGTTCAAAAAATAAACCAAGTTTGACCATGCATAATAAACTGTGTTTGAATATTAGACAGACTTACTTTTTTTGCAGATTTGTTTTAAAAATATATTTGCTGTCAAGTTAGGACTTGGTATGCCAAGTTACACCCAGGAAACACTTTTTACAGCCAAGTTACAAACACCTCAAACAGAGTGTACAATACAGAAACTGACAGAACCGTAAGTATAATGGTGCCAGCTAGGTCTCTTATAATGCTACCCTTATAATCTCCCGTCCTCCTCTGCCAGTTTCAGTTTGAAGCTTCATGAAAGCTGGGTTAGAAGGTGAATTTTAAACTTAATTTTGGATGTAGTTATTGAATAGGACAGTAGAGCTCTTAAACACACTGTATATACTTGGAAAACACTGCAGAAAGACAAATATTTCACTTGGACTAAAAGGAGATATAAATCGCCCACAAAATGCCTGTCAGCAAATTTAGTTAACGTATTAATTGTCTGAGGAGTGGATTGATAAGAATATTCCATTTAAAGACGTTGATATGGAAAAACATATAGTGGTCTTGTACTGTGAATTTTATTAGATTCCTATCACTCCTGATTACTTTATTTTATTTTAGGTGAATCACAGAAAGGAATGATCCTAGTACTAAAATTTATTCTGTATTTGTAAAAGAATAATTTATCAGTAATATTTGTTAGCACAGTTCTAATATCTCTTGTTTTGGTTCACTGGCTGAGCTATAAATTTTCATTTTGGGGTTGACTCAAAACATTGGGGTTTTTTTTCAAATTATTTGTCAAACCAAAAAAGATAACTTTGGGTCAAATGTAATGTTTCATCCAACCCAAAATGAAACAGTCCATTTATTGAGGGTTTTTTAAACATTTAAATAAGTGATGTAAATCTCAAAAGAAAGTTGTTTCAAATAAAAAAGAGGAACATTGTTTTGGTAAAATAAATAAGTCAAATACATTTGAAAAAAATTCACCCAGCTCTAGTGTCATAGAAATGTAGGGCTGGAAGGGACTTTGAGAGGCCATAGTGCAGGGGGCTGGACTCTGAGGCAGGCCCAAGTAAATCTAGTTCACCCCTGACCAGGTGTTTGTCCAACCTGTTCTTTAAAACCTACAATGATGGGCATTCCACAACCTCACTTGGAAGTCTATTCCAGAGCTTCACTATCTTTATAGTTTTTCTTAGTATCTAACCTAAATCTTCTTTGCTGCAGCTTAAGCACATTACTGCTGGTCCTACTTTCAGTAGACATGGAGAACAATTGATTGCTGTCATCTTTATAACAGTCCTTAACATGTTTGAAGATTAACATGTCCCCTCCAACCCACAGACCTTGTGGTACAGTCCTCTTTTCTCAAGACTAAACATGCCCAGTTTTTTTTAATCTTCATAGGTCACTTGGTGCTATATTTTGGAGTTTCTCCAGTTTGTCCACGTCTTTCCCAAAGTATGGTGCCCAGAACTGGACACAGTACTCCATTCAAGCAGAGCCAGATAATTACCTCCTGTGTCTTGTGTATGACACTCCTGTCAATACACTCCAGAATATTAGCTTTTATAGCAACAATATCACATTGACTCATATTCAGTTTGTGATCCACCATAACCCCCCAAATCCCTTTCTACAATACTACCTCCTAGGCCAGTTTATTCCCCATTTTGTAGTTGTGTAAGTGTTTTTTTTCCCTTACTACATGAAATACTTTGCATTTGTCTTTATTGAATTTCATCTTGTTGATTTCTGACCAATTCTCCAATTTGTCAAGGTCATTTTGAATTCTAATCCTGTCCTCCAAAGTGCTTGCAACCCCCCATCCCCAGCTAGGTGTCATCTGCAACTTTTATATGCATTATCTCCACTCCATTATGAAAGTCACTAATGAAACTATTGAATAGTATTGGATGCAGGATAGACCTCTGGGGGACCCCACTAGGTAAGTACCGCACGTTTGATAGTGAACCAAGAGTGGCAGAACTGGGCAGAGAGTGGCTAGCACCCCCACAATGGAAATATTGGTGGATCTGTTTCCACGTACCCCGTATTTTCTGCCCCTACGAAACCTTATGGAGGTGAGAGCCAAATGACACCTGGCTATGTCCTGCCCCTGTTCATGTGCACGTGCGAGTGTGTGTGGGTGGGTAGGGGAGGTGGCTGTGTTGTCTTGTGTATTCATAACAAGACTGCACAGTTCTGGACTCCTAGAAGTAAAGGCTTTATTAGAACTAAAACAGAGTTCCATGAGGCAAAGGAGAGCCACATGCACCTAGCTGTGTATCTGGTGAAACTAGACTGCCTCCCAACAAGTTCTTCCTAGCATGTGCTGTGCTCGTAAAGGCACGGTACATACTTCTAACAGCGGCAATGAGAGTGGGACCTAGCAGCGGGGGGCCTGGGCCTTTGGCACATGAGAGAGGCTGGCTGCCAGGTAGCAGGTATGACTCGCCAGCCCCACCTGGTCCTGTCTTCCATACACTGGGTAGTAGCAGGCGCATGTGCACTAACTGTCATGATGAGGTGGGGGATGGGACAGAGCACCAACACCTGGGCAGGGGGAAAGGAGATGCACAGGGTGCCAGCTACTGAGGAGGGGTTGGGGAGTATAGGGCACTAGACTCAGTAGCCTCGCTCTCCTGCCTATCCCTCCATGACACCCCGCTCCCCCATTCACAGGGAGCTTCTGCATCCCACCTGTCCCGGCCCCTCTCCCCTGCCAGAAAATGATTGATAACTACTCTTTGAGTACGGTCTTTCAACCAGTTTTGTTAACCACCTTATAGTAACTTCATGTAGACCACATTTCCCTAGCTTGCTTATGAGAACGTCATATGGGGACTATGTCAAAAGCCTTGCTAAAATCAAGATATATCATGTCTACTTCTTCCCCTTCTCTCCACTAGGTCTGTAACTGTTAAAGAGGGAAATTAAGTTAGTTTAGCATGATTTGTTCTTGACCAGTCCACTCTGACTATTACTTATAACCCTGTTATCCTCTAGTTCAGTGGTGGGCAACTGCAGCCCATGCTGCTTCCTGCAGCTCCCGTTGTTCGGGAACAGCGAACCAGAGCTCCTGGGAGCTGCGGGGAGTGGGGGGTGCTTGCGGACAGTCAACGTCAGCAAAATGTCTTGTGGCCTGCAATCAGATTACCCTTATTGGCCGCATGTGGCCCGCGGGCCGCACGCTGCCCACCACTGCTCTAGTTGCTTATTGGAACAAATGATTAAACACTGAATTTGAATCTTTCCAGGTATCGAAGTTAGGCTGACTGATCTATAATTTCCTGGGTCCTCTTTATGTTAAAAAGGAAATATAGGTATTCTGTTTGCCCTGCTTCAGTCTTCTGGGACCTCATCCATCCTCCATGAGTTCTCAAGGGTGGTTTCAGCTGGCTACTTAAGTACCTTAGGGTGCATTTCATCAGAGCCTATGGACTTTAATATATCTAACTTATCTAAACAGTCTTTATCCTGTTCTGTCTCTATTTTGGTTGCAGTTCCTTCACCCTTGTTAGTATTGTGTTATGTTGTGTATGGTCACAATTTACCTTCTTAGTAAAGACTAGAGCTGTCGATTAATCGCAGTAATTCACACGATTAACTCAAAAAATTAATCATGATTTAAAAATGGCTTGTACTGGGGCCAGTGCTGTTCAACATGTTCATAAATTATCTGCAAAAAGGGGTAAACAGTGAGGTGGCAAAATTTGCAGAGGATACAAAATTACTCAAGATAGTTAAGTCCAAAGTAGACTGAGAAGAGTTACAAAGGGATCTCACAAAACTGGGTGACTTGGCAACAAAATGGTAGATGAAATTCAGGTAAAAACTGAAAATCCTGTCTGTCAGAGTGGAAGCTACAGTGAGACGTTAGTGAAGACAGCTTGTAGGTGATTGCAATGATTTTAATATATTGTAATTCATGATAATGTAATTATGTAGTTCATAGTTTAATCATTATTAAAATAGTAAAGATACCAATGATAGACACATTCAATAACTAAAATACGAAAGAAGTGTATAAATATGCTGAAAATAGCCTCCTGCCAAAATTGGCAGAATACCCCTCCTCTTCCCCCCCTCCCCAACACACCCCTCTTCAAAAAGCACCCACCGGCAAAAACAAAAGTCAGTGCCTATGAAGGGAGACTTCCTTTTTTTAGACTATAGGGTCACTACTAGGGTACAATGAATACTACAGGGCCTATTTACAGGAGTGGTGGTGAACCCTTTCCTGCTCATTTATTTGGAAGCAAGGACTCCACAAAGGCTAGGGAATATGTAGCAATTGCGTGCTAAATGCTATGAGGTGTTCTCTTTGACGGGGTACTTGCTGTCTAGCTGCCTTTTGCAAATGGAGGGCTGTTTTTCTTCTAATGCTCCCTCTTGGAGGCAGGTCAGGCTACTTCTTGACCTATGGATGACCCCATTGACTGAAGGAGTATCTTGGCCACTTGAAGAAAGAAGGAGGAGGTGCTGTGATTTAGGATGGAGTAGGGCTCAAGACACTGTCATTACCCAAAAGAAGTGGAGAAGGATATGACCAAGGGAAAACCCCCTCTGAGGGGAGGCAGGGAGACTAGGGCTGCACAAACTGCTGTAGCAGCTGTGCTGAGTGTAGCCCTGAGGATTAATCTGTTGGTCTGTATAAAATGTCTCTAGGGACTTAGCAGAGGTGTGGCAACATGAGCGAATTCCTATGTGTAAGGGGACTGTTGCCCCCTTACTAACATTCAGTGGGGGTGTTTTGGTTGGCTAGCTCCCTGCACTAAAAGATTGGGGAGAGGCCAATGCTCCAGGTAAGTCTCAGCCTCTGAGCCTGATTGACAGGGTGAGCAGGCTAATCAGGGAGTAAGGAGGCCGGGGGGTCCCATCCTCCGTGTGAGCTGGAATTGCCTGGGTCAGACAGAATGGGGCTGAGCTAAGGAGAAAGCAGGGGCCCAAGCTGAGCTGGGGAGCAGAGCTGTGCCAGATCCAGAGGGGCCAGAAAAGCAGCCACAGAGCCAGAGACATGGCCCAGGAAGAATAGATCCTGTGCTGGGAGCAGAGCTGCAGCCACAGAGCCAGGTATGGTGAGCAACTGGGGCCAGCCAAGGAGGGACCTTGGGCAAAGGTCCCAGTGCAGAAAGATACCCCTAGCTAAGGGTCCTTGCAGGCCAAACTGGGAGGAGGATCTTAACCTGACGGGGGGCTGATGCTGGGAAGAAGGGTCCCATCACCCAAAGCCCGGAGGTGCGTGGCCACCACCATTGCAATTGTCCAACCTGCAGCATCCCTGCAGCACAGCAGGGCCTGAGAAGGTGACCTGGGACCTACAGGGAACAGACTGTGAAGTGCCCTGATGTCCAGAGACACTGTTTGTAATGTTCCCTGCCACACAGCAGGGTGATGTGTTTTCCTTTAACCGTTCCCATTTTTCCTTCTTTTTTTAAAATTAATTGTTAATTAAACAACTTGTATTTGCTTTAAATTGTATGAAATGATCAGTGGGTCAGGGAGGTGCCCAGTGCAGAGAGAGTACCCCGGAGTGGGGACACCCTAGCCCCTGTCCCAGGTGACCACAGCAGGGTTGGGGGTTGAGCCCCCCCAGGAATCCTGGGCCCAGTCTTGTTGGGTTTACGAGGACTCTGCCAGACAGGAGAGTGGAAGGGGAGTCCTCGAGGGCAGGGAGGCCTCTGGGTAAAGGAAGTGGGAGCGAGGACTCAGATCCTTTCGCTAGCCCACTTCACCGGGGTAGTGCAGAAGCCAGGAAAGTTCCCCACAATAGCGGGACCATTCCCCATCTTACATATGCTGTGGCAATCCCCCGCTGTCAGAATGCCTTTGTGGGGAAAGGTGGCTTGTAATGTGGCTGTAGTGCTAGGTTTGCCATTTACAATAATACCCACTCTTGAATTACTACGTCTATTTTGTGTTATGTTTTTGGCCTTATGGTTGAATTTTAAATGAACTTTATTTTCTTTTAAGCTTTAAAACTTGTCAGGACTGAAGTCAAAGTGAGGAGCACTGTGCTAATCACATGCCAAGTGCTTCAGAAGCAAATTCCGCATTGCATCAGAGACACTCCCAGGCAGTGTCTTGCGAGCACATCTCTGAAGTTTTTTTGCTGCAGGATGGTTACCTTTAAATCTGCTAATATCAGATATTAGGAATGGCAATATACAAAAACCTGTAGGAGAACACTTCAACCTCCCTGGACACACAATAGCAGATTTAAAGGTAGCCATCCTGCAGCAAAAAAACTTCAGGACCAGACTCCAAAGAGTTTGCAAATTTGACACCATCAGCTCAGGATTAAACAAAGACTGTCAATGGCTAGCCAACTACAAAAGCAGTTTCTCCTCCCTAGGTGTCCACACCTCAACTGCTAGAAGAGGGCCTCATCCTTCCTGATTGAACTGACCTCGTTATCTCTAGACTGATTCTTGCCTGCGTATTTATACCTGCCTGTGGAAATTTCCACCACATGCGTCTGACGAAGTGGGTATTTACCCACGAAAGCTTATGCTCCAATACTTCTGCTAGTCTATAAGGTGCCACAGGACTCTTTGTTGCTTCTATTAAGAAGTGGGTCCACATTATGGAAATACTTGCTCAAAGCTGTCATTTATCATACAGGTGCAAAGACTAGCCCACTGTATGCATATTAAAGTTACCAAAAATATACTGCAGATGTTCTTTAGGTCTCCTACTTCTCTTCCAACTCTTTGGGCCTGACTCCAAAGAAATCAGTGGGTTTTGGATCAGGCTCAAAAAGTCTGGTTGATATAAGGCTGAACACAATGGTGGCATGCCATAAATTATGTAAATGTGCAATGTGGGTGAGTTAATGCTGCAATGAAAAGTTTAATATTTTCCTGATGATAGCTGAATGTGTAGACTTAATATTGCAATAACATAAGATTTTTTTGCATTAATTTCCTTTTTTTTAAATGATGGGAAGAAAAGCCTTTGTTGCCACCCGAAAAAGTTTCGTAATTAGTTTGCACAACTTCTTTCACACTGACGATAATTAAAATTATTAGCTACAAAAAATAGTTGTGAAAAAAAATTGCATAATTCCATAAGGCTGTAGGAAATGGACATGTTTAAAAGTGGAGGTCTCAATCCTGCAAATGCTTAAGCATGTGCTTAACTTTCTTCATCTAAGAAATTTCACTGAGGTCAGTGGGAGTTTGACTGCCCATGTGCAAAACACATTTTCAGTTGGATACACATTTATCAGTCAAAATATTTTTCAAGCTGACAGTGACTGTCGCTCCATGAAATAGTTATATGTAAAGTTAGAAAACTTAAATCTGCTGTTTTCTGAGATCTGTCTGCAAAAAAGTCAAATACTTCTGGGACGTTTTTTTTAATAAAGAAATGAAAATAGGAGGGTTGTAAATGAGTCTTGCAACCTTAGCTCTATTTGCCATGGTTCAGATATTAAAATGAACCATGAACCTTAATTGAAACCACATCCAAATTTCAATTCTTCTGAATTACAGATGACTTGTAGCTATATGCGTGTGGTTGAAAAGTTGTCTTGACGGATTATTCAAATGGATGATGATTTTTTTTCTTTACTATCCACCAAAATGAACAGCTCAGATAGTCAATGTCCAATCCTTTTTGTTACTTTTATTGTTCTGGATTGAAATGGAAAAGCGATAGCACACGGGTGTTCTAAAACTGTATTAGATATTTATGATCTTCATGTTTGTAGTAATCTGTCATTTGCAGGCTGTTTGAAGACCGGTCAGGGAGTTATATGAGACAGTACAGTTAAGCTTACAATATTTTGCACTTCCAAAAAGTGAATTCAGCACAACCAAATGTGAACAGAGTAAATGTATAATATGAAAATAGGCCAAAAAGGTTAAGGAAGAATCACTCACACTTTGGCTAACTGACTGATGTGTTGGCAACTTGCACAAAGCTGAAGATATCCATCTGATATGCATAAAATGGAGCAGATTGTAATTGATCTTCTTTAATATGAATGGATGTTCTGCAGGGGCTGCTACTCCCAGCCTACAATTGTAAAACTGCATCGATCTCTGCCACCCTTTAGCTGCACGGCTTATGTTCATGATATATTCTTTGGAAATAAATAATGGCTCATCCATACACTGTTTCAGGGACTGATGGGAGTTACATCTATGTATGTGTAAAGTAGCTTGCAGAGACTTGAAATTATATGAATGGATAGCTTTGCCTCATTGCATGTTTTCAAAATTAGTTGATGCTCATTCTGGTCATTGAGCTATGATACTGTGAGTGAGAGATTTATTATAACAGTACAGAAATTAATCAACCGAGAAAGTTTTATTTTCATTTTTGGCAGGGAGCTTGTTACAGTAAAATATATACTCAAAAATAGAGAGAAAATAGGCCCCGGGCTATGATTAAAAAATGAGAAAAAGGCAATGTTTTCAAACACATTAAAGCATTTGACAAGAAAAATATAAAATGCATATGGACTAGTCTCCAATAATTAAACTAAAACTAGAAAACAGGTAAGGTGTGATTTTTATTTATTTTTTAAAAGTTGTGTAGCTTGCATCACCTCAAACATTGGGCTGTCTGTTAAGGCCCCAAGCCTGCAAAGAGAACTTGATGGACGGATCCCAGTGCTTGCATGGAATCCTGCTGACTTCAGCAGGGCTGCATGTGGGCACAAGGGATTGCTTATGTCGTTCTTTTTCCAGGATAGGGACCTTACATTTCTAGTGGCAGAGACTGGTTTAACTTGGATGCTGAAAGTGAAGCTCCTAAATGCATATTTAGATGCCTGTATATGAAATGAGTAAGTACACCTATATATTCCCAGTTTTCATCTAGGAATAAAGTTTGAGAGTTCGTATCAGTAGTGATTTAGCAAAAATACATCATAGGGATGTTGTACGGTAATTAACTCTAAAACAAGCAGCATAAACCTAGAAAGTCTAGTTATTAGACTTGGGGGAGGGGATGGGAAATACAAACGTTAATGTATGAAAATGCAGTTAGAGCAACCAAATAACTCTAATTCCGCCCAGAAGTGACCCTGTGTCATAACTATATTTAAGGCATTTTATGGTTTGTAGTTCCAGATTAGATTAAACTGACTGCTAAAGACACATAAAATATTATATTTCCTCCTCATGATGCCACTGTAGGGCAAAGTTAATGTTTGTGTGTCTTAAGTGTGCAGTTCCATTCTTTAACATGGCTGGATTTTAATTGTAACCTTTTACTATGAATTCCTTGGGTTAAAAGGTTTGTCCTGGGGATAATTATAGCTCTGCAATGCATTTTACCCTAAATTACAGAAAGAATTCTTAGCCTTAGCTCCACTTCCACAGAACTTTTTGTCAAAGATTTTTTATTACATTTTTATATATGATTACTGAACATGAAACCCTAAGAGAATGTTACCGTGTGGTTTTTCTAATGATTTGAAAATATTTGTTATTAAACTTAAATTTCATTTTAACTTTTAGGGCCAGATTCAGCAGTATACTCTAGCTGCTTTATGCTTCTCTGGAGTGCACAGCAGCCAGAGTGCACTGGCCACTTAATATGGGTTTATGGCTGCTGTGCATTGCCAGAACAGCACAAAAACAGCTGAAGTGTACATTCCAGTTTACCACTCCTGTCTGTCCTTCACATTCATGTGTGTGCACATAGCCCATATTCCTTCTCCCTTCTGCACCCTTCCATGCTTCCCCCATGAAACACATCTCAGATTCTTGCTGCCCTCTCTGCTGTGTTGATTGGGTGCACAGATCACTCTTGAACTTTAATCCTAAGTATTTCATTTAGCTTCTTGATTTTCATAACTGAAAATTTATCAGAAGAGGCTAGCACATGAAAACTCACAGAGAACTGTCTGTGATGGGGGAGACAAGCTTCCACACAAGGTTGGAAGTGGTTAATGGGCTACTTAAGTTCAAATTGAGACACCTGGAGAGGAGACAGGCTTCTTGGGAGGGGCTTAAAAAGAAGAGCCTACCCCTCTCAGTTGGAGGGGGGTAGATAGACTGTAGATGTGGAGTTCTTGCTGTGGGAGAGAAGGCTGGCTGGGGCTAGGGATGGGGGAAATACTGGTATCTTGCAGCTCTCCTGGAGGAAGGAGAGGAGTGCCCAGGGAGGCAATTAATCCCCAGCACTGGAGCAGCCCTCCCCCAGCAAGGGTCCCCCTGAGCAGTGAGACCCCAGAAGTAGAGTTTTAGTCATGGGTATTTTTCATAAAAGTCATAGGCAGGTCATTGGCTGTGAATTTTTATTTATTGCCTGTGACCTGTCCATGACTTTTACCAAAAATACCCATGACTAAATCTTAGCCTTAGCCATGACCCTTCATAATAAATGTCCTGATTCTGAGATGCTATACCTGTTCAGCTACTATTAACTTCTCTGGGAGCTGGGGGTGCTTAGCACCACTGGGAATGAGGACACATTTTACATATAGGTACCTGAATACATCTCTGATCCTAACTTTAAGCATCCATGTTTTAAATATTAAATATTTGGCTTGTGTAGAATGAGTTCTATTGCAGTACAAATAATGATACAGATAAATGCTCTGAAGGAGTTTATAATTATAGTAATGAATAACTATCTCTAAAACTGAATTTTTTAGCTCTATGTTCAAGAAATCTGTATTCTATTATCAATCTCTTTAAACTGGCCACTCCTATACCTACATGGATATTGGATGATGGTAAATATCACACAGACAATACAACAAGCTGGCAATGGAGAAGTACTTTGCTGCTGTATTATCCTGTTTGAATTCTGTAATCTTAAAGTCCAGTTTTCAACCGTGCCTAAAGCTGTTGTCTAGATCCATACTTAGATGCCAAAAATGGATATTTTAGGCTCTTTAGTGCTGATTTGGAAAGCTAAATAGTCTTCTGAAACTGATATTCAGGTGACTAAATACAGATTTATTCATTTAATTCTAAGCATTCAAGTTTGAAAATGTTCTTGTTAGTGTTTTGGACCAAATTCAGCTCTGGTGTAACTCCATTGATTTAATTGGGAGTTAACACAAGATTGAAATTTGGCCCATTAAGCCTGTGTTTGCAAGGCAATGGTAGACTTGTTATACAAGTGCCTGAGTGAGACTGATTACAAGGTGATTCTGTGTATAGGCTTTTGGGGAAAACTGGAGTGAAAGAGGATGAAGATGAAATTAAACACAGATGGTACCTGTAGAGGTGTAACAAGGTAGTTTGCATGCACCTTAAGGACAGTACTGCCTAATGGTTAGTCCACCTCAGCACCTGGCATGGCTCTCTAAGGAGTTGAATATTGGGAGACTGGAAGTGATCCCAGGAGTAAGAACAGTTTGGGAGGCGCTCCTGTTACTGTTTCTTTAAGGGCTCAGGCCAGGAGCCTTGCAGGAGAGGATAGGCAAGACTCCCCTCTCACCCAGTCAATGGGTGGGGATCAGTATAAATGCTGCTTCCTGACTAATATCAGGGCAGACCCCTGCAGAAGGAGGCTGCAAAGTCCTCTGAGGACTAAATGGGGCCAGCTGAGGAAGAAGCTGGATGAGACCCTACAGTGGGCTGAATTGCAGCCCAGCTCCAGGAGGAGAGCTGAGGACTCTTGGTAAGTAGAGGGATAATAATTGCTTGAATTCCCCAGTTCTAGGAGGAGAGCTGTGACTCCTGCCATAAGGAGAAAGAGAGAGACTGAGGGAGAACCCTGAGGGTACTAGGAACAGAGCTTGGAGGGCAAGCTTCAGAGGAGTATTCAAAGCCCGAAGCAAATCTTGTTTCTATGAGACTTTTTGTTATGGACCCTTTTGCACGAGGTTTTATAATAAACCAGCCCCAAGGAGAGGATTAGAGAGTCAAGTATCAACAGTCTCTGAAGTGGAGTTACTGGCTTTCTGAGGAGAGAAACTGAGGCAGGGAGTACATGCAGCACCTCACTAACTCAGCAAGGGGGTGCTATGGGGAGGCATGCATTGTCATACCGACTGTGACAAGTGGGTTATATAAATGGGTGTTACTATGGATATTTTAAAGCCTTGATTAATCCTTAAGTATAAAAAGTAGATTAACTGTGTATTTCCTCTGCTGGTCATTTCAAATACTGAAATTGACTCTTTGGCATGATAGGATGTATACTAGTGCTGCCCAAGTCAGTACATCAAGTCAGTGTTTATACTGCAGGTCTCATAATGGTGCTTATCACTGGCTGAGTAATAGAAATTTTTTCCAGTATTTATGGGATTCAAAAGTAATTTTTTTGATTTAACTGTATTCACTATCCTTCATTTTCCAGGAAGACTAAAATGCTCTGTTTTTGTTGGTGCAACTATTTGTGAGAAGTGAATTTATGGGTGAGTTTTTGAATATTTGTTAAAAGCTAACTTTAAGTTGCGGATTGGCTACAAGGCTGGAAGTGAAGAGACTTGAGTTCTAGTCTTGGCTCTGCCACTGACTAATTATGCACTTGGGTTTTACATCTCTTAAAAGGGGGGAAATAATCTTCTGTTTAATCCTCCCTCCCCCAAATAGCAATATACAAAATCAATGTGCTACATGTTAAATGGAGTAAAAACTAGTTAACTGGTAAGTGATGAATCATTACTGGCTATTTGAGGCATTCTAGTAGGATCCTTCAGGGATCTGTTTTTGGCCCAAAGCCATTCAATATCTCTATCAGTGATCTGGAAGAAAATTCAAAATGATGATAGCTGGTAAAATTAGCAGACTCCCAAATGGTCAGAATGGTAAATGATGATGGGGACAGGTCAGTATACAGACTGAACTAGATCACTGGTGAGGTGGACTCACCTGCGTCTTCAGCATGTGTTTTCAGTACCAAATGCAAGGTTGTACATCAAAGAACGTAAGTCATACTTGTAAAACTGGAATGCAGTGATACTGAAAGGACTTTAGGGTCATAGTAGATGATAAACTTGAAAATAAGCTCCCAGTGAGATGCTGTAGCTAACAAGGGGAAACCTGACCCTTGGCTGCATAAGCTGGGGAATATCAAATAGGAAGGAGATAATATATTACCCCAGTATTTGGCATCAGTGTAAGGTCATTAGTATAATACTTTGTCCAGCTCTGGTTTTCATATACACAAAAGTATATTGACAACTTGGAATTGGTTTAGAAATGAGATTTAAAAAACTGATTCAAGTTCTGGAAAACAAGACTTATAGTGAGAATCTTAAGAAGCTGAAACTACTTAGATCATTCAAGAAAAGATTAAAATGTGACTTGATCAGTCTGCAAGTACCTGGATGGGGAAAAGATTTCAGGCTCTTTTTAATCTAGCAGAAAGAGACATATCTTTGTATAGCTCAAATGGACATTGTAAGCTTGATGCAAAAAATGCTGAGTAAGGATTATGTGGGAAATTAAATTTTAAGGTGCTGTTATGATCTAACTGTTTTATTATTTTATTACTAGTATGGTGAGTGACAAATAAAACCACTATTACCTTCGTGTTTTGGTGAATATCAAGACTTTTATAGTACTTTTAAGGCAAGGTAGAGGTCAACTTTGCCTATACCCTAATCAGTATTTACAGTCTTGTGCTCAAATCTTGATGCCTCAAAAGAAGGCAGTAACCATTAGTAGAACTGTCTGCTTTTTGCACTGTTGGCAGGTTAGTACCAATCAAGCCTGTTTCTGAAGTCTTTCCTTTGGTAAGAGAAAGCATGGGACTAAACCTATTTTGACTCTGGTCTGTGCTTGCATCTCCAGCCAGCAGTCCGGGACCATTTAAAACTCTAGTCTCACCACCAGATGCTGTAGTTTAAATTTAGCACAGTATGGGCCTGGCTCTAAGAGGTGCTGAGCGTGTGCAACCTCCATTAAAGTAACTGGGTGTACATCACCTCTTGCAGGCCTCAGTTCAGGAAAGCACTTAAGAACAGATTTCATGCTTTCATAAATAGGAATTGTTTATTGAGCTAGAGCCATAGTCATGCCTTATTTAAGGTATTTCCCATTGTAAACATAAGGAAGATAAAGGTTCAGTAGTGTCCATTTTTAATGGTACCCATTCAATAAACTATGGAATTTTAAAATGACCCTTTTAATTGGAAGAGTAGAAAATACATTTAGTTGGAACTTAGTCCAAGGGCAGAAGCAATGCCTGATGGGATTGCAAGATGCCAATTAACTTTCTGCCCCCTTTGTGGATTAAAAACACAAGGTGTGGAAATCCTGGCCCCATTATTGTAGCCAATGGCAAAATTTCCTTTGACTTCAGTGGGCTCAGGATTTCACTTAAGGAAGCTTACCTGCAATTTCTAATTTGATTCTGAAAACACTTTTCATTGCAGTTTAGTCGGGCAGCTTTTCAGTACTGAGTTCAAAGTGCAAATGTTTACCTAAGTGCTGTTACAATGAGTTATAAAACAAGATGCATTTTCAGCTACATCAAAGCTCTGAAGTAGGCTATCCTTACAGTAGAACAGAAGGCAATTTCTCTTGCCCACAGGAACCAAAGTGGAAATGCTACCAGTAAAACCTTTTATTTATTGACCTTTCTTTTGTTGCTCTTATTTCAATGACTATATACAATAGCTTAAACTACAACTTCAGCTCTTCTGACATCTGCATGGACTAAATAAATGAGTTGTTGAAGGATATGAACAGTTTTTCAGAATGTATTAAGTTTTTCATGACTTCCGCATGCACACAAATATTCACTTGGTTACACGTAGGAAATTCAGAGCCAACAATAGCTTTGGGATTTATTAAAAGCAGGTCACTGTTTTAATGGGAAAATATTTTTATGCTACAAGCAGTAATGACTTTTAACACAACTTGTTAGACTCAAAAGAAGATTCTTGAGATTGGTGGTGGATTTTGCTGATCCTGATTCTTTTTCTACTGGTGGAACAAAACTTTTTGTAATGGCTCCAACACTTATTTGAGTAACAGATGACCTGGAACATTTTAACTTTCAAAATATGGAAATCATTCTGCAAAAACTAGAGATGAGTAGGTATCATAGAATATCATGGTTGGAAGGGACCTCAGCAGGTCATCTAGTCCAACCCCCTGCTCAAAGCAGGACCAACCCCAACTAAATCAAAAACTGGCCTCCCTGACCAGGAATGAAATCCAGGCCACAGCAGTGAGCGCACCAACTCCTAACCACTAAACCACCAGGGAGCTCATAGATACCTTGAAATTGCCCACTTCTCATAGAACCAGTGACTGCCAAGATGTTGGTAACATGAAATTATTAGCTGAACCAATGGTGGGCTCAGACCTTGTTAGTTGGCTGCAACTATAGGGGTTCCTGGAGCGACCTTCCCCACCCTTGATATCTTGTTCTAGTGCAATTGGAAACTTTACTGAAGTTTGTAATAGAGTTCTCTTTGGGCCAAGTGCTGTTAACCTCTTTATGAGAACAGGTTTCTGATCTCTCCCATACTGTTCAGCTGAGCAGAGTAATGGGGATTGTAGCTACTACTGACCCACCTATGTAAGGAACAGAGAAACTTAATGGAAATATCATGGCTGTTGCAATATATACTCAAGCATAAATCACTGTTGATGCTACAGTTGATTCCATGCCAACTTACAAAGCTTTGTAAAGAAACGAATCTCACAGCAAAGCTAGAGTATAAATTCTGCCAAGGGTTTTGGCTAAATACTGTCATTTATGTCAAAATGTGGTGGTCTCATTTCTTGCAGAACTGGTGAGATTAGTTGTGTAATAAACTCCACCTACCTAGCTGTTAATTGTACCAGTGCATATGGTATTTGGGTTACAATGAGGCAAACTTTGTTCACTTTGTTCAATGAGACAAAGCTCACTTGCTCTGCTTTCTGCTGCCTCTGTTACTGTATTGGTAATATGGCTGGGAGAGAGTGGTAGTGTGAAAATATATTTAAGGTCATGTAGTTGGTTTTGTCATACCTATTAAGAATGAAGATATGGAAATTGGGAGAGACTCAAATTGTGATTAGGGGCTGTTACTTTATTGCATTCTATGTCCCCTATACCTTCCACCAACCATGATTATTATGCATCTGGAACCCCCCTTGCAATTTCTCCTTCTTTCTTTAGCTATAAGTACTGCCACTCCTCCAACCATGGCTGTTGTATACCCCATCCTGTATCTCTCCTCTCACACATTACTTCTATGTGTGGCCTCCTATTCAAACACTCTCCTCACTTCCTGGAATCAACTGACTTTTTTTGCCATGCCCCTCTGCACATCCATTTATGTTGCAACATTGACACAACTGTTAACAATGTTTCCTCTTGATGTTACTAGGATTGGCTTGTGGGTAAATTGAGACAGGTATGGCCCCCCCGACACACACACAGCTGGGGCCTGAATGGACCAATGTGCTCTTGCCCAAAAGCTTTGGCGCCGGCTGATATAGCTAAGTGCCTAATGGGGTTTTCCTCCCAACTGTCCCCTTCCCCATGCAAGACACGTTCTTCCTTTCAGCTTTACCCTTCCATCCTGTCATCTCACCTTCTTCTCTTGGATCACTCTTAGATATCTCTGCCAACATTTGGACATGGCCAGGTGAGAACTTTTTTTTTTCTTTTTCTTTTCCCCCCTTGACTCCATCTTAGCCCTTCCCTCAACTTTCATTGAGATGGAAATGATATAACCTG
Organism: Mauremys reevesii; assembly: GCF_016161935.1. Lineage (NCBI taxonomy): Eukaryota > Metazoa > Chordata > Testudines > Geoemydidae > Mauremys > Mauremys reevesii. Next base: position 115,199,012 of record NC_052625.1, on the reverse strand, counting down.
GCACCCTGGTAAGTGTGCCTGTGACCCCCTAATGTTTGCTTATTGCTTATCAGCATCAACCCTCCGTACTCACAGCCATAGGAAAGAGCGTGATGCAGAGAATCACACTGGGTGGCATGCTACCTGTGAAAACAGGCTAAAGAACTTAGGTGCAACTATTAACCTCTTTCTGAATATTTCTACAGTAGAAATAGGGCCTACAGTGGCTCTATGGGTTAACACGCTTCATTAGCAATTGGCCTGGGAAATAGTACTATCAGCTCTTGGGCTATTTTCAATAATAGCTCCTCTGAGAAGTTGGAGTAAGAAAAGGTACAAATGAATAGTGGTTGCTATGCACGTTGGCTTTGGTTGCATCAGTAAAGGGCAGATCTGTAACCTGAAATCTAGGAGAGCTTTTTGAACAAGTAAGGATGGATCATGCTGCTCCTAAAATCCCCCTTGACTACTTAACTGCTGTATTATGTAGCTTATGCCTCCATCTTCTGAGCAGATAACAAATACTGTGGTCACCATTTGAACAGTCACCACTTTCCAATACAGTTACCTCACAGTGGCATGTGAGATACCAGTTATATTCCATTATAAATATGGAGAAATATTGTACTATCTTGAATACCAAAGTGCAGTAATGTGACACTTTAATGGGGACCACTCTATGACATCACAAATAATTGTTTACATATGATCCTCTAATACTTCCTATTTTCTCTTTCCAGCTGTGGATGGAAGTGGTTTAGATATGAATTGCTGACCAATGGAGACCAAGGCAGTGTTACATTGGGGGTCTAATACTAAAAGTAAATGTTTTACTTCCAGTATCTCACCTTTGCATATCAAAGTATCAGAAAACTTGGTGCAATTCAGCAAGATTCTCAATTTTCATTGAGCAGAGAGAGGCTTGAAGTCTACTGACTGAGAGAAGCTTGCACTTCCCCACACTACATCTGTCTCAGGCTAGTGCTACTAGCCTGTTAGGGTCGTATTTTAAAAGGTGTTTAGGTGTTTAAAGATGCAGATTGGCCCCTAGTGGCCCTCTTCAAAAGCATCTACGCACCCAATTTGCCGTGCAACAGTCTCTGCTTGGGCTGCTTCTGCAGCTGCTCCTGCCAGCTGGAATCTTTATCTTCACAGGTACCGTGGGAAGTAGAAGAATGTTCTCATTTTACAGATGGGGAAACTGAAGTACTTAATTTTTCTTACCTGAGATAAAAATATGAAGATGTAAGCAGAGTCAGGATGAGCTCTAACCTGACTTCTGGTGGTGAAGTATGGGGAGTGTGGAAAGGAATTTCAGGTATTTGCATTGGCACACCCACCCCACCTAGCACAGTCCACGGCAGCCTGGGATGGTTATTTTGACAGCTCTGGGATCCCCAATTTCTTTGTTATTGGGGCAGGAGGAATAAAGTGTTGTCACCCTGATTATGTGAATGAGGAATTATGAGACTGCGTTAGGACAGAGATGTCTCACTATCTATTAAGTAGCACTTGCTAGACAAGGGACATGGGTGCCAAAACCCAATGAACTGAGAGAGGTTGGGGACTGGTGTGTGTACTTGATGGTATGGGCCCCTTTTGAGGGCCTGGAACACCAATTGCACATCCTCCTCTCTGCACTGTTGAAGAGCAGAGCTAATTTTGAATCCTTTAGGAGTCCATCTAGAGACTGCTGACCTGAATTCACATTGGGCCAATGGTGCACCAGCACCAGGGCTCCCCTACTACAAGCTGAAATCACGAAGAGCTGAAATCACTAAAAGAGCTAAGCTTACTGAGCTGAGATCAGAGTGCTGTGTTAACTAGTGGGGGAGCCTGAAGATCTATCGCTAAGCGGCTGACAGAGCAGAGCAGTTTGCAGCATGTTGGAGCAGCCCATGGAACAGTGAGTGGAGTGGAGCGGTTTGTGGAGACGGCTGGAGCAGTTCATGGGTCGGCTGGAGGAGCGGCACGGCTGGTGGAGTGGAGCCGGTCATGGTGAAGGCTGCAGCAGAACTCCACGGAGAGGCGGAGCAGTTGGCCCCGGCCCACGTAAGGTGCCCCTTAACACCCTGTGTGTGCCCCCCCCCATTTCCATCCAGGCTGGGGGGGTAAAACTCTGCAGATAAACTCTTGAACTCTGGGGTGGCACTGACCAGAGACAGAGACTTTTGGGTTGTTGGACTTTGGGGTGATTGGACTTAAGACCCTAAGGGGGAAAGGACATTGCCAAACATACTTGGAGGTGGATTGGTTTTTTTTTTTTTTTTTTTTTTTGCTTATGGTTTGTGTTATAATCCGGTTTGTGGTGTTTCTCCAATGGTGATGCTGCATTGTTTCCCTCCTTTATTAAAAGGATTTTGCTACACTCAGACTCCGTGCTTGCGAGTGGGGAAGTATTGCCTCCTAGAGGCACCTGGGGGGGGTGGTATGTAATTGTCCCAGGTCACTGGGTAGGGGCTCGAGCCAGTTTTGCATTGTGTTATTGAAATGGAACCCCTGGATACTGAACCCGGCCCTTGTTGCTGCCAACTCAGAGGCAGAAGGGTTACAAATACAACAAATGTCTTTTTAAAAAATCTGTTCTTTCAAATCTGGCATCACAAAAACTAAAATGCATTAGTCATAATTGTATATTGCATCACAAAGCTACAGGGTAGAATTAAGGTTGTTTAGGTGCCTTACCACACTTACATTCAGAGAGAGACCAGGTGTGTGAAGTAATATCTTTATTGGACCAACTTCTGTTGGCGAGAGAGACAAGCCTTTGAGCCACCCTGAGCTCTTCTTCAGGTCTGGAAAAGGTACTCAGCGTGTTGGTTAAATGTTCCAGCTTATTTTTAGCTGTGACATCCTGAGTACCTTTCCTAGATCTGAAGAAGAGCTCGGTGTGGACTGAAAGTTCTCTCTCTAAGGGTATGTCTACACTACACTACAAGAGTAGTTCGATTTAACCTAGGTCGAATTTGTGGATCCTGAAGCAATTCTCATACTTTAGGGAATGAGAGCTGTTTGGTACATGAGCGCTCTGCTGGGGTGGAGTGACAGTTTTCACGGCCCCTAGCGCCCCTCCTTCTTGTGATTTTGGGTGAGGGGGGGACAGGACTTTGTGGCAGGGGAGGGCGGTTGCAGATACAGTTCAGGGGGGCTCTCTGCTCCTGCCTGCGGTCCTGCAGAACATCCACAAGGCGCCGGAGCATGTCCGTTTGCTCCCTCATTAGTCCAAGCAGCGTTTGAGTCGCTTGCTGGTCTTCCTGCTGCCACCTGTCCTCCCGTTCGCTGTGTGAGCGCTGCTGCTGAGAGAGGATCTCCCTCCACTGGCTCTGCTGGGCCGCCTCGGCTCTGGAGCAGGCCATCAGTTCAGCGAACATCTCGTCCCGAGTCTTTTTCTTTCGCCGCCTAATCTGCGCCAGCCTCTGTGAGGGGGATACCGGGGCAGTTCGGGAAAGAGCAGCAGCTGTGTGATGGGAAAAAGGAAGTGATTTCCTTGCAAAGATACATGTTTGCGAACACTGAACACAGTCTACTCAGTTTCTGTGAACAAGACCATACAGGGCACCTAATCTCATGTGCTCTCAGGACAAGTTCGAATTTTCGGCATTCGCTTTCATTGCCTGGGGTCTTGCACTGGAGATCGGACAAGTGGGGCAGGACAGCAGAATCCGTGTAGCAGCCAGGCCTGGTAAGCTGTAAACTTTAGGCTGCTTAACAGTTAATGGATAGCAGTGCCCTCCTGCTGCAGGCAATCTGGAAAGCATAAAGTCTGACCCTGTACCAGCCCCTCGCGGCTGTCCCTGGGAAAGATCCCTGTATGCTTTTCCTCTGCAGCCTCCAACACGTGGCTGTTAAATGACGGTCATTGTTATGCAAAGGAAAAGTCAAGCATTCACAATAGTAACATTACAGTAATTCCCCTAATTAGATGCAGCAGTTGCCGAGCGAGATCACCCTGAGGCGGGTCACTAGGAGAGACAGAGAGCGCATGCTGCGTGAATCCCTGCACAGACCAGGGCCCTATGCTGCCATGCTGGTCGAGGCAATGCTCCCACTGTACCTCAGGATGGCCTGGCGCGGAAGAGTGTGCTTCCACAGAGCACCCAATAAGGCACCTCTCCCCAGGAACCTCCTGTGGAGGCTTTTCGAGTACCTCTATGAGAGCTTCGTGGAACTGTCCCAAGAGGATTTCTGTTCGATCCCTATATGTATTGACCTTCTTTTCATATAGTTTTTATTCCTGTTTTTTAAAAAAATAAATGTTTACATGTTTATAGCACTTACCGACTGATCCTTCCCCTGATTCAGAGTCTGGGTTAACGGCCGGGGAGGGTTGGTAGGGGATCTCTGTGAGGGTGATGAAGAGATCCTGGCTGTCGGGGGAAAGCAGTATTGTAAGCGCTGTCGCCTGCCTCGTCCTCCACAAACCCTTCCTCATCTTCCCCATCGGCGAACATCGCCGAGGAACTGCCCGTCGACACTATCCCATCCTCAGAGTCCATGGTCACTGGTGGGGCAGTGGTGGCAGATCCACCGAGAATGGCATGCAGTGCCTCGTAGAAGCGGCATGTCTGGGGCTGGGCTCCGGAGCGTCCGTTTGCCGCTTTGATTTTTTGGTAGCCTTGTCTCAGGTCCTTGATTTTTCACGCGGCACTGCGTTGCATCCCGGCTGTATCCTCTGAGTGCCATGGCTTTGGAGACCTTCTCGTAGGTCTTTGCATTCCGTTTTTTGGAGCGCAGCTCCGAAAGCACAGACTCATCACCCCACACAGCGATCAGATCTAAGACTTCCCGGTCAGTCCATGCTGGGGCCCTCTTTCTACTCTGAGATTCCCTGGACTCCTCTGCTGGAGAGCTCTGCATCGTTGCCGGTGCTGCTGAGCTCGCCACGACGTCCACACAGGAAATGAGATTCGAACTGGCCAGACAGGAAAAGGAATTCAAATTTTCCCGGGGCTTTTCCTGTATGGCTGATCAGAACATCTGAGCTCGGACTGCTGTCCAGAGCGTCAACAGAGTGGTGCAGTGTGGGATAGCTCCCGGAGCTACTAAGTTCGATTTGCATAGCCATATCGAATTTAGCGCTACTCCCCTCGTCGGGGTGGAGTACCGAATTCGAACTAAAGAGCCCTCTAGGTCGAACTAATTAGCATCCTGGTGTGGACGGTTGCACGGTTAAATCGAATTAACGCTGCTAAATTCGACAAACTCCAAGTGTAGACCAGGCCTAATAGAAGTTGGTTCAATGAAGATATTACTTCACCTACCTTGTCCCTCTAATATTCTGGGACCAACATGGCAACCACTATACTGCATTTCCATTCATAAAAAAATGTTTGGATTTCTTAAATGTTAACCTTAATTCTGAATTCCTCAGGTTTATATATTTGTGGAATAATTGCAACATCCCTATAGTTATTTTAATCTAAATTACCGATGTATACTTCCTCCCTTAACTCCCTCATCACATTCTGTAGGTGATCTCCTACAAAAAACCTCCATTCCCAGGTGATATACTATATTAAAATGGAGTTGAGTTTGGGAGTACATATGAATAAATATATGTACTTTTTTGTTTTTTTTATCATAACACTTTTTTAAATCCTAGTAAAGAACTGTTGCCAGAGCCTGGAGTCTGAACCTCTAGGGAGGTGTAGAGAAACTGTTGGCTCTTGATTGAGACTTAGGCTTAGTGACAGTTAAGTCATGGAAACCCACAGAGCAACTACTGCCAAACCCACCAAAATTGGACTTTGTGCTAGATAGAGCCCACGGAAAGCAGCCTTTTGCTCTGAGTTTAGAGTACAGCAAATATTTCATTCCAAGCAAGCTCAAACTTTGCTTTGTGCACTTTGCATCTTTTAATCACTTTAAAACCACTTCAGCTAGAATATTTGTCAGTCTTGTGCATGGACTTGATTTTTGTTGTGCACTCTTTTCTACTGTTGGCAAATAGATATGTCATATACAACACGTCTGTGGTCCAATTTGCAGTAAAGTACTTCCTCTACCTCAGTGGGTGTCAAACTTTTTTACTGGTGACTCCTTTCACATAGCAAGCCTCTGAGTGCGACCCCCCCCCCCTTATAAATTAAAAAAACTTTTAAATATATTTAACACCATTATAAATGCTGAAGGCAAAGCAGGATTCGGGGTGGAGGTTGACAGCTTGCAACCCCCCTCCCATGTAATACCTTGTGACCCCCTGAGGGGTCCTGACCCCCAGTTTGAGAACCCCTGCTCTACCTCCATACAAACATGCATGTGCACACAGTTCAATATGAGGATCTTAGCCAACAGAAATGTCATAGAAAACAGAAGTCAGACCCAAACAGAATGATCTTTAGTAACCTGAACAAACCTTTTTACAGGAGCCCTCTGAAGATATTCATCCATCCAGCTCTCTACTTTTTTTCTTAATGTCTCTGTCTAATTTAATAAATGCGTTCTTGCTGGTTCTTGGCATCTTCTTGAGCAAGGAATGTAAACTGAAAAGGCTGTATAGATTAATGCTGGCACAAGATTCCATAATGAATAATCTATCAGACACAGACTAGCTCTGCGGTCCAGGACCTAGTGCCACAGTCTGTACTAGGATAAATGTCTCTCTTGCTGTTTGGGAAAGGAACTTGTTATACTACACTTTGACAAATGTGAAAGTCAGAGGAAAATAGCACAGTCCAATCAACTACTGCAACCAATAAATATAAGAAACTATCACTTTTTCATGTTGTTTAAACCCCCCCCCCCCCATTTTTTTTTTTAGTGCAGGACAATCACAGACCTTAAAATTGGTATTTTATCACAATTTCTTTAATCTAGGTAGAGTATGCAGTAGCTGTTGTGAACAAATAAGTGTTATTTATACATGTCACAATCTATTGTCTAAATGGCTGTAAGAAACATTACATTGTCAGTGTGTCTCTTGTGTGAGTATCTCCACTGTCTAATCCAAAGTGTTTAAAAAGGAACTGTCTTAACTTTAAACAGTGGATCTCAAACATTTTGTTAGAAAGTGTACCTCAAAATTTGTGATGTGGACTTTCCGGAGTTTTTTTATAGGATTTATTTTCTCATCAGTCATGGAAGAGCCATGGTTTGTAGATACTTGCGAACAGGTACACTAAAAGAAGCCTCATTAATGCTGCTTATGGATATCTGGATAGGTAATCTAAGAGGTGTCTTCAAACTCATTCCATGTAGATTTGTCCTTCAAAAAATAGCTTGTTGTTTTGAAAGTATATATCCGTCTGCACATACTAGCATCTTGGAACCTTAAAATATCACTTCTTTTGCAGGAAGTGTTTCTTTAATGTGAACTCAGTATTAATGGGCCACTCTACTTGAAATGGTCCTTTACAATATGTGCTAACTATTTATGCTGATCAATCTGTTCCACCTCACATTTTGCTGTGATGCTGGGAGTTCTTTTCCCAGAAGAAGACCTCTGTGTAGCTTGAAAAGATAAGTAAAGGATAATACCTTACCCACCTGGTCTCTGTGTTGAATGTCGCTCATCATGGTGAGACAGGAAATCCTCTACGGTAAAGGAGAAAAATTAAATGGAAGTTAGTATGGTGTAACAGAGCACTGGACTGGGACTCAGTAGACCTGCCTTCTATTTCTAGCTCTGCCAATGATCTGTTGGGTGACCTCAAGCAAGTCACTTTAACCTCTCTGTGCCTATCTTTTCCCATCTGTAAAATGGGATTGATATTGATCTTCTTTGTAAAGATCTTTGAATTCTATTGAGGGGAAAATGCTATGTAAGAGCTGTGTGTGTGTATAGATGCACAGCATTTGATATTTATGTAATTGAATGAGAACTTTTTAAGCTCTCTCTCTTCTCCCTCCCTCGGTATCAGTTGGGTATGGTAGCATTTCTGCTGAAAAGGAGATCTCTGAAAAGTCCTTCATTTTCAGACCTCACTAAACTTCCAAAATTCTGCACAAATTTGATGTCTCTCCCCAACTCCTCATTTCTATTGTTGAAAATTATTTATATTTGGGAGTGAAGTGTCATGAAAGTGAGGCTAGAGAGAGTTGACATTCTTTTAGTGTATTCCATGGCATTTAAAGACCACTTTTTTTTTTCTTTACCACTTTTTGGGCAATGTGTGATAAGAACTCTCTTACCACATAACACTGTCATGGATTCTGTATGTGCCAAGCTACAGAATCTATTTTAGGACTGTTGGCGTTTTCAGAAATGATACTGGACTATCTTTTGTTTCCCTCCATCTTTAAAACCAGATGCCTTAGCTGAGTTGAACACAACTATACAAGGCTTGGTGGGAGCCATGAAACCCTCTAAAAAGAGTGTGTGCTATTAAAAACAACTTTAATAGCTCAGGATCTTCCAGGGTTATAAGCATAGTGATTCTAATGCATTGTTTCTAGTCCTGCAGGACTGTGCAATAATTGGACTGAGTGTTGATAATTTTGGCGTAGAAAAGGTCAAAGTCCATGACTGAATCTGTCCTTTTTTGGACACTGGCTGAAGGGTGGGGAAGAAAGAAGAAACTTTTTCTGAGGCAGAATTTGTGTTTGCAGGTGATGTGTGGTGGGGTGGTTGTTGTTGTGGGTTGTTTTTTTTTGGTGATGGTTGTTTTTGAGTGGTTTAGGCCTTTGTCATGTTGGAATAAGTCTGTCGTGACAATAGTTTTTAAAAAAAAAAATCAGTTTTCTTCCAACACCATTCAAGTAATTTATATTAAGAGATAAAGGAAAACAGTAATGCTTGCTTTCTACTTCAAATTAAAGCCTCTGTGTAGAACTTTCTCTACTTCCTCCTTACTTTTACAATGTAGACACTGTCAAAAGGGGACGGGTTACAATAGGTCTTGGTATTTCTGAACTCTTCTTACATTATCTGAGTACTAGACACAAGGTACAGACATTTCAAAACTGCAGTGGTATTTTTAGAAGCTTGCATCACAAACCCATAATTCCATCAACCACACACCATAACATTCTAAGTGTATGGTATATTAATTCAAGTTTTTTCTTGAAACTGTTTATGAATTATAGTGCGTATCATGAATGAGGATTTGGCAATAGATTCCATCATGTTAATAGCTGTTCTAAACCACTGTCTTTGAAGTAGATCTGATTAAATTAATTGTTGTGAATCAAGTATCTAAAGAACTTAGCCTTTTCCTCTGTTTACAAAATGTTCTTGAACTGATGCTGATTTCTAAGAATGTGTTCATTTTTTGTATTCACTGAAAAGTACATGTGAGTGACCCCAGAGGAAGAAATTTGTACATAATTTGCCATGCATTATTTGTTGCAGGCGATTTGTCTATAAGTTGCATGGTATTACTTTAAAAAAAAAAAAAGTAAATGATAAATCCTGCATGTTAAAATGCGGTTCATCAGCACTTTCAAACATAATACTTACAAAGGAGTAATAACCCTACAAATAATAGCAGAGGAAATTGCCTCATTCACTAATCACCACTTACTTACTGTATTACTACTCCATCTCTATGTAGTCACTATACAGTAAAAAGCATATTTAGTGAATATTAAATGCGCTCCACTGAAAAAGTGATGAGGATATGGAGTAGCATGCTATGGGGAGTAATGGAAGCTACAAGCATCAAATAACTAAAGATGGAATAGTTGATTTCTCACAGTGCTTCTGTATATAGCTATGGAAAGGTGGATTGATAAGAATCCCTAAACTTTCCATTCAAACTTCATTTCAGAAGGATCAATTCAATTTCTCATACTCATGTGCTACCAAAACTATGTGATCATTCATATTGTAACACCCATGTATTATGGAGTGGCTTATATCCGTTAATAGGCTACTGACATAGAACAGAGTTCCCAGCCCTGATGATATAGGGAAATCATAAGAGGAAAGCTAATGAACACTGACAGGTCCAACTCTTACCACCTGTTGCACCAGCCAGATGTGTAGCAGTAATCAAACCTGATTTTGGAAATATGCCTTACTGTTTCTGCTCTAAGCACTGTTACTGCGGTATGTTCCAGAAAACCATTGCCTATTACTGTGCTGGCTGAAACACAAAGAAAAATAGTAACATTACTGAATAGCACTAATGGCTTGCTCTTAATACCTCCCCCTCCACCTGTACTGAATAAACCAGTCAAAGTAATGGAGACAGAATTTCATCCTAGGTGCTTTAAAGTCCCTGGGAGTTTTACCGCTGACATCAATGAGGCCAGGATTTCACTATTATCATTGTATATGAAGGGAGAATGGTCTTGTGGCTAAAGCACAGATTTGGGAGATCTGGCTTCTGCTTACAGTTCAGCCAGAGGCTGTGTCTCATCTTTGGCTGGACAATTAGGCCAAGACTGTCAAACTTGTATCCCTAAATCTAACCTACTGAGAACTTTACTGGAAGCAGCATGTAATCTAAATATGGATTTACAAGTCTAACTTTAGGAACCCGGGTTTGAACGTGTTGTAGCGTAAAATAGACAGCTGCAACTATTAGTACTCCATGGTAGACAACTCTAAACATAGCTTGTCTGACTCAAGAAGAGTGTCATGAGGCCAAACAACTGAATGAAGAAATAGAAAAGAAAATCAGTGTAGAGTCCTCTCCGATAAATAAGTGGACTTCATCAGTTGTGACTAGTTTGAGATGGAGGCTTTAAAGGAGCTATTAATCACTTTCTAGGTGTTGACCAGAAGTACTGTGTACTAAGGGATTAAGATTGGATTGTCTTCCAGGCTGAAGACAAGCATTTTGATACAATAGATTGTATATTGCAGATGCTCATGCAAGATGAATCAAAGCAGCTTCTGAAAATATACACACACACACACACGTCTGCATTGCTATAATTGCTTATCTCTTGGCATTGCATCTGCTTTTGCTATATATCAAAGGTCAATGGAAGAAATTCTACATGGCCTGCCAGAGAAATAATGCTACCTGGATGACCTCTGAGTTGCTGGAACAAATGACCAAGAGTTTTTAAGGCACTTGGAAAAGTTTGCTAAACGATGACAGTTTGCATGTCTTGAAAGATCACATTTAGTTTTCTGGACATCTGTGAAATACTTGGGACATTATGTTATGATGACTACATATATTGGACCAGATTTTCAGCTCTGGCTCAGGAGTGCTGAGGAGGGATTGCAAATGTACCCTTTTCTATACCTTTTTGTTCTGTGGCTCTTGCGTTTGGGCTGTTCTTTGCCTCCATATTGGAATAGATTAAAATAAAAGGTGCTGTAATGTTGTGCCAATTGCCAATAGCTATGGTAAGTTGCTGAAATACAGGGCTACGGCTCCTTTCCAAGGACGTACTCTTATCCCAGGGTACTTTAAGAGGGTGGCGGAAATAGTTCTGACAGAGTCTCTTATGCCACATCAGTATTCCCCTATAAAGGAAAGAGCTTCCAGGGGTCAGATCCCTAAAGTTTGAGGCACAAAGTAGACACAGTATGACCCCATATTGAGGGCCCTAATATACAGATTGTTAATGCAGCAAGCCCACAAAATGTGACTCTACTTCATTCATTCAGCTACTCAATGTTAATGGAAGGTTTGCAAGCATCTGTTTAGGAGCAACCAAAAAGAGGGTTGGATGGTAAAAATGGTACCTTCAAGAACACACATATAACCCTTCTGCCAGCTGGAGCCAGCAACAAACAGGGCTGGGTTCAATATCTAGGTGCCCTGTTGGCCACTCTCTGTGCCTCTACACCTCACAAGCCACTTATTTGCCAGCCCACTGTCAGTCACCTTCTGCTGCCACTTGCCTCGGCTGTGACCTCTGCACATCAGTCTCTTAGTAATTTTCAGCTCTTTGCAGGCAGGGCAGAAACACAGCCCCAGCTCAAGTGATTTCAGCTCTGATTGAGCATTTAAAATAACAGAGTTTCTAAATGAAGTCTATTTAGATCTTTGAAGTGTGTGTGTGGTGGAGGATCCTTGGAGGGTTCACACCACCTGGCTGGGACACTTGTCCCCTACCCCTCATACTTTCACAGGGCTCTGACATTTGATCACCTGGCTTAACAAGCACTTTCAGCTGAGGGTGATCTCCCTCATTTGGGACAGGTCAAGCACAGCCCTGCCTCCCTGCACCCACACAACAATGCCAACAACATCAACTGTACCCAACCATCCCTGCACTCAGCACCAAAGTGACTTGTAACCCAACACCAGGCAAAGTTGATTATTTTGAGTAGCCCCACTCTCTCTGCTAGATATCTAAGCAGAGTAGGTGTGTTCATGTAAATCAGTTTGCTCTGGAAGTCTCTTTTGCCCTGTCCCAGCAAGCTGTCAGGGAATAATAGGGTGACCAGATCAGAGGGATGAAATATCGGGACGCGAGGGGGAGAGCAAAAAAAAAAAAAGGGCGGCGGGGAAAAAAACAAACAAAAAAAACCCAACAGCAGTTTCACAGGGGCCGCGCCACGGGATTGCACACAGCACCCCGGCAGCGCGCGCTGCCCTCTCCGCGGAGCCTCCTGCCCACCAGCCCGCCCCAGGCGCATGTGGCATGTCCCACTGCTGGTGGGAAGCCCCGCACCTCTCCCGCTCGGCTGTACTCCAGCGGCTCCTTCCTGGCAGTGACGGGGAAGTTTATGGGTTCGGGGTCCCTGACCGGCTCCTCGCCCCTGTCCGCCGGCTGCCCCACCTGGGACAAGTCTCACCCCCACAGCCCCCCCTCTGCCACATGTCTCCGGCGGCCCACGCCCCCGGGCCGCGCTGCCCCCGGACCCACTACGCTGCCCCACGGGCTGCAGGGCTGGAGCACTGCAGCGCTCCCGGCCCCATCTGGCCATGGCCCGTGTGCCCAGGCTGCTGCACGGGGGCGTCTCCTCCTCAGGCCCAGCTCAGGATCCAATGGGGCCGTGAGGGGGCGAGGCTGAGGGCAGGGATTTGGGGAGGGATCTAATGGGGGAAGGAGGGGTCAGGGCGGGGGTGGGGGCAAAAGCCCCTCCAGGCTCCACCTGTGCGCCGGAGCGGAGGGCAAAATTGTTTGTTTGTCCGTCCAGTGTCCCGACTGAACATCGGTCGGGACGCGGGACAAACAAGCAAATATCGGGACAGTCCTGATAAAAATCGGGATGTCTGGTCACCCTAGGGAATAATTCATTCAAACCCTGCTTGCATATAATATATACTTGTTCAAAGGAAAAATTAATCATAATGTACCAAATATATTACTGTGATGTAATCTTGTAGTGCAACCCAACATAATTTAGGAGTTGTGATCATTTCTGTGATGCTGGGGGTGGGGGGAGAGAGAAAGACCAGCCACATTTGCCTCACAAACATTAAAGATGCACAGAACTCTGGTCTCCTCAAACTACTCAGGACACTTTTTAGAGTGGGGGAAAAAATTCCATCATGACACATGATCGCAAAATACTCTAATTTACAAAACTGAGGCAGGAGGAGACCTGAGAACAATTTTCCTTATGGCACTTTTCTTTTATAGAAAACTTTCTTCTGGGGAGTGCTGAATTGCCAAGGTGAACCTGAAGATAATAGCAGCAGCAACAACATTGCATATTTACCCAAGGCATGTCTTCTGGGTGGGCAATGGCCATTCATAATATGGGTTAAAGAGGAAGAATTTTTAATTGCCATTCTGGACAGTTAGGATATGTCTCCACTGGAATAAAAGACGCATGGTTCAGGCTAACCAGGATCTGGCTATGCAGCTAAAGATTGCTGTGTAGGAGGTTTGTGCTTGGTTTGGAGTCTGCACTTTGGGAGCCTCCCTCCTCGCAGAGTCAGAGCTTGGTCTCCAGCCCAAATGTCTACATAGCAATTTTATTGCCCCTCAGCCCTAGCCCTGCAAACCTGAGTCAGCTGACCTGGGCTAGCTCTGGGTTGTGTAGAAATACCCTTAGCAAGCTATTGATAGGTCATATTCATCCCTGATTTAGTAGCATTGATGTGATTGGGATCAAATTGTTCCGATGCATGTTCCTAATGAAATATTGGTAAATTAAAAGGTGCACTATTTGGACTGAAAGTAAGTAGGACACTTGATCTCAGTAAGTGAGTACACTGCGTCTGAATCAGCTCTGGAAATGCCTTAATCCATTTGTGCCCTGACTTCTAGATAGGGTTACAAAGAAATCAAGCCTGACTCTGAAACTTTTGCTCACGTGAGAAATTTTTGTGAACAACTGCTTTTTCAGTAAAATTCTGTGAATGAGGGAAAAGGGTAAATGTGAAGTGCTATGCAGGTGTGTGCACAATATTCATCACAAAGTGTTTCACTAAGTAACTGGTCCTCAGACTGATTTAATGCTTAAGTGAATGTATGTATGTGTGCATGCACCCACCAGGGTCTGGGCCTCTCCCTCTACAACCACCCATCTACCAAAGAGACCCGAGTCTCCTCCCTGTTGTCCATTGTGGAGGAAAGTCTAGTGGCCTACTAAGTCCCTCTAGTGTATTTGGGAGGCAGTTAGTAGGTCCATTTCCCTTCTCCCCCAGAATCTACTTGAGACACCTTACCTCTTTCCCTCAGTGTATCCTCTTCTTTAATCTTCCATCTTTTCATGTCCCTAGCATGCCCCTTCCTTTACTCCCACAATGCTTTGTCCTCTTTCAGCCTCTTCCTCTCTTCCTTTTTCTCCCTATCTGGTGTATCTTGTGTCCCCTACTTGTATGGGTGTTTAAAGCTGCTGCTATGGGTGAGGGGGATGGGTGAAGGACTGAGGTAGCTGGTACCAGTGGATCCTCTTCTCTTTGCACTCTTTTGGGAAATGTCCCCAGTTTGTGACAAAAGAAGCTGGAGATGTGTGAACAACTGAACTCTTTTGTTTGTCTAGGAGAGCTTGCCATGATACAAAAGGCTGGCAATGATAGTGAAGTACAACTCCTCCTCTTCCTCCAGCTGTTTTCTAAATCTAGTTTGCCTTTCCTTGGCATTTTGACAAAATACCAGAAAATGAAACAATTTTGGGGGTTGAATTGAAACATTGCATTTTGACACTACAAAAACTTTTCAACTTTTTTGGTTCAGTCAAAACTAATAATCAGACAGGACATAAATTCATTAACAATTGACCTGAAACTGCATTTTTGGCAAATAAACTAGTCTTCTGGGAAATTTTGCCCAGTTCTACTTTACACTCCTCCATGAAGGTAGGGCCCTGTAGAAAGGACCAAACTATTGAAAATGGTGCTATTACTTTAAAATGTTTGTACATCCTGTTGGCCATTCCAGATTTCTGGCTCTACACTAGAAGAATAAGCAGAAGTTGACTCTCAGGGTACAGCTGCAGGAGTTGTTTTGCTTCTAACCTTGTTAATGGATGGTACAAGGCTCAGGTCATAAACCTAGCCCTGCAAAGTTCTACCCAAAAGAATATTCATTCTTTCTGTTCCTCCTTCCCGCATCTTGGCGTTTAACTTTTTTTCTTGGATGTTTTAAGTGCAATTTTTGACTCTCTTTAGTTTTGTTTTCTACACGGTGTGAACAGAAAATATTGGCAAAACACTTGTTCAAAGGGCCTTTGGTTAGCTTAATAGTAGCAAAACTACTAGTAGCAGCCCCACAGGATAACTGTCCATACTGACTCCTTAAACAAATTAGCTCGTTTATAGCCTACATTAAGAATCTTCTTATCAGGAATCTCCCGTTAGGTGGGACATATTTGGCAGTAGAAACATTCATTCTAAAACAGAACAATGAAGGTTTTAAAGTATTCTGTAGTGTTAAATAAAGGCTTTGCTAGCTTCAATACAACCACAAGAGGCAAAGTAGATCCCCAGTCATGCAATGAGCTCTGTGCAGCTGGACCCTGATGACTAGGTAGAGTTCAATGCAGGATCCAGATATAAACTGATGAAGAAACTAAAATACAAAACAAATAAAACCAGAAGGCAGTTCTGCAAACCTGATGCAGTCAAGATTGTCACATAATTGAAACAGACCCAAAACCCCCTCAATTTTTGGATGGAAAAATAGGGACAATTAAAATTTTCCCCACTTTTTTGACCAGCCTGAGCCATACTATTTTTCTTTTGCTATTGCTACTGATACTGTTCATAGTGATATAAAATAACTGTCATCAATTAGAGCCATGTAAATCTTTGCACCAGAATAAAGTATGCACTCACTACAAAGGATAATTTGGTAGACCAGATGGCTAGGTACCGAAAAATATATACAAGCTGAATATTAGTTATAAGAAATTCAAACTGTTCCAAGATCAAGGACTCAATGAAATGTACAATATACAGAATTAGAATATAGGGAAATCAAGCAGGTTACAGAATTCTTTGTATTTTTAAAAGTTAAAGGGGCATTCAGGACAGAGAACTCAAATAATTAGCAATAGGTGTGTTTGTCTACCTTAATCTAAAGAATTGCCACTCACCAATAAAAAGATTTTCAACATATGATTGTTTGTTTCTAGTTGAGTTTATCCTTGAGGTGTCTGAAAAATATTTGAGGCAAGATAAACACAGAAACTTTGGATAAATGAGTCAATACATTCTTGAAAATGCATGCCTAAATTTAGGTTCCTAAGTCCATAATTAGGAACTGTGACAGACTCAGACCAGTGGGGTACAGAAGTCTGGTAGAGGGCAAATGTACTGCTCACTGGATGAGTAGTTTTCTGTTCCCTGAGTGACCAGAGCAGGGGCTGCACTAGAGTAATCAGGAACCTGCTAGAACCAATTAAGACAGGCAAGATAATTAAGACACCTGGAGCCAATTAAGAAACTACTAGAATCAATTAGGACAGGCTGGCTAATCAGGGCACCTGAGTTTAAAAAGGACCTCACTTCAGTTTGTGGCATGCATGCATACAAGGAGCTGGGAGCAAGAGGAGCTGAAAGTTAGAAGACATATTGCTGGAAGACTGAGGAGTACAAGCATTATCAGGCACCAGGAGAAAGGTCCTGTGGTGAGGATAAAGAAGGTGTTGGGAGGATGTCATGGGGAAGTAGCCCAGGAAGTTGTAGCTGTTGTGCAGCTGTACCAGGAGGCACTCTAGACAGCTGTAGTCCACAGGGCCCTGGGCTGGAACCCAGAGTAGAGGGCGGGCCTGGGTTACCCCCTCCCCAAACCTCCCAACTCCTGATCAGACACAGGAGGAATTGACCTGGACTGTGGTTTCTACCAGAGAAGGTCTCTGGGCTGTTTCCTGACCCACATGATGAATCTGTCAGGCGAGCAAATCTACCAATAAGTGCAGGACCCACCAAGGTAGAGGAGGAACTTTGTCACAGCACCTAATTGGGCAAATTTCTGTAGGTGCTGAATACCCAGCAGCTCCTATTGTCCTTACTAGGGCACTTCTGAAAATCAAGTAGATGCTTAAATATGGATTTAAGAGCCTAACTTCAGATACTCATTTTTGAGAACTTAGGTTCACTAAATAAAAATGAAGCCCTTTGTTGCAGTCTCATGAGTAAATATCCACCTGCTGTGAAATTGTTGTTGCAAAATTATTGTAAATAAACTACTTGTACAAAAACTAACCACAGATGTGTAGAATCACACATACAGCTATAGAAAAACACAATTGAAACTGACTTTTTTTTTTAAATTGTGATAGAGATCATGGCTCACTGAAGAATTTGGCTATTACTATGCCACATTTGTTACTCCTGAGCATGTTCTGCAACTAAAAATTCGGTGCACAGTATTTTAAAATTCTGCACATTTTATTTGTCAAATAAATGTGGAGGCTCCAGCATGGCACTGGGGAGCACAGGCCACTGGCTGCACAGAAGTGGGAGATCACTGTGCAGGTTGCCCATGGGACACAGACTCAGCGGTGAGACTGCATCCAACCCTGACACAGCGCAAGGACTGGGCCTGCCCCAGAAATATCTCAGGGCCCTGCCTCTCCATGCCAGGTGCAACAGATATGGGCATGCAGGCTGAGCAATGCAGGATCTAAGTGTGGAGGGGCTTATCATGGGGGGGATCCAGGTGTGGGATGGGAGGTACTTTGTGGAGCAATCTGTGTGCAGACAGCTCAATGGGGGACCAGCTGTGGTGGTGGTGGGGATCTGGATGCACAGGGGCTTGTTGGGGTGGTTCTGGGTGCAACAGTAATAGGACTCTGCACTGGGGTCCAGGTGAAGGTGGTTGGTCTGGGTGTAGGGGGATAGAGCTCAGCAGGGGAGTCTAGGTGTGGGGAGGTCCAGATGCTGGAGCGGTGGGGCTCAGCAGGAGGATCTGGATGCATTGTGGCTGGGGGAGCAGCTCCCTGGTCCATGATCCCTCCCCCTGCAGCTGAGGAGCAATGGGTGCAGGAAGTGGAGGGGTGGGGAGGAGTGTGCAGAGCTTCCTACAGCTGAGAGAGAAATCTAGGGGTGGATCTGACACAGCCCTGGATGCTGTGCAGGGGAAGAGGAAGTTCAGTCCTCCCCACCCAGCCAAGAATAGCAACTGAGCCTGGTGCAGGGTAGAAGCCACCAGCCGAGTCTTCCCCCATCTCACCCCCTGCCCCACAGGATTTACCTCTCTGCCAGCTGCCCTGGGCACCCAAAACACACTGCTGGGGAGAGTCATAGGACTGCTCTTGTGGCTCCCCTCTGTTTCCCTGTCAGTCATTTTTCTGCAGGGAAGCAAAGAAATCTGCAGGGATGTAAATTCTGCACATGCGCAGTGGTGCAGAATTCCCCCAAGAGTAAAAATTTACTGTTGTACAACTAAGATTCCTGAAAACTCTCACTGATGGACTTAGTGAACTTTCTGGGTTTTTCTTTCCTTCAAATGTATCCGAGTCCCAATTTGTATACGGCTGCTTGTTTTCATTTCTTCATTGGAAGAGCTTAGAACAATATCAGCAGAATCTGATAAAGTGAAGCGGTTTTACAGGTAAGGAAAGGCCATGGCATTGTTCCTTACTAGAGCTGGGTGAAATTTCTGGACAAATAGCTAATTTGCAAATAAATGCAGTTTTGAATGACCTGAAACAATTTGCATATTTAATGTAAAATTGCCCAACAGTTTTTGCAAAAAGCCCTACACGTTTTAGGGCCATTCACAAGGGGAGGGAAAAAATGCTGGTGGCCCCCTTACAGCCTTTAGCCTAGTGGTTAGGGCGCTCCCCCCAGGACATGGAAGACAGAGGTTCATTTCGTTCCTCTGACTGATGTGGAGAAGGGATTTGATCTTTGAGTCTCTCACCTCTCAGGAGAGTGCCCTAACCTCTGGTACAAGTCTCTCTCAATCATTCTTGCTGATGTTGTTCCACTGTGTATAAAATAATTAGTCATTACAGTGAGGACTTGAACTTGGTTTCCCATCTCCCAGGTGAGTGCCTGAAGCACCAGGCTAGAGAATCATTCTCACTCTTGCTCATTGGTGCAATGACTATTCAAACATTTATTTCTTTACTGCTAGTGAACTGAAAAATCAAGTATGCACTCAGCTCTGTGTATTAACAAGGCCCCATGTACAAAGCTGCTAATTGTAAATGTAGAAAGAATTAAATGTAGCAAATTGTTGTCCTCCCAATTCTGAGTTCTGTGGCAAATCTGGGATTGCTAATTGGCTACAAAATCATTCAGTAGCCTTTAATTTTACCAAAATAACTCTGAATACCACACCAACGTACTATCACTAACGCATATAATTTATTTGCGCTCTGTCAGTGGAATGCTGTTCACAAAGGTTCCAAGCTCCACAAAGGGAGGGTTTTTTTGGCTCTGGTTAGGTGGGAGGCATTTGCTTGAGCAACAGCCTGAAGCAGAGAATTGTGTGTGTGTGTGTGTGTGTGAAGCACTGTTTTAGGTGGGAATAAGGGTTAGGTTGGGGTTTGACCCAAAACCCACTGAAGTCAGTGGAAAAACTCTGTAGGCTTTAGATCAGGTCCTCTAAATATTGCAGTGATAGATCCCTTAGATAAACAGCGGATTCAGCTGCTAAGCAATGCAGAAGTGGAGGCTTCTGTGTTTAGGAGTTCCATATGGCAGGTGTCTTCCTGCTGTAAGCACAGCGCCGACATGGCTTAGACACTGCACAGAAATGGAAAGTGACTGCCATGCTGATCAGCTAAGCTCTGCTCCTGCATGGCTTAGGGGAGCTAAAGAATAGCTGCTGCTTCCTCCTGCAAGCGCCCACATTAGTATGCTTTAATCCTGTCCGCCCCCAGCTCGGAGATGTTTCACTGCACCCTGCTCTGCTCTTTTTAAGGGCTACGGAGCACATGTGGGGAAACGTATTTAATTTCCTCTTCAAGGGAAATAGGATCCAAAAAAAGAGAAATGGTGGGAAATCAAGTTGAGGAGCTAGAAGATAATGGAACAATGGTCATCGCTGGGGGTTTATGTGAAGCAGAGAAGCTTATGTAGTATTGCAGCAAAAGTCAATTATGTGATCACTTCCTTGGGCCCTGGCTACATGGCACATTCCCTTGAGGACCACTGGGTAAAACATTTTTGTCCCCCCCGAACCTTAGCTGGTCCACGCCCCCCTGTGAGCCATGGCTGGGGCCTGCAGTGGGGGCTAGGAGACAGGGCCTTTGTTTGGAGCCAGGAACCACAAGCGGGGAGGTGGGGGTCAGGGCAGGGAGCCATGGGCCAGGAGGTGGGGCCTGTGGTTGAGGACAGGGGCTGGGAGCAGGGCTGTGGGCACAGTGGGGCTGGATGGCACTCCCTCCCTGCCCCCTGTGGAGGCTGGCCTGTGCTCCCTGTACCCTCCCCCCCAAAACATTCCTCAACGTGCCCCACAGTTTGGGGAACACTGCTTTAGCAGGTTACATTGTCCTGGATTCTGAAGAATGCCTTGTGGCTAATTCCTCTTGAACTCCCCTGGTTCTGTTGCCTCCTTCTCCCTCCTGGAATATGCTACTTACATAGTGGATTGCCAGGAGATATTCCTGCCGTTGGAGAGTTAATTAGCTTGAAGTATTTAAAGGATATGAATGCAAATATATAGCATGATGGGAAGAAAGGAAGTGATAACAGTCTGAAGTAGTGTTTTCTGCATCATGATTGGCAGAGTCAATAGGCACATCTGGTAAGTGACTTGAGGCCAAGGTCTGCACACACATGCTGTAAAATTGTAACTCTGGTCTGTAGAGAGGATAAGGGCGCCTTAGATTTGACATTATATTTACCAGGCTCATGCTCTTCTAGCTGGAGAGGCCCTTCACCCTGTACTGTAAACAAAAAGAAATCAGAGGCTCTCTCATGCGGGGCTGTTGGCGGATCACCCTGAACTTGTTTCAGCCAGAGCACACTGCGGCGTCATGGTCAGTGAAAGTCTCTGAGCTTCAAAGGTGAGTCCTGTGCTCAAAGAGAGACATTTCAATGACCCAGGACTTCTGGCAGATTTTGTTTCAGACACTGGAAGAGTCTCAAAGGCACTTCAGCTGCATTAAAACTTGAGCAAATGGCAGTGGATCTAGTAGACAAAACTTAGAATATAGCACCAGCAATACAGCTAGAGTCTGCATCTTCATTTGACTAGAACAGATGTTATCTGCAAGCAATTAACATACTTGTCATCACCAGTGAAATAGATACAGAATCTTCAAGTTTTTTATTGACACTAAAGGAAAGTGTTTGTGCACAAAGCAAAATTTCCACATTAGTATTAAAATAACATTCAGTGAGGCAAGCAGCATGTGTCACTTCTTCCGTTTCTTCCACTTACTTTTTTTTTTTAAGGGCAGTACTGCAACACTTCTGTGCTGAATAATAAATTTCAGCACCAACATATGTGTCTCTTTCAACAACTGATTACTTGAAGGCTGTATTTTTCTACTTCCTTACTGTGGCTTTCTAATGTTGCTGGCTGTTTAAATGCTTACCAGTAGCAGAGCCTGAATTGCCTCTCTCCAGTTTCACTTCAGTATAACCCCATTGAACTCAACAGAGCTATTGCTGATTTTCATTGGGATGTGAGGAATCCAGCCGCAAAGTCACACTTCGCTGACTTTTTGTGATTTTAAAAATTTGACTCTAATTTGCAGCAATTACAGCTCTAACAATTAGTGAATACCTAGTTAAATGACTGTGTTAAAGGCTGTTTTAAATCCTACAATGACTCTCCAAATTGGTTTAGATTAAAACCAAGATTTACCATACTGGAACTCCCAATAAGTCCAAACGTCACTATACTTGCTCTAAGTGCCTTGTCTTTCACAAACAGGACTTGGACCACTAGACTGATTTCACATGTGCCAAACATGCATCAGAGTTAAACTTTTTCAGTCACTTTCACTGTTAACTTGAGCTATACATGAGTCCTCAAAAGGCTCTGTTCTTCATTGGTATATGTAGCCTTTTGATATTTTCAACTCTCTCAGCAGTCCAGTTCCCTATGATTACTTTAAACTATTTAGGTACTTGCAACACAAATGTATATTTTTCTGTATTCAACAATACATCTGCAAAAATGATACATGGATCATATTAGTAATGATGATCTTATTTGTGGTTATTTTCCTGTTTAAGGCTTAACTCCCCCTCTCATTTTGAGATAGTAATACATTTATAAATACAGAAATTCATCGGAGGAACCAGTTTGCTTTTTTTTTAGTCAAGACTCTGAGAAATAAACCTTAATGTTTTTTCCAAACTCTTGCCTAACATCAATTTCATAAATAACATTTTCTAAACTCTCTGACAATATTAGGATCTGGATTGTTACTTTTCTTCTGTGCATTGTCACTGTGCTAATTTGGTTGACCTTTTTGGGGTGGGGGGTGCTGTGTGTTTTGTTTTTTTTAGAATGGTCTTGCTGTTTTGATGCATGGGACTGGGAGTTGGAAGATCTAGCTTCAATTTCTGTCTCTGCCACAGATATCTGTGTGACCATGGCTGAGTCACTCATCTCTGAGTTCATCTATAAAATGAGAGTAGCATTTCCTTCCTATCTTGGGTGGAGTCTCTAGTTTTTACTGTAAACAAATAACTCATGCTGTGAGGCAGGAAACTTGAATTGTTTCCCGGTTTCTTTAAAGGGGTTATTTAACAACTGGCCTGTACCCTGATCTCAACTCTTTGTGCAATGTAATCTAGAATCAGATAGTTGCTTGTGTGAATGTAGTTAACACTAACATTTCGGAAGCCCTACAGCAAGCCTCAAGCTATTGTTCAAGAGTGGAGGAAAGAGGAGTGGATTTGAAGTTATCCAGTTCTGGTTTCACTCCAATCAAACCATCCTGGCCCAGTATCCTTAAAAACATGAAGTGTGGCAGCATCCTTGTTGATTAGTGACAAGAGTAGAGAGGAAAGTGGCTGAAATGGAAAAGTCAGAGACACCAAATCTGGAATGAGCAATGTGCATTTAACTCTCTCAGGCATAACAACATCTTGAAACAGCCTAGGACAGAGAAGTTTCCTTTTAAACAGAGCTTTTCAGCCTGCTACCAACCCACAAGTCCTTGGATATTTCTGTGAACAGAAACTTAGGTATTGTTCTCTAATGAAAATCATATTGGAACTGTTCTATATTACACAGTGCAACTGGAGTACGATTCTTCACTTTTCTTTCCTTCGTCTCCTCCCTCCCCAAAGCCCATTTATTTACATTCCAGTCAATCTGGTGGTTGTTTCAGTGGAACCCATTTAAAATGAATCACTTGCACGTCACACGGAATGTCTGAGAGAATGAAGTTGTATTTCAAACTATGATAGTCTACAGGATGGTCTGGCAAAGAAAACGGTTAGCACAAGAGGCTTTATGTACTTTGACTGGGGGTGGAGAAGATGGAATGATGGCTTCTAAAATTTTACATGCAATTGGTGTTTTCTCACTGAATATTAGGCATACCTTATACATAACAATACCCATTAAAGCCTGTACACTTTATTTTACCTTAATAGTGGTGTGTGTGTGTGAGAGTGTTTATTTCCATGCCATAATTATCTTAGCGAAATGCTAGAATGCTCCGTGGGAGCATTGCAGTGTGTCGGCGGCCAATATCACCCATGTTTGGGACCAATTCAAACCCACTGAAGTTAATGGAAAGACTTCCACTGACACCAGTGGGCTTTGGCTCAAGCCCCTAATATGTTAGAAATATGCAACCTTTTTGTGCTCCATTATTCTAGTAGTAGCTGTTGCATAATATCAAAGAATGGAATTGTCCTTCTGATTCACCATTAATGGTGATCTTAAATTTAAGATGCTAACTGATATGAGATACTATGTTAGACTTTAAAGCTTTCTTCAATTTGTTTAGTGCTTGTGGAATGTGCTAAATAGATAGCCCTAGTGACTGTAGTCATCTGTGTACCTTCAGAACAACAGATACACCCTTACATAAACAGCAGCAGTTGCTCCACGTCGCCCTTCCAAGTTACACTTTCTGTGTACTGCAAATCTATCTGAAGCATTCAGAGGGTCCCCTCACCTTTCGCATATCAATGCAGGGCTCCATAAAGCAGACAGTTGTCTTCTGCAAGTAGAACTAGGCATCAGGTTGAGTGATGAGAAGTTTATAAATAACTCCTTTTAAGACACACTCTCCTTGCATTAATGTAGAGAGCAACACAAGGAGCACCTGTCTATGGAGAGGGTAGTTTAGTTTCTGTGTCCTTTCAATCTTTGGCCTCTCTGCTGAGACTGTCATCGAGGGTGCCTATTAATTGCAGTAATGTGTGCTTCGTAATGTGGAAACATGTCCGGTGGAAAATAACTAGATCAAATCCATGTCATATCAGCTGCTAAACAGTGATCAGTCTGTATTCACTCTTGGTGTTAACATGGACTGAGCCAATGACCTAGAGATGGAAGACTTTCTACTATTACCAAACTCCTGAACTTCCCAGTGTATGATTTTTGTTAAACTAACTTTAAAATCAGTGTAGTTGTAGCCATGTCAGTCCCAGGATATTAGAGAGGCAAGGTTGGTGAATATATTTTATTGGACCAACTTCTGTTGGTGAGAGAGCTCCGTGTGGCTCAAATGCTTGTTTCTCTCACCACAAGAAGTTGGTTCAATAAAATTTAGTACCTCACCTGCCTTGTCTCTCTCAACTTTAAAATCAGTCATGAATGCATGCATGATCCTGGAAAGAAAGGTGGCAGAATGAATGCAACTAAAGCTCAGGCTTAGTCTACAATAGAAAAGATTTGCTGGTATAGCTACCAGGAAACCCTGTTGTGGAGATGCAGCTTATATCTGGAAAAAAAAGTTTTTGCCGGTATAACTTATACCAGCAAAAGCCGCTCCTTGCTGATTTAACTGTGCTTACTCTAAGGGGATATCTACACGTACCGGGGAATCAATGCTGTGGCTATAGATGCAACAGGGGTCAATTCAGCGGGTCTAGTGAACACCCGCTAACTCGACCACAGACAGCTCTCCTGTCGACTCCAGTACTCCATCAGAACGAGAAGCATAAGGTAAATGGGTTTTTATGCTTGACCCTAACATGAAGATCTTTCTAACTCTTTAATTGAGTTAGCTGGAACCATTAAATTGTGGTCTATTCTGGTTTCTAGATCAGCTTAGTTAGACCCTAAGGCTTGATCTACAATACAGAGTGTAATCAAGCCTTAGGGTCTAACTAAACTGATCTAGAAACCAGAATAAATATAGGGTAGCTTACATCAACCTAACTCTGTAAGTGTCTACACTACAACATTGCTGCTGCCTACTACACCAACCTAATAACTCCACCTCTGTGAGAGGCATAGTGCTTAGGTCGATGTAGTTAGAGTGACACAGTGTCTGTGTAGACACTGCATTACTTACATCTCTATTGGCTGTTAACCCCACTGGTGGGGGCTGCTGGCTGTGAGTCCTATGCCTCACAGGCCCATGACTGGGATTGTCAGCCCCCAGTGGGGAGGATCCAGCTATCGGTGTCCCACAATGCCCCACACAGTTAAGTCAGTGAAAGTGCTCCTGGTGAGGACTTGCACCACTGTCAGTGAGGGCATAGTGTGGATGTGAACCTAACTTAGGTCAATTTTATTTTATAGTGTAGACAAGGCCTAACTCAGAATAAATGTATTCTAGCCTAGGTAGGGACTATCTTCTAACCATTTGACCTCATCCAAATTGATTGACTAAACTATGGGCTTGTCTACACAGGGAGTTTAAATTGGATTAAATTGAGTTAATCCAGTTTGAGAGCACTTCCATACACAACAACACAACTTGTTATAGTGCACTAACTCAGCATTTATCATGAGCTCTGGAATCCTCTTTCACATCAAACTTGGATCACTTTGAATTGAGCTAGTGTGGTCTGTTGTTCACATGCATGCAGTGCTGCTGCACACTACTTTGGCAGCCCAGCTACTATCCCACACTGCTTTGTGGGCATTTGTTAGATCTGTTTACTTGTGTGCCCTCCCTTGCTCTCGTGTCAAATCAACTGGATGTCCCCTTCCCCATTTAAAAACTGGTGTGGGGCCAGAATTTGCCCATTTGCTCCTGGACTCCAATATATCAGAATTGCTGTGATATTGCTACAGAAACCTTACAACATGCTTCGAGCAGCCACCAGGAGCTGTGCTGAGACCCAGGATCTCATTGCCATCTGGGGAGAAGCATTGGTGCAGGAAGGTCTTGTGTGGCCAGACCCCAGAATTAAGACTTTTGTGGACATTGCTAATCAGATGGGCCACAACAGGGATGCCCACCTGGGCAGGACCCCAAAGAGCTCAGGAGAATGTATATTAAAACCAAGGATGCCAAGAAAAGGTCTGGTAATGGGAATGTGACCTGCCCACTTCTTGAGGTGGTGGACAGGATTTTAATCAATTACAGTACTACTAAACCCAAGAAGGCTGTGGACCCTGCTGCTTGGTCTGTTGCCCTGCTGAGGACAAGCACCAAGAGTCCTCGGAGGGTAAACATGAAGAGGCCAGTGAAGAGCTGTGTCTGGAAAACCAGAATCTCTTTGGGACTCATAACCCTGAAGACAACTGTGTAGAAAGGGCGAGTCCCAGCCAGAAACTCAAGCTTGTATTGAGGCAGATCCTACTGAGTGAAACTCAGCATGTATGTATCTATGTTAAATAATTATAATTTTTAGCATGCTATACTTGCCATGCTAGCTTCTGTTTCTGGTGCCTCACAGCTGCAGCCATTTTTTGGTGATGAGAGTGAGGAACCTTTCTGAATCGCCAGCCAAAGCGCCCCTGAGCCCATGATGTCCATTCACCTGCACCCTCCCCCATACATGTTTTTAAAATGGCAGCTACACCTCTGGCTGACCAGCTGGCCTCTGGGTCATACTAAAGCCCTGACCAGGCTCTGTTTTGAAGCCCATGCCATGGAGGGCACATGGCCGTCTACTTATTTTCCTTTCCCTTCCACATATCAGTCCTGCCCATCAATCTCCTAGGCATTGCCAAGCTTTATAACCTGCTGCAAAGGCACCTTTTCCATAGCATCACACACTTGTATGACAATGGCCTCAACAGTCAATTTCCCTACACATAATTGATTGGCTACAGACCGGTAGCATTGAAGGGTGGCTGGCTTCCAGATGGCAATGGTGACCTTGCTTTTGAACAGATGTGGTGCTCTGTATGTGTATGCTGCTGCTGCAGCTCTGGGGCTCACTCAGCACAGATGTCTGAAAAGGTTGCCTTCACTATCCTGAAATTCTCTTGCCACTGCTGGTCATTCCAGGTCTGCAGAACAGTGTTGATTGGTGGGAAACGATTGGTTTCCCAAGCCCGGACACAGCATTGCACAGTGCAAAGCTGCTCTGGAATAGCAGTTGCTTGGTGTCATTCTCTTATTCCTTGTCTTGATTCTCTGCCACTGCTGCAGCTTCTGCTGCTTTTGCCACATCATCTGCTCAGTGGTGCAGTGGGTGAAGGGCAAAGCTGAATTCATCCAGCTTTGAGTCCTGAAATACAGCCCAAGCTGCCTCTGCACATTCCTGATTGCCAGTATAGCAGCATGGAGAACTGTTGGGTCAAAAAATGGCGCTAGCTGGGTAAGAAAGGAAGCATGGGACAGAGACAGTGGAAACATGGATTTTAAAAATTAATCTGAACCTGATTTCTGTTAAGCATCTTCAATGCACAGAGAAAAATCCCAGAATGCACACTGCTCAGCAGCAAAGCACAGGTCCATGGGATTATCTCCAAGAAGTCAACATGTGTAGTACATGGCAAGCCCCTGCTGTGTGTACTCAATGATGCAAATTGAAAGAGGGTGCAGCCTTACCATGTGCATGCTATTAGTGAGGCTTGCGTATCGTGCATTAAATAACCCACATCAAATCAGTCTGGTTTAAAAACCTAAAACTCCCACTTCAAGAGGGATTGTTTATACAGGTCTCTCAGCTCTGCCCCATTCTTCATGTGTGACCTTGGGCAAGACAGTTAATCTTTCTATGCCTCAGTTCCATCTTTAAAATGGGAGTAATACTTCCTTTCTCTAGCTTGTCTATTTGGACTCTAAGCTCTTCAGGGCAGCGAATGATTCTTAATAACTGTATGTGCAGTGCCTTGTACAATAGAGTCCTTATGTAATATGAATAACAAATTAATTGCTACCAGTACTGATTGTTTTATAGGTTTTTTGAGCTTTTAGAGAAGATCCATGTTGATAATAGGCTAAATCCTCTTGAGAAACAGCATGGGATTTTTGGAGCTTGTAGTGTCACCTTGACTGAGATATTTGACTGCTTCTGTTTTATAAAAACATGTAGAAAGAGCACTCCTCTCTGAACTTATTTATTAGGACTCCCAAAAAGTGTTTGAGGATTGTCTGGCTCTTCCGTGACAACACACCCTATGGGCTTGCGCACACAACCCAGCTGTAATAACAAACACTGAAAAAGTTAATTGTTGTCTAGAGTCTAGTTCCTTTAGCTTTGTTTGGGTTTATTGAGAACTAAAATGTCACTAAGTAGATTACACTTTCATATGGGCTAATGCCATAAAACCAAAGCAAAGACAAAAATTACTCTTCGGTTCGATGGGTAGAGTTGTGGAGCCTCCATGGCTGGTACCTGTGGAGCTGAGAATGTTATGAATGGAAACTTTAATAATTAGCACTCTATTGCCATCCTGTAGTTTCCTGACTGTCTATGATATTCATCCTTTTGAAGACTGCAGTCAAGACTGGCACACCCAACACTGACAAGGCATTTTGTGCCAGGAAATCCAGGCTGCCAGGGTCAATGCACTCTGGGAGATATAAACAGAAACAAAAAGCCGGTTTGGTATCCATCACTTAGGGCAATACAAAGGGCCAAAGCTCTTGAAATCATACAATGCTGAGTCCCTCAATCAAGGGGGTTGAAATCTCTGGGAACTGAACATAGGTGAGAAACCTGCTTAGGCAAAGATTGTAAGTTGCTGAAGTTAACTTTTAGTCTTAGAATGATATTTTTACGTTTGTTTGTTTGTGACCCTTTCTGTCTTTACGCCTCATAATTGGTATCACTTAATCCTAGGTCCTCTTGTTAAATAAACTTATTTACTTTTAATATAAACCGACATCATGCTGCAATGGAAATAAGAGTATTTACAGCTCATTAATTTAACTGGAGATTGACAATGTATTGTCTCTTTAATGGAACAACAAACTTAATAACATCTGTGAGTTTTCCAGGAGTGAGCTGGACACTGCAGGGAGGTGTTTGTGGGGAGCTCGGGCATTGGCATTCACCGTTTGTTACCTACAAGGCAAGGTTTAGACTGGCAGAGTTTGGAAGCATTTGCTGGCAAGAGAGACAAGCAGGTATGTCAGGGAGCTGTCACACAGCTTAGCAGTAGCAAAATTCTCACTTGCTGAGGCTGAGAGGGGTAACACAGTAACTCCCCATTCTGGGAACTCCAGCAGATTCTCCTAGGGCAGCCGGCTTTGGGGAAGTTCAAGAGTGGGAAGGTGTTAGGATCACCCTGCAAAAAGCAACTGGGCCATTGAAGCCAAGGTGTGACCTGCATGCTTGTCTGCTGGCTGTTGGTGTCAGGGCTGTGAACTACAGCAGCATAGCATTTAAGGCACCCCAAGCTACAGGGCAGGTGGTGACCCTTACTGGTCTGGTCTGGTTTGAACCCCAAAGCATCACCACAACATTGGGTGAGAGAGGCCAAAACAACAGATGGATGACAAAAATAGCTAATAACTAAAAGTAGTAGTAGTGTGTGATACCACAGAGCAAAACCTATTGTGAGAGATGATTCAATTGATTATCTTCCAAGATGATTAAGATGGACTCGTAGATTATAACATTTAAGACAAAATGGTAAACCTGACCCTAAGTTGTCAGGCTCTGTTCTTGGCATCTCTGTAACAACATGGGGCAATCCCCCTACCTTTGTCCCTCATCCATAATTAACAGCAGTGGAAATTGGGGGTGGGGAGGGGAATAGACTAGAACTGCTCTCACTGGGTCAGGACCCTCAGGAGCCACTGAAGATGGGGCAGTATTAGATACACTAAGATGAAGAAACCCCAGGTCCCTGACACTTGTAGTAAAGTGAAATTTCCCTCCCCAGTGGCAGTATTTGGGGCTATGACCCAACACAATTGGATAGTGATGACACCCCGTCCAGTAAAGAGTAATAGTAGAGCCTTGGACAGGACTACTTTTAATCCCACTCCCATCCCCCCCCTGCACCACCACTCTCACCTGCTACTACTATTATGGCACCGGATCCTGTGGGATCCCAGTCCTGTGCAGGGTAATAGTACTTAAACAGTATGTACACTTGCTTGGATACTACTACAAGAGAACATGAAAGTCATGAACTGCTTCACCCATCAGTCTTATAAATGAAGATATTGGAAATTGTGTGGCAAGACAGGTCCCCAATTATCCATATAGCAGATTTGCTAAATCATGGAACAGAATAATCATTGTTGAATAAACTCTGTACAAGCCCACTAAAACAGATGGACAATTAATCAAGGCAAGTATACGAAGATCAGAAAGCAAATCTGGAAGCAATTCAGACCATCAAGCCCAAGTATCATGCAGCGCCTCTATTTTTTTTTTATTGTTCCGATAGCTCCAAAAATATCTATAGTTAGAACGTGCAGCACCTCTGGCTTCTCTTTCAATATTCTGCTTATCTGCCCCTTCCAGTACATAATTGGAGAAAATATATATGTTTTTCATAAAACACTCCAATATTCATGACAGCAGGAAACTGATGGCAATTTAGGGTTACTAAGAGGTGTCTGTCGTAGATCCTGATGCAAACCATCCTGATGTGAGGTTGCCAAAAAAGCGGCGATATCCTCTTTCCATCTAGAAGGATGCAATAAATGGAACCAAACAAACAAGCTTATTTTTTTAAATTTTATCAGCTCTGCAGTGTTCATGAGATTAAACTTTCCTTTCACTGACGGTGGCACTAATATAATACCAGTTCGCATGGTCTCCATAGTAGCACATCTCTCCTTTTGGCCAAGGCTTGTATACTGTAGGATGTGTGGTTTTGATTATTTTTTCCCTTCCTTAATTGCACCTCTTTCTCAGAAACACATTTTCATTAGTAACTTGATTTGGCATCACTACATGCTAATGCCCCACAATTTAACCACTTCTGCCTAAATAAACACTACACCTACTTAAGAGATAATTATTACATAATCAGAAGTAGGGCCCCCCCTCCTCTAATGCAATCAAGTTATTTTGAAACTAATAAACATGTCTCATTCTTTCTATTAAAATCAGAAGCTGGAAGACAACTTGGTATATGCCAGATTGGCTAATGAACAGTATGTGCTTGTCTTGTTACAAAAAAAAAATCTATTTTAAAATTTTATTTTATAATAAAGAACACAAGAAATATTCTTTATTTTATTAGTTTCACCAAAGCCATGTTGGCAACTGAAGAAATAATAAACTAAAATTGTCTCATGTGTTTCTTATTACATAATCAAATGGTGATGCGAAGGACAAACCCACACCAGTCACCAGCCAATCTGGCTCTCCCACAGCTCAGAACAAGAAAAGTATCACTTTTTTTCACTGGAAAAGAGAGAAGTTTGAGATTATGAATACCAACCAACTTGTGAAAGACATTGTAAGTTAATACTGAGATCTCTGCGCCTAGGACTGTAGCATGACATTTTCAAGTAAAGCTTTGTCTGGACTGGAATAAGAGGTGTGTAGGCTAACATGCTCTAACAGTCTGTGGTAGACAAGATACTCTTTTTCGACCATTGTAGCATGTGTAAAAAGCTTTGCCTTTAACTAACTTAGCTTGGGTTCAAGATTATACTGCCTTTTCTAGTTCTAGACTTTTCAAATGAATTCGTTATGACTTGTTAGCTAACACATTAACATGAATTTTATCCTAGTGTAGACAATGGGTAAAATTTTGAAAAGCAATTCTGTGGCTTAGAAGCCTAAGTCCCATTGAAAATTAATGGGACTTAATTGCTGAAGTCATTTATGCAGTTCTGAAAATTTTATCTAAGGTGTAACTTTACTTAGGGTAAGTGTCGATAGAGTGAGGTCCCTTTGTTGAAGTTGGGGGTTTTTTGGGGTGTGTGTGGTGTATTTCTGTATATAGAGTATTTTGAAGATAATGAATATTTTGTTGTAGTCATATGAGATACACTAGGCAGTGTATACTGTTGTATAGACTGCTAATCATATAAGCTCATTCCTACATGTCACTATCCATACACAGTTGTGCATATTCGAGCATCAGAAGATAGAAAAAGATGTCTTGTATTATGTTAGGTTTTATAAAATAAAATAAGCAACCACACACACAGAGAGATTCTCAGTAGTTGGGTGGATAGATTAGTGAATATTTGACTTTTTACACAAAAGAGTAAATCAGCATTATGATTTGGTGCAGTTTCAACTTTCCAGTGTGGGGCAGGGGGAGACAGAGTGTGTGTATGTGTCTGTGTGTGTGCACACGTGCACCTTAACCATGGACTCTCTATCATTCTTCCTTCATATGTATATCTTCAATTTATGCTGATGCATTGAAATCCATGGAAATCATTATAAAATTTAGCATCACTGATCCATTTTCATGGCTTAAACTATTTAAAATCACATGTTTTTCATTTACATTAGCTATAGATCTGTTTTCAGCAGATGGGAAAACAAATAGATATAAACTGATTTCAGTTAAAAAAAAGTAAATGTAACACAAGGTGAAAATTCATCATTCATGGTTTTTTTGTTTGAGATTCACTCTTAAACGTTCTGTCTGAGGCTCAGCATTTTATTTTCAGAGGCTAAAATCATTTCTCCCAACAGAGAACCAGAAACATCGTGCTGAACAGATCCTAATGTAAAAATAACTTGAAAAAGGCAAAGATGGCTAACTGTGCTCAAACTTGTTCCCTGATGTTACATTATTGTCAGATTTTTAGCACCTTAGTAATGATTGCAGCAATTCTCATTTTGTATTAATCACTGATGATTCCCTGTCCAATCCACACACACTCTTCCCAAAATATGATACCCTTATTTACCTGGGGAGAGCTATGACTACACTGCAATGTAAGCCCAGGGTTCAAACTCAGGCTTGAGCCAACCACCCACCCCATTCCATCTATCACAAATCATGCTAACCCAGGGCTTGGACCCAGCATCTGAGGACCCCACAGGAGTGGAGTGTCTGAGCCTGAGTCAAGCCTGGACCCAGGGTTCAAGCCCTATTGCTTTGCAGTGTAGACGCAGCCTCACTAAGCTTGTGCTCTGGGACTCTGTCAAAAGTATCCCACAATCCCATAGGCCAATTTTCTTTGTCCTCTGAACAGCTAAGTGTGGTGGACAGACAGGTTTTCCCACACTGCACCATATACAAAGGGCCAGAGCAGCCACATTTAAGGAGGGCACTAGGAAGTCTGGGATATGGGTAGTTGGACTCAGGCCTGCTTAATGCACTGTAGGCACTGGATCCCCAGACTGAGATCCAGGGTTCAACAATTCCTAACCTGGGGTTACAAATGAGCATAGATTCACAAACCCTAGGTGAACAAACCCAGGGTCTGCTAACTTGAGTTCTACTAATGGGCTTACATTGTAGTGTAGCCTTACCCCAAGGCTACGTTGACACTGGAATAAAAGATGTTCAGCACAGTCATGCAGGGTGCATCGTTACAGCTCATAATGAAGTCAGTAAGAGTTGAGAGTGCACAGAGCTATGCAGGTGGCGTACAGTACCTCATAGGTTGGCTTCTTTCAGTCAGAACCCCCCCAGATGATATATACATATATGACCAGAAAATTAGATCTGGGTCCTTAAAGGGGATTTTTGGTTTGATATTTTGGTTTGATATTTTGGTTTGATATTTTTGTTGACTTTAGACCAAGTTCTCCTCTGCATTTTTGAATATATATATATATATAGAGAGAGAGAGAGAGAGAGAGAGGGGACTTTAGACCAAGTTCTCCTCTGCATTTTTGAATATATATATATAGAGAGAGAGAGAGAGGGGTGTGTGTGTGTGTGTGTGTGTGTTTCTTTTTACAAAGAATCCCTGAGTGGGGTTTACTAGGCTCTCATACAGATCTAATTATTTATCACATTAAAAATCATTCACATATTTTTCACAGGAAATCTGTTTGGCAGTTTTGAGAACATGAAAAATTGGTGCTGGTAGAAAACCAGACAATTGTAAATTACCACTGTCAAAATGAAATTGACTTACATGCAGTTCAGAAGATGGTGATATATAGGCCTTTATCAAACCAAGATTTTCTTTATGCTAGTCATCAGAAATCAAAGAGCTGTATTCTGCCCTTGGGCCGTTCCCAGAAAGCTTGTTGTCATCAGTGGGAATTCTGCCTAAAGATTAAGCAGACTGGGATCCCTCAGAATGATGGTGATCCAGTGGTCATAATTCCTTTGCAGTCTTCTGGGCTTGATCCAACACTAACTGAAGTCAACAGAAGACACTGATTTCAATGAGTTGGATCAGAACCTATCATAAGTGAATTGCATATATGAAGCATAATTCAATCCCTAGTTCACTTCCTTGCCAGTGCAGGATTATTTCTCCACAGCATGTTTTCTAATGCTTTATTCAGTTTAGTTTTAAATATCTTCAAGGGACAGGGTTTCCATCACTTCCCAATTTTTATCTGGTAAACTTTCCATTAGTACATTAATGTTCATTCACAGTGTTTAACAGTGAATTCTCATCAAGAATCAGCCACTTGAAGACAAACTGCATGGTGATTCTCTGCCAGAAAGCAATGTTAAAATCCCGAGCCACTGCATTGGTTAAATGTAAACAGTAGAGTATGCTTTCAGTTTAAGGATGGTTAGGGCATCTCTGTGTTATGTGTATACAAGATTAGAGCACAGAAGTTTTGCGTCCTTTTGCTCCATATTGAAATAATTTTGACAGACATTGAGGGGTTTTTCCTCAATGGCAAGTTCTTTTCCTGGCTTATTTCTCTCTACTGAAATGATTAAAAATTAATGTAAACCTTTCTTTCTTCAGGAGATTGTGGCAGAAAACTTCTTAATTGTGGCCTATTATGTACAAGGGTATTTGATCTTCAGTGCTCTCATTGGTCAAGACAGGATTCAGAGGGTCGAAATCAGGTTTAGGGCAAAATCTGGCTCACAGCCTGGATTTGTAAGTGTCAAACTCTTTTCAGCAAAATTAATACTGCATTTGCTACATAAACATAGTGCCTAGGATTTCTTGGCTATTATTCCTTAAAAGGCAGAGGTAATGATTAGCAAAGTCAAGATGATATGGAGAAATGTGTGGGACTATACGTTTCCCCTCCTCAGTCTTTGTGTATTCTCTGTTACCAGTAAAGGACAAATGAACCAATTCAGATAAAATAAGAACCAACCCTAGCAATTTTGCCTGAAACATGAGCCAAACCTGAATTGAACCTTTTTTGAGACTTGAAAATGTCCAGTTAACGGTTTTCTTTATTTTCATGCTCTTCTTTGGTTCCATTGCCTGGCCAGGATTGGAAGTGAATATACTTATGTATTATTTACTGTGCTTGGAGCCTAATAGACCATGGAAATACCACAAGATAGGCTGCTCTTAGGGTTTTTCAAGCCCGACCAGATAAATGATCTACTGGAAATTCCGCAAGAATCCTTGTTTTTGTCAAACTTCCAGTCTAGTTTTGCAGGTCAAAGATGCTGAGCTGTTTGGATGAGGACTGAATCAGCATTCAGATATTGAACCTCTGAATCTTTAGGAGTTTATCCTTCCCTTTTCCACCTTTCGGTATCAACAATATTCAGATTAAACTTGACTCCACAGTTGAGTTTCTACTCAATCTCTAGACAACACTTTGTGTTCCTGCAGTGTGAGTTTTGTGGAAATTGGTTTTAATTGATTTGATATATTAAATAACTCAGATTCTTGCATTCTTACGCATGTGGAGTAGTACCTTACTCCATAAGTGTGAACTACTCGTTGTGTGTCATAAACTGGCCCTAAGAACAGTTACACTATTATGGTGCAGAGAAAGAGAGGTTACACTAACTCATTCTGGACAAGAGTCTGCCATCATAATTCCTGTCGAGTAGCATCTTAATCTGTGTGAGGAGTCCCACTGAGTTAAGGGGAACTCTTCATGATTAAAGTTGGCTAAATTTCGGCTTCTGTGAATTAAGAAATGAAAACAATTGAAGCTGCTTAAATTAATGTTAGTGTATTTTTTGACCATTTAAACTTTTCTGTTCAACAATTTGTCAACTTTCTTTCCCTCTTAGATCTTTAAAAATAACTCATTTTCAAAGTCCCACTCATGAGATGTCATGTTAATCCTAACATTAGCCACTTCTGCAGTGTTCTGTCTTTGACTGATTCTTTCACTACAGTACATTGCACATCACTTTCTTTGTGGCCTGACTTTCACTGCTGTTTTTAAGTGCTGTCCTCCAGAGCTACTAGTACCCCTTGAAAATCAGAGCCTATCTGAGTATGTTAGAATCTGTGAACATGCCACGTGGTATGTTAATATTTTATTTCTGCTGTGGTGATACCTAGAAGCCATAGTCCTACTGAGCTAGGGGCTGTCCCAATACATAACAAAAGCACAGTCACTGACCAAAGATGTTACAATCGAAGTAGACATTGATGTGGTGGTATAGCCCAATTGATAGGGCACTAGACATGAGTTCTGTTCCTAACTTTGCATTGGTTTGCTGTGTGATCTAGAGCAAGTCACTTTACTTCCTTGTGTCTCTGTTTTCCCATCTGTGAAATGGGGGTAAATATATTAAATTTCCCTTGTAAAAATATTTTGAGAGCTATAGATGGAAAAAAGCTGTAGAAAACTAAGTAGTATGTTCTTTACTGTCCACAGTTCAAAACTGGAGCACCACGAGCCTTCAACATACCAAGAAGGAATCCAATAGGAGATCAATTAACTCTGGTGCTTTAGTCTAACCTCTGCAAAAGGCAGGAGGGGCTCCAAAAATTCCAGAACTTACACTGTTGTGACATTTGTGAAAGCTAGGTCAGAGGCACAGAAACCCTCAGATTTAGCTTTTAAAAAAATGTAAAAGTGGTAGAACTGAATACCATGGCAGTTTTCATTAAAATAAAATGGAGTACAAGAGTATATATGCCATGTAATTTTAAAAAATGCTCTTGCATAAAACAAATATCTAATGAACTGACTTTGGAGAGCGTGTGTGTGTGTGTGTGTGTGTGTGTGTGTGTAAATCCAAAAGTAATGGATGGATTCTCATGTCTTTATTTGTAATCCCACCATGTGCGAGTAATGAAATGAAAGGTCCTCAACAGTGTGGAAATCAGTGGCCTGTCCATAGTCAGCCCACTACACAGAGATCCCTATGTGGAGGGACAATAACAAAAAATTCCATTCAGATATACAGTAAGTCTGTCTCACATGATATTGTAAAGCACCGTGGGGCTTAATCTTTACATTTGAATATTAAATTAGGAGGGGCAACGTCTGCAATACCAATGGTATTAGTCACGTCTGGTTGGGCATCCAATACCAGATGTCACTTTTCTGATCTTACATGCTCAGCCCTTACTGTTTTTGGCACGTCAGAGTTCACATCTGAGTACAATTTAAGTTATAACAATACAATCAGCATGTCTAACTATTTTTTGCCTTCCTCTCCACTATTTTGGGAGCTGAGCTCTGGTGCCTTTCATTTAATCTGGAAAGCTAGTAACCTCCCCTATCCCCTTCTCCCCCATCCTCATGAAGTAATGCTGGACAAAAAACCCTTCTGTTGTTTGACAAAGGTTACTGGTTTTTTGTTTTTTTAAGTAAACCTATTGTTTATTGGCTAATCAGTCCTGTGTCTTTTAGCGTGGAGTGGGCAAGACTTAAACATTAGAGCAGTATTTTCCACTTACAGGCCATTATTATCACTCAGCTGATGCATCAAGTTATTTGAAGTTTGCTGCATAGCAGAACAAATACATATGGGCATCTTTTAATTAAATAAAAGAAAAAGCCAAACTTAGAATTTTTGGGGATATGGTTTGCTACTCTGAACTGATGTAACAGAAATGATCTCTTTATGCAGATAACCCATCTTTGTTCATAAAATTCGCAGAGGGGGAAGTCACATATGACTCCAGGTTATGGACCAAAATAAATAACTTGTCATAATATACTTCGCAAATGATTATATAAACCACAGGAGATATAGCGAGGAGGTGCACATATATACACAGGCTGGTAAGTTACTGAATGTTTAGAAGCTGGAAGCAGTTAGTTTGCATTGGGGATAGATATTTCCCTAGTTTTCTGCCCTATAGGTGAAATGGTCTGGATCATGCCACTGATGTATGTGGTCTGCGTTTATTCTCTTCCTCTTTTGTTCATCAATCACCAATTTATCTGCTCCTTTCTCAGAGAGGTTAAATCTATTTTACATATTAAAACCGACATTGAATGGAATGGTTCTAATGAAGCATCATTGCTCTCTAGGATTTGTGTACTCTGGTTTTTTCTCTAGGGGCTGCGTGCTCTGTAGGCTTGATGATGCAATCAGTTGTGTACAAGGCATTTGAATTCAAGTTCAATGTGTAGGTGATGCCACTGGGATAGCTTGTGGTTTGATTTGTGATGTGATGTCATCATTGTGGTGGTGACACTCAGCTTTGTGTTTCTCTATTATTGTACCCTGATGGCTTGGCTTCTTTGTACTCCAGTGTTTGTCCAAAACAGTGGTGTATGAATGAATTCAAATTAGATGAATTGTTCAACAGTTTGGTTTTGATTATGTGTGCATTGACTGGAGATATTTAGTGGTGAGCACATTTGAGAAGTTGCAAAATTAGGTAATCTCATTATCAAATGCTATACTTGG
This sequence comes from Mauremys reevesii, assembly GCF_016161935.1. Classification (NCBI taxonomy): domain Eukaryota; kingdom Metazoa; phylum Chordata; order Testudines; family Geoemydidae; genus Mauremys; species Mauremys reevesii. The sequence goes on along the minus strand of NC_052625.1, from coordinate 115,159,898 downwards.
GTATATAGTAAGACACCAAGAGTGGATATTTGGGTATCTATTGAGTATTCATCACCCATAAAGCAATTTTGGATCCTTTTGGGTGGGATGAAAGATGCTTTTGTATCAGCAATATTAAAAATACACAGTAACTTTTTTTCCCTTGGCATGTATACTACTAGCCATTACTATAAAATACTCTTTAATTGGGCGACAAAAACTGCATTAGTTATTTCTATACTTTAAAAACTTAATGGCCTTTATTTTTAGTTTTCCTCTTTTACAGCAGTCAATTGCACTCACAGCTGTAAATACTTTACCACGTCTTAAGAATTATTGTCAATAGTGGGAGAAACTATTATTCTGTGAGACTATGTTACTACTCTATCTTACTAAATACTTTAATCTTGTAGCAGGCATTTAGTTTTGTCATTGATTACACCTAAGTGCAGTACTTAACACAAAAGGGCCCTGATCCTGATTGAGAGTTCTGAGTGTTTCTCTATTACAAATGAATAGTAATTATATTCTCATTGGAAACGAGAAAAACATACCTTCATTCCAGGGAATAATCTTATTTCCTTTTTTCCACTTGTTGTCTGTCTGTCTATTTAGATTGCAAGTAGTCTGAGGCAGAGATGATCACTCATGAGAATACACCGTGCCTAAAACAATGATGCCAGCTGAGGTCTCTAGGTGATATTACTTAACATAAGAACAGCCATACTGGGTCAGACCAAAGGTCCCTCTAGCCCAGTATCCTGTCTTTCGACAGTGGCCAATGAACTTATCTAGCTCTTTTTTGAATCCTGTTATAGTCTATAGAAATAATAGTAAAAATAATAATCTGGATCCTGTAGATTACAAATCAATAAAAGTTCAAACACAGATTAACAGAAATAGTATCCTCTTCTTGATAGATGGACCATAGTCATAGCTCTGGATCTGAAAGTGGATGGAATCTGATAAGCGTAGCACTATAATGCAGTGTACTGATGACAACCCCTTGTACTATGGTGCATTTGCAGATCATCTGCTCTGGCTACCTGATGTCATGGTCTTCTGTTTGTGACATCAAAACCATTTGCACAGCAACTAATTAAGTTGTCACACACAATCAGAGGGTTATGATTCCATATGGACAATAAGCAGCAGGAGCAGATGAAAATATTTTCCCTTCCCTCCCACACACTTGCTAAAAATATAACATGATTTCCCCAGTAATGAAAAATGAAATCTAGATATCCAAATTGTTTCTAAACGGAAAAAAGACAAGTTTTCCAGGAACCATTAGCAACTCTCTAAATCACTTTCAGTACAATGCATATAACTAGAGATGGCCCCAAGCAGCACCATTTGGATTTGGATCTGACCTTTACTCAAGTTTCAGGGGAGTCTGAATCTGACATTCTGATTTGGGCTGGTCTCTGTATGTGACACACATGACACAACAATAAAAAGACTTTCTGAGAAGGGGGGTTTGCTAACTTGAGGCTATTACAAATAGGTTTATCTCAAGCTACATTTTCCTGGTTAAAACATGACCTCCCACAGTCATGAGAATTAGAGACCAAGGCAGGTTTTCCCCAGTGTACAGTGGAGGGTTCTTTCCCTTTCCCAAGAAGTGGGATTATGTAACCTAATAAATTGCTCTCATTACAGAGCTACTGACAGACAGACATAATGGTTTCTGCCAATGGGCATGTATGCTGGAGGTGAGTGTGCAGAGAGAATTGTGGAACAGAGTGATGGATGGATCACCACAAACCAGCTGGTAGGAGGAGGTCATGCCTCTTACCGAAAAGCAGAATGAGATAAGGATGTCAGTGGCATGGAGGGTGACATCCATCAATCAACTCCTTCATTATAGAAAGAATGAGCATTGTGGGTCCTGGAGAAGAAGAGGGGGGTAGCCATCCCGCACCTCACAGGTGGCAACTCAGAAAAGGCTAACCTTTCACATTTCCAGGAACAGGAAGGATGAAGAATGTATTTTTAATGAATTACCCATACACACATAATCTCTTTCTTTCATATAAGTGGCTTCTTTTCTTCTGGAGAGAGGAATAGAGTTTAAACATCTCAATTTCTTAAAACATTTTTTTTCAGTCTCTTCTCTGATGATAACCTCATTTTCACAGATGAAATCAAGCCAAGAGAAAGATACTTCCACAGAGTGGCTGGGTTTTTTTGTGTGTCATTATTTTCCCAGGGTTCACTGTGGAATGCACACTAGAGAGTAACTTCACCTTTCTACCTCCAAAAGCATCAGTGATCAATCAGATCAGAATTTACACTGAGCTAACTGTTTGGTTTTTGTGGATCATTAAAAATGACCCAGGGGACCAGTATCTGTGGCATTACTTTTGCTCAGTTTGCTTCTGATTTCAATTCTTAACACGATTAGACACATGGCACAGTTGACATACTTGGCAAAATTTTCTTCTCATTACACTGATGCAATGCAGTGAAGGTCAGTGAGGTTGCATGGTGTAAATGAGGGGGAAATTTTGCCCAGCTTCCCCCAGCATCCATGTAACTCAGGGTACGTCTACACTACGGGACTATTCCGAATTTGCATAAACCGGTTTTGTAAAACAGATTTTATAAAATCGAGTGTGCGTGACACACACACATTATTTCGGTGTGTGTGTCATCCGTCGGGTCCGAGGTCGATTTCTTTCTGAGCATTGACTGTGTGGTAGCTACTCCGTCCCATCCCCCAGTTCCAGCCTCCCTCCCCCTGGCATTTCCGGGTGAGATCCCAGTGCCTGATGGGGCAAAAAATTTTTTCGCGTGGTGGTTGTGGGTACCTCCCTCCTCTCCTCCCTCCCTCCCCAGCGACAGCAACGTGCGCGCGCGCGCTTTTTGCTTGGTGAACTGTGCAGCCGCCATAGCAGCACAAGCATGGACCCTGCTCAGCTCCACATACCAATGATACACCTTTATTTACACCACTCTCGCAGCAGAACCAGTATAACCTGAGGACCGACCGAGGCAGAAGAGGCGGGCGGGCGCAGCGAGGCGATGACAGTGATGACAGACATGAAGACATTCTCACAACGCTCCGGCGCGGCCCGGATCCGATGCTGGGGATGGGGAGATTTCTATCCATGATTCGCCGATTTTGGGCCGAAAACTTTGCTGACGGGTGGGACACATGTGTGTGCAGTGGTGGGGGGTGTGGTGTGCGATGCAGGCTGACTCACTTTGGCGTGGTTGGCTTTGCTTGACTTTTTGGACTTGCTTGTGCCCTGCCCCTGCCATAATACAAAGATGAGCCACAGCCTCACAGTAGAGAGAGAAGAGGCGATAGCCCTGAAGGCAGCAACAGCAACCAGCAGCAGCTCGGGAATCATCGGAATCAATTTGGAGTTAAGAAAACTGTCTGGGCTGCTGTGATGTGATGCAAGTATGCTGCTGCTGCGCTGCTGCTGCTGCTTGTGACTGTGCTGCGAAAGGTGGAGGGGGTGATGGTGGATGGGTGGATGGTGGGATGGATTTGGGACTGTGGGGGAACCCCTATCCCTATGGAACCTATCACCACTGGCACACCAGCACCAGGCAGCACAGCACGGACTTTTCACTAAATGCTGGTGCATGGTGGGCAAGCACTGCAAGCACACAAACACGGTGGGGTGGGAGGGGGGGGGATGGATGGGAGGGGAGCTGTCATCATAGATTCTCTGTTTATTCGGCTGCAGCAAGCACTAACACTCTTACCAGACCAGAAAATAACACAGATTGGAAATGAAATGCTGTGGGTTATCTGGGGGGCCTGCCCTGGCCCTGGGGATGGCATGATGATGCCACACAGGCACAGTGGGGTGGTGGAAGCCAAGGACAGAGTACAGGCTGAGAGTGTGCAGTGCAGGTGGGTAATGTGGCATGCATTTGGTGTGTGGATGGTGCATGGCGCACGACTAAGGCCAGACAGAAGCAACAGCCAACCAATGTCCCCTATGTTGCTTGCTGTATTCTCATTGTTCTTGTGTTAGGAGACCTCTCTCTGCGGGGTGGGAGGGGGGGGGGGAGAGGCGGGGGCCGCTGAGCGAGCGCAGCCAGACACCAGGGAGGAGCGAGAGCACCACAGGGACCAGGAAGATAGAGAAGCTTTGAAGCTTTGAAAAAGAGCAAGCAGTGCGCAGTGTGACTGTTGTTGAAAACGAGTGACATCAATGGAACAACCAACCCCCTTGATTGTGAACCCCCAACCCTTACTTGACCCCTCCCAAAGTCCATAAGTTGTAAAAAATTTAAAAATTTACAGCTTACAAATGCAAATTATAAAAAAAAAATTTAAATTCTTTAATTGAGAGAGGGAAGGGAGAAAAAAGGGGGAAAGAAGGGGGGAGGAAAGGAGGAGGAAAAAAAAAGGGATGGGGGGAAAAAGGGGGTGCCGCGGTTGCCCTTGGGGTGGGGGGGCGGGGGGTTACGTCGGGGGGAGGGCCTCCCCTGGGAGGGCTGGGGAGGCTACGTGGGGGTGAGGGGGCTGGTGTGCATGGGCTGGGGAGCTTCCTGAGATCCTGCCGCCGCACCTGAAAGCTCACAAGGCGGAGCATCCACAAGACGCCACCCAGCCATAGAGTTGATTCCCGCCACGCTGATCCCCTGCGCCCCCACCTGCACTTCCTGCCTCCCTTCCTGCTGTCCTGCCCCACCTCCCCTGTCGGTTCCTCCTCCATCCCTCTCTCATTCTCCTCTCCTGTCCTCCTCCTCCCCGTCCTCCCACTCTCTGCCTCATTCTCTCTCCTTCCCTTCACGTCTGTTTTTTCATCCATTTCATTTCACCATTTCTCCTCCTCTTTTGATGCATATGTCTTTTCCCTTTCTCATCTTTTTCTTTTTCCTTCTTTTTTGAACATTTTGGGATGGAGGAGGGGACTATAAATTTTACAGAACATTTGATAATACATTTTACCAAGAGACATTTTACAGAACAACTTTCTATTTTTTCACATACATTTTTACTTTCAATGGATCATCAACATCTTTCTAGTGACTGCATCTGTGATTTTACAGCACTCACAGACAATACAGATCTCACAGGTTCAGGTTCACAGCTCAGGATTCAGCTGCTGGGGCCAGGCATCACTGCTCAGACAGTCAGCGCCTCCAGTAAGCCCACGTCTCATGGCTTGGCCCTCTCAACCACCCCTCCCCACCCCCCCCTGCCTCCCCCTCCCTGGCCACCCCCACGCCAGCCGCCTCGCCGAAAGCTTCCTCATGTTTTCCCCTCCCCTCCCCGCTCCAAAAATCTCAAAGAAAGCCTTTTTTTAAGCTGCATTCGCTTTTTTTTGAAAAGTGTTTTTTGCCCGAATTAAAATTTGAACCCACCCCCTTAAATAAATTTTTGAATTATCCCTGATTTGATGATTTTGCAAGATAAAGATGCTTCTTATTATGCAGCAGTCTCCCGGAACCAGAAGATGAACAGCATGCATAAGCTGATGGATGCCTTGCCTGCCACGCTATGCATGCTGCATGCCTATTGCTACATGAACGGCATAATAAAGGCTGTCCTGCTTGCAGAGGCACAACAAGGGGACATGTCTTGCTACAACCTTTCCTAAAACCATGTCTTCCACTGCATTACATCCCAAGTTTGCTATCAATCTAAAAACACTGCAAATTCTCTCTGCTTTTCCTCACAACCTCCCCACAAATAAAAACTAAGTCCTAAATCCCTGTTCCGCAATCAATCATTAAAATCAATGCTTTGCAACAAGCAATCATTTTTGCTACTTGCTCAAACTCACTGGCACAGGCTGGGGTAGGCATTCTCTGTGTGCAAAGGGCTGGCTGCTGGGCAGGTTGATTCATCTTCCCCTGCTTCATAATCTGGGTGCTGGGTCAAGCTCTGCTCTGCTGCTCTTCCCAGCCTGTGCTGTCTTCTCTCTGCAGTCCCTTCCTCCCCTTCCCTCTCATCAGGCCAGGGTCTAGTCAGTCTGGGGACACCCCCCTACCCAGCCCCTACTGCAGCTGGAGCGGCATGTTTGTACGCTATGCCCAGCCCCTGCCCATGCTTTTTTTTTTTTTCAGCATTTCTGCCTTCAGTTTTCTCTTTGGCTTTCTGCTCTTTTGTGTGCCTCCTGTCTGCTTCTTGCTTCTCTGCTTGCTTGCACTCTCTTCTTTCAAGCTTTTTCTTTTTCATTTTTTGGTCTCCACTTGTCTTTTTTTCTTTCATCCTCTGGTTCGCCAGCTCCTGTATAAATGAATTCATTGCCCATATTCCTTTTCAGATCTTCCGATTCTCGAGCGGTGCATCAGCTCTGCTCCTGAGCTGTGCGTGCATGTTGTGATGATGAGGATGAGTCGCAGTGCGAAGCAGAAATGAATGAGCTCCATGCTCTACCTGTGATCTGGCTGATGAGTGCGCTGGTGTTGAGAATGGCTGTGAGAAGCTACCTGGCCATCACTGTGGGATAGATAGCTCCGTAGATCCGGCGTCCAGAGCTGTGGATAACCACGCGGTATATGTGGCGACGATACTATAAATACCCTAGTGGGCCGCCCTGATAGCCCAGATTACCTATTCATTAAAAGGCGCCCACCTGCAACCCTATTGTGGCTCCCTAGTGTCGATATAAAAAATCGATAAATTCGTATTTAAAATAAATGAAGTGTGGATTTGGTGTAGACCAGGCCTCAGACATTATTGAAGTTAAATTCTTCTCTCTGTTAAAGATACCTCAGTCTAAATCTGGAATGAGTCAATCAAATTAGGTTGCAGTCCTGTAAAGATCAGGGGATCAAATTCAGAATTGGTATAAGAGGTGTAATGAAGCTTTACCCCCTTACACTTTCTGATCTTTGTCTCAGGGCTGTAATATAATTCAGTTATATTGTTAAAATGTGGTATAATCCTATCTACACAGACAGTACCAAACTATATTTTAACCCAGTCATGGAACTATAGTGTTATAAAAAATATCACTCCATATGGTCACATAAAAAAAATGTGTAGAGAGTCTTATCGCTTTGCTAGGGAAACTCAGGTTCATGTCAGTAACACAGTAAAATAAAGCTTTCCTGATTAGTGTGTTGTGCATCCAGATTGGTACAGCAGGGAAAAGTTTTCCAGTGGCCAGCGAGTCATGTAAGTCTCTCATAAGTGTGCATATTTACATACTGCAGAGTCTGGGTGCAGTGAGATCTATTTGTACAAATCAATTTGCAATTTCTGTTTAAATTGTACAAACCTCAGATAAAAATCACACTTGGTGCTCCATAATGCACAGAGATGCTATAATGTTACTGAGCACAGACATGATCTGGAGCCTGGGCCATTTGGATGAACATAATGGTCATCATGAGTCAGGTCTGATAATATATTACTCTGCTCTTATGCAACTCAATATGCAAGAGGCTTCTGAAGGAGCATGCAGAGCTAAATCTAATATCCACGTTGTGGAAAGGAAATGGTAAAACAATTTTCAGACCTCATTTATTTATCTACTGTGAAAGAAATGCACATATTGTTACCTTGGTTAAAAGGCAGAGCAGCAAAACCAAAGGGATTTAGCCCACAGACCTTTGAAATCCTTTTAGAAATTTTTTATTTGTTACTTTAATTTCAGAGTCCAGCGCTATCATTAAAATCAAATCTGTTTCTTCAGTACGTACATACGTACACACACATATACACGTGCCCATATGTATGTACATTATACCAACATTCAGGAAAAAATCCACTATCAAACACTTCTGGGAGACCTATGTTCTCAAATCCCCCTCGTTCACAGGCCCCATCCTCCCTTCAATAGCATTTCTGAGCTTTGACTCCTGCTGTAAATTGATCCTGTTCATGTCTCAGTTGGACATATGAAGCATGCCAAATCCATATAGAGTGATTTAAACTCTGAGGAGAGGTGTACCTTGGTATCAACCACAGCAACATACACCATTCCCTTATACTAAACTGTGTGGAAAATATGCTGGAACAGACAGGCATGCAGTCCTAAACTGCACACCATTTACACTAATATTCTCCGGTTTTGGCTTTGTGCAGAATACCGCTGTCTCAGGAACTCTTTTTCCTTGAGCAATATTTTACTCCTATTGCATTTGGACTCTCTTAATATTTGTATAATATAATGGCTTGAATTTAGTGAATATAGCTTTTGAGTCACTCTAGTCTGTGTTGCAGCCATACAGCATCAACAATACTAGTGTTACTCAGACCTCTGTGGTTCAGGAGCCAAATTAGCGATCAAGATTACCTAAAAGAGCCACAATAGTGTTAATTGTTTAATTTACTATTGTAATATATATTATATAACAAATAGAAATATATATATATATATATATAAAATTCTTACATTAAATAGGTTAATAACTTAGTGCAAGTTGATAACTTAATTGATTAATTGGTTAATAACTTAGGTTAATAATTAAATCAGTGTTTTAATATTATGTGCTGCAAAGAGCTGCAGGAGACACATTAAACAGCCACTTGTGGCTTGCAAGCTTCAGGGTATGGCTACACTTGCAGCTGTACAGCGCTGGGAGTTAAACCTGTCTTCGTACAGCTGAGTAGGGAAAGTGCTGCAGTCTGTCCACACTGACAGCTGCCAGTGCACTGTCGTGGCCACATTTGCAGCATCTGCAGCGGCATTGGGAGCGGTGCATTATGGGCAGCTATCCCAGCGTTCAAGTGGCTGCAAGGTGCTTTTCAAAAGAGGGGGTGGGGTGGAGTGTGACAGGGAGTATAGGGGAGAGAGAGAGTGGATGTTTGGAGCCGACACTCTGTCAGCAGCTGCCTTGCAAGTTCCAACCTGTTCACTGAAAGCAAATAGCCCTCTTTGTTTTTTTCCTCACAGACCAGATAAGCAGCCTTCCCAAAATGGACTCCCCCCCCCCCCCGCACGCCACGCTGCTTCTCTCCTCAAGCCCCTTCCTTCCCCTCTCTTCAAGCAAACACTAGCTGTGGGCGTTCCAAAGGGAGCTCATTCACAGCAAACAGTAGCTGTGTTTGTTTTTTTGATTAGCAGGTCCCGGAGCCCAGAATTCACAACAAAACAAACAGAGGCATCACAACAAAACAAAGAGAGTTATCTTTACCTAAAAGGATTATGGGAAGGTTCCAGAGGTCAGTTACAGTGTAGTAAGATTATTCTCTGTTTACACTGGCACCCCAGTGCTGCAGCAGCAGCACTATTGTCTTTATTCCTTTCATGGAGGTGGAGTACAACCAGCGCTGTAGCCAGGGAGATACAGCGCTGTATGTGCCTTGCCAATGTGGATGGGGAGTGTGGATGGGGAGTGAGTTACACCAGCGCTGTAACTCTCAAGTGTAGCCAAGGCCTCAGTCTGAGTAGCACTGAACTATACTGATCCTGAAGGTAAGAATAATGAATAGGAACTATCAGAGGAAGTCTAAAACCTAAACAAAATAATAGTTATCACTGTCCTTTAATTATACAGTAGAACTTCAGAGTTACGAACACCAGAGTTACAAACTGACCAGCCAACCACACACCTAGAACCAGAAGTATGCAATCAGGCAGCAACAGACACAAAAACCAGAAAAACAAATACAGTCCAGTACTGTGTTAAACATAAACTACTAAAAAAATAAAGGGAAAGCAGCATTTTCTTTCCGCACAGTGAAGTTTCAAAGCTGTAGTAAGTCAGTGTTCAGTTGTAACCTTTTGAAAGAACAACCATAATGTTTTGTTCAGTTACAAACATTTCAGTTATGAACAACCTCCATTCCCGACATATTCCTAACTCTGAGGTTCTAAGATGCCCATCCATTAAAGTAATTCCAGTGACAAAGTGAAATAGCTTTGCACAGGCTCGCCAATTTGCACAAATTCAGGCATGCAGTGTTTTCTGGGTTTTCTTTTTATAGTATTATATGCTCCCAGAGACATGTCTGGTTTCCTGTTCCATCTCTCATACTGGGGCCAGATCCAAAGCCCTTTGAAATCAGTGCAAAGTCTCCTATTGAATTCAAAGGGCTTTAGGCAAAGCCCTTAGATTTATGAATAATTTTTTACAAGTTTAAAGGAGGAGAGATGTGCAAAGTGTTTGTTCGTGCACGTACGTGTGTGTGTGTGTGAGAGAGAGAGAGATCTCATGTTGTTTCTTAGTTCATATTCCTATGGAGGGAAATTGTGCACTAACCTGAGGCTGTAGGACAGCTGAAAAGATTCAAAGCCGGGTTATTCAGGTGTGGAAAACAAACAAAATGATATTGAAGATGAATGTTCTCAAAGATAAGAAAATTAAAGCATCTGAAAACATTTGATGGAAATTTCATGCGTATAGCAACTCCAAATGAAAATAAAATTAACATCTGTTGTTTACCCCTGTTAAAGAAAAACAAAGTAAACTAAAGTGTACTCTACAGTAATTGATGGAAACACTACAGCTTACTAGAATGGTGGTTTTGTGGTTTTCAATGCCACTGCTGTAGTCATTAAGGGCATCTGTCAATAACCGGCTTCATTTGGACATCTTGGAATGTGATTATTCTGTCCATTTCCTAGTTTAGCAAGAGATCAAAACTTTTGGCTGAAATATTGTCATATGCCCTCTAAAACTCAATCTGTTCTGTTAATTAGTTAGAAACACATCCAACACTTCTAAAGACAGAGCAGAACAGGACTGGCTGTGTAGGTGAGAAAAGATCAAAGTGCTGCTGTAATAAATTATTATGGTAATTAGTGTTAGTCTTGTAGTTTATCTCCAGGGGATCTTTTAACTGGAGTGGTGAGCGCTTGGAAAGAGGACCCATTAGACCATCAACCTCTCCTCCTCTTTTGCAGGAGCTAGCCACTCCTCAGCTAGAGATTAGACAGATGCTACATTTTATCTTATCCATACGGCCAATTGTCTTTGGAGAGTCATCAATCATAGGATCACAGACATGAGTGATGGAAAAGACACATGAGTTCAACTAGTCTAGACCCCCTGCTCTAGCAGAATTATCTGCAGTATGTTTGCTGGTGCTTTCTCCAATCTAGTTTTAAATGACTCAAGTGACAAGCTGATGCCATTTCCCTTGAGGCATTATTACACTACCCAATAAATCTCACAAAAAAGACACTTTTCAGGTAATAAGAATTCCTTCTGGAGCTCCCCAACACTCAGGGGGCACGCATCCATTTCAGTGAGTGTAGTACATGGCTTCACACTGCACCAGCCTGGCTCTATGAGCTGTGTGGGTGGGTGTGTGACCTTGTCTCCACCCTACTCCTCCTGGACTCCATTGCAGGTGATATATGCCCCTGTGGAGCACAAGGAGGGAGCAGTCCCTTGTATTCCCTTGAGTGCAAGAATTGTATTGTAACAGGCCATTGTGTGAAGTGCAATGGGAAAGCTCCTTGTATTTCTCTCCAGCACCCTGTACACCCATATAATGGGCCAATCATGATCTATCTCTTAGCGCTCGCATGGTTCCAGGTCTCAATATTTATTGTCATAGTGCTGCCTGGCCTGGGCCCAGGATATCGAAAAGATTATCTAAAGCTCCGGGATGAAGACTGTGGTTGAATAACTTTACTCCTGTGGTACAGTTGAACTCTCAACAATAAGAGTAAAGCTTGTCTCTAAAGGAGACAGAACTGTCTCCGGGGGTGGAATGAGGTCATGCAATGAACTCCCCGAGGAACTAAGGACTATCACAGATCCTCAACACTTTCTGCTCCAAGTGCAAGGCTCATTTCTTGGACTTTGCCTTCTCTACTATAACCATGGAGAAACAGGTACATCTATATTTAAATTATGGCTGTCGATTAATTGCAGTTAACTCATGCGATTAACTCAAAAAAATTAATCACGATTTAAAAAAGTAATAGTGATTAATCGCCATTTTAATCACATTCTTAAATAGAATACCAATTGAAGTTTATTAAATATTTTCAAACGTTTTACTACTTTTTCAAATATATTGATTTCAATTACAACACATAATACAAAGTGTACACTGCTCACTTTATATTGCTTTTGATTACAAATATTTGCATTGTAAAAATGACAAACAAAAGAAACACTATTTTTCAATTCACCTCATACAAGTACTGTAGTGCAATCTCTTTATCGTGAAAGTGCAACTTACAAATGTAGTTTTTTTTGTTACATAACTGGACTCAAAAACAAAACAATGCAAAACTTTAGAGCCTATGAGTCCACTCAGTCCTCCTCCTTGTTCAGCCAATCGCTAAAAGAAACAAGTTTGTTTACATTTATGGGAGATAATGCTGCCTGTTTCTTATTTTAAATGTCACCTGAAAGTGAGAACAGGTGTTCGCATGGCACTTTTGTAGCCAGCATTGCAAGGTATTTATGTGCCAAATATGCTAAACATTCATATGCCTCTTCATGCTTCGACCACGATTCCAGAGGACATGCTTCCATGCTGATGGTGCTTGTTTAAAAAAATGAGTTAATTAAATTTGTGACTGAATTCCTTGGAGGAGAATTGTATGTCTCCTGCTCCATGGTTTTACCCACATTCTGCCATATATTTTGTGTTATGGTAGTCTCGGATGATGACCCAGCATATGTTGTTTGATTTAAGAGCACTTTCACTGCAGATTTGACAAAACACAAAGACTGTTCCAATATCAGATTTCTAAAGATACTACAGCACTCGACCCAAGTTTTCAGAATCTGAAGAGGATTCCAAAATCTGAGAGGGGCAAGGTGTGTAGCATACTTTCAGAAGTCTTAAAGCAACACTCAGATGCAGAAACTTCAGAACCTGAACCACCAAAAAAGAAAATCAGTGTTCTGTTGGTGTCAGCTGACTCAGATGATGAAAATGAACATGTGTCGGTCTGCTCAATAATGATCCAAAGCAGTGCAGAATCCGTCATCACCATGGACGCACGTCCTCTGGGTGGTTGAAGCATGGAGGGACATAAGAATCTTTAGCACATCTGGTACATAAGAATCTTGTGATCCCAGCTACAACAATGCCATGAAAATGCCTGTTCTCACTCTCAGGTGACATTGTAAATGAGAAGCGGGCAGCATTATCTCCTGCAAATGTAAAAAAAAAACTTGTTTGTCTGAGAGATTGGCTGAACAAGAAGTAGGACTGAGTGGACTTGTACGCGCTAAAGTTTTACATTGTTTTATTTTTGAATTCTGGTTTTTTGTAGATAATTTTACATTTGTAAGTTCAACTTTCATGATAAAGAGATTGCACTACAGTACTTGCATTAGGTGAATTGAAAAATACTATTTCTTTTGTTTTTTACAGTGCAACTATTTGTAATAAAAAATAAACATAAAGTGAGCACTGTACACTTTGTATTCTGTGTTGTAATTGAAATCAATATAATTGAAAATGTAGAAAACATCCAAAAATATTTAAATAAATAGTATTTTATTATTGTTTAGCAGCGCGATTAATCGTGCGATTAATCACAATTAATTTTTTAATCACACAATTAATCACAATTTTTAATTGCTTGACAGCCCTAATTTAAACACATAAAAATACACAGACACACCTACCAAAACAAGACACTGCACTGCACACACTTCTCCCTCTTCTGAGAGTATGAGAGAGCAAATAACATGTGACTGATGTGTAGTCACATGGCTTAATTCACTACTGGAAGGTACTCAGCTACGATACTAATAAGTGCAGTACAAAAACCTATACAGACTAGAACACTATACTG